>NC_083548.1:2526824-2842677 GCF_018135715.1 Danaus plexippus | reverse complement strand
TTTTTTTTCATATGAAACCAGTCCGATGACCTTCAAAGTGTATTAAACCTTTTTTTATTCGGGTCTTAAATGATTGACGAAGCCAAAGAAGGCCATAGGTCGTAAAGGAGCAGCAAAACATATTCGACTATTAATAGCTAACTCCATTTGATTTTATATATAGATATATTTTTTAAAGATTCGAAAATAATAAATATCGCAGTTTTCTTCTACTGACTTAAATAAATATTTAACGTTTTTTATTTCGAACAAGAAATATTGTGCTTAAAGGCAGACACTATAATTATGTTTTTGATATAAAAACGATAACTAGCTCCTCTCATGTCCTCTAGTTTAATCACAGTAGCTTATTTTTTGTTGTGTTTTTAGTAAGAACAACTTAGCATGGTTGGTTTATGACTCAAAGACACTTTTTTTAACACCTCAGAAACATTTTAAATTATAATGCTTTCTCAGTAAAATTTTAAAATTATTTTATACATATTTTTTTTTAATATTTTACTTTAACATAATTTTATGCGAATATTTTTCATTAACAAAAAATTTAAAGTAATTTTTATAAAAAAAAAAATTCATGGCCGTCCCCGTATGACATTGTTTGTCTTTTGTGATTTTTTTTTATGTTTTAAATAATGCCGCACAATGTATATAACATTGTTTATTGTGTTAAACATTTATGTACCTCTGGAATGTTTTATTAAATGACCTAAAGCAAAAAACATGCAACCGCAAAAAGAAACTTATTTTTATTGCTTAAAACATTTTTTTTATTACGATAATCATGTGAAAAACATAACACGTTCTGCTTCAAGTTTTACCCTAATTTGTAGTTAAAAAAAACACAATTAGCACTCCTTTTGTTCGGGCGGTTCGAACACACGAAACAAAGGAATAAATTATTATAATATAAAAAATATCGATTAACAAATTATTAATCTCTCAATCAAACAGGAACCTATTTGATAAGCAAAAGTAGATTAAAAAAATTATATCTAAAAAAAATGTTCACATAACGGAACTGTAGTTTAGGCTGTATTGATAATCCTTTTTTTAAACACTTAAACTATATACTGACTTAATATCATAAGTATATTATAGTGTAAAACACTATTTATCTTGCTTCAACTATATTTTTTTCTTTTACTTATTAATGTTTTTGTGTTAATAGGTTTATGTTTACTTAGAGGTGAGCAAAAATTTTATGCTTTAACATGCATTTATCAACAATTTGATAATTGTATCTTTTACTGCATATGCGAACAGTGAATACCTAAAAAGCAAAGTTTTCTTTAACTAAAAATCATTTTGACAGGCTGGTGCTAATTTCTGTACGTCAAAAGAATCTTTGGACAAAAATACCTGGGTTTAATTATCAAAAAATTAATTTGCCATCTCATAGTTAAGAATGTAGTAATCAGTGGCCACTATTTAGTAATATATTTTTTTTATTAAATGTTATATAAACGTATAACTTTTACATTATATTGCGACATTTCTATAAAAAAAAAAATGTTTTTCTACAAAAGCGTGTTAAATCACTTATTTTAATACCGCAATTCCCTCGCTAGGTGTCGCTGTTGATCAATAACGCAGGTGTTGTATCAGGACAATACCTTCTGGACACCCCCGACTATCTTATACAGAGGACATTCGATGTTAATATTTTAGCACACTTCTGGGTATGTATGAATGTTGTTCTAAAAATGACACTACACACTACACTGATTATTACAAAAACATTGCCTTACACTATTTTATATAAAAAGTTTTGTTTCGCTTCTTTCAACTTCAATTTGGAATAAAAATTATAAACATTAGTGCTTTGAAATTCATTTTCTAATATATAAAATGTAAGGTCAGTTTGTGTTGACGGTCAGTACAAAGTGGTAAAATTTATCTTAAACGTCGAGCTTAGTCAACAAAATACACGACAGAGCTGATTTCCGTGTTTCAATACTATTTTTGTTATCAAGCAACGTGTTAGTTTAATATATATATATATATATGTATATTATTTGTCGTATAACTCTGCCTTTGAACCTTATATAATACAACCTAGACTAGTGAAAACGTGGAAACTTATATATTCTTAGTGCAATTTCCAAATTAACATCTCTCTCGAAAGAAGTCTCAACTCAAAGTAAAATCTTTAATCGAAAGAAATCTCAATGTATATTTTAATATAAAGATTGTAATTTACTCAATTCCAGACAGTGAAAGCTTTCTTGCCAGCTATGATAGAAGATAATGATGGTCATATAGTGACCATAGCATCAATGGCTGGTCAAGTCGGGGTAGCCAAGTTAGTCGACTATTGCGCCTCTAAATCAGCCGCCTGTGGCTTCGACGAGGCGTTAAGATTAGAATTAGAAGTCAAAGGTGCTAAGGGTGTGAACACATCGCTGATATGCCCCTACTTCATCCGAGCGACGGGAATGTTTGAAGAGGTTAACTCGAGGTAGGTTTTTTTTAAATTATATAACTTGTTATAAATTTAGTCACGACTTGACAATGTTATGACGAATGTATATAATAAGGCACATTATACCATGAAGGTTGTGTTGTATTGAAACCGTCGCAGACAGCGTCTTTGTATTTCATATTATGAGTTATTTGTAAATATTTAGCTCTGTATTAAGTCATGTTACATTCTCATACATTAGAAAAACTATCTCCGAATTAAAATTCTAATAAGACGTCAATAACGGAAATGTTTAGATTACATGGTAACGAATTTCCTACGTACATATCCATGTACAAATAATTCGAAAGTAATCTACTGAAGCTATCTTCAACTAACCAGAGACACTTTATTGATATATTTTATATGACAGAGAGCATTAAATAGTGTAATATTTTAATCCCGGCAGGTTCGTACCTACCCTCAGCCCGAATGAAGTAGCTGATCGCGTGGTTTTGGCGATAAGGACGAACGAGCCAGTGGCCGTAATACCCTCATATTTCAGACTGCTACTGCCATTTAAATGGTAAGCCACATACATTATATACTAATTTTAATGTCTTGTATATATCCTGCTACGGTTTTTTTGTAACTTATTCCAACAATTCATGTGAAACATTGATAATAACATTAAATAGTTATTATTACAAATGTACATAAAATACCTTATCTTTATAGCGAGATCTCTTCCAGTTGTAATTGAAGGTAGGAGAAAAAAAATTACGTGAAAAAATGGGGGTAAATAGTAAAAAAAAAAAAAAATTTCACTACATATTGTATGCGATAGCTGTTTATTATTGCAAGTATGACAATATTAACATACGCATCATTTGTAAATCTTTGCACATAATTGTATAAGAATTACTCATTAAACGATAAACTCGAGACACTCCGTATGTTGTTTAACAATGAAAGAATTGACTGAGAATTTCTTAAACAATTCGTCAATACAAAAAAAACTTTTTATTTATATTTTTTTTTTTGTCTACAATTAAAAAGTCTTAGATTTTTATATGAAACCTCTTGATATTATAATAATATCTGTATTTACGATGAAACGTTGTTCTAACATTAAATCATTTTTAAATGCAAAATATAATGAGTTTCTTATCAACGCACACTTCAATGTGCCAACTTTTTACGACCACTTATTCTGATATTCACCTGTAATAAATATTTGGATTTTAGTCGTATCATAACATGTCTAAGGTTTAAATTACACTGCCAATGTGCTGTAAAGAAATAAGTATATATACAGATTATTTTATTTCTTTCGACCGCCATTTTGACCTCACTGACGTTAAGGACGCACGATAAGGTTTTCTTGTTCTGCAATAATTTTTATTAATAAAAAACGCAAACTAAAAACTGAGGTTTCATGTTAAACTGGTTCTTGTATATTAATTAATACAGACGTCAACAGCAGTTAATACTTCTACATTTTCTTTTTCCTGATATAATAAAAGTTCAAGGTCTTCGGGAAGAACATGTACCATATAGTTTGTATACTAACTTTTAAGAATAAATGTAATCAAGAATTTTTTAAAGTGTAATATTTTAAAAAAGGATTTTTTTTTATAAGAAACGTTTTGCATATACCGTACTCACAGATAATAAACAATAATTACAGATAATAAATAATTATATTTCTAAATGATCCCAACAATAAATAAAAACTATAAAATGCCATCAATTTATAACAGAATCGAGGAACAACCTTGATAATCTATAATTGATAAAAGACGGCTTAAATATTAATAAAATAACAATAAATATAAAATGAAAACAAACTGAATAAATTAAAAAATATACATATTATTTTAGCCGATACACAATCGAACACACGATTAATACAAAATATTAAATGATATTAGAAATCGTGCATAATTTTTCGTTCTTCCCTTTCATGTACATTTGCTTCCGACTGATAATTATTGTTAGGTATATATAATACTTATTGTATTTCATATATATATATATATATATATTTTAACCTGTTCCTTTATTCCTTAACTCCTTTGTCATTAAAAAACATTGTTTTTTTTTCTATTCTCTGCGATTATAATCTTGTTCAAATCCATTAACTTTTTCGATTGTTTGTTAACATACAACTCTTTAGAAATCCGATGTTTCGTTTCCTTTCTTTAAGATAAACAAACACATAGCGATAAATATTATTATAGAATATTTTGTCCATAATTCATAACTATTGTACTTTCATTTGTGTACGTCATAATTTCACTAGAAAGTATTTTGTATTTTTATAATGCTTAGAGTCGATTTCTAACAATATATTATAAATTTTTGTTATCTGATCATAATAAAATAGTTTCGACGGTGATGATGCATCTTATTTTAACTGTTAAAATATATATTGCATGTAATTAAGAGAAAATCGTTGGTTAACTGACAGTTGTTACGTTCAGTCTCCAACAAACTCTCGCAAAAAAACGTCACGGTAAAAGTTAATTTCATGGTTAATATTTTTCTATTACAGAACACATTAATTTTAAATGATATTCACGGAGTTCTCAGTGTTGTTTGAAATATGTAACTATTCAAGGATTGTTCAGATTTTTGCGTGTTTTGTTTAAGAACCATATTTCCGTTGTTTCGTTTGAATGCGATTACTTTTCCGCTGTGTATATCATCAGTGAGCATTGAAACTATATTTTCACGTGTTACTAGAATATTCATTTACACTTGTTAATAAACACATTGGAATATAACACAGTGTTGCCACATCGATGATTTAAAATTAAAAACGTTATCTTCAATATATTTTTTATTAACAAACTAAATTGCAAGTAAAATTATTTATTTATCTTGATCTTTAAATATAAGGTTTTGAAATAATAACATTATATTCTCACTCCAGTCACACTAGTTTAAATATCGTATAATATAATAGTAAAATTTACTTAAAAATTCATACGTATGATCATGTACCGAAAAAAATAATTTTAACCGAATATTACCTTACCGAGATAGTTAATGAGTCTAAAATAAACATATTATGCTTTGATAAAAACCATACGATATCTATGAATGGGATAGAAACATATACATGGTGTTCATTTAAAGTTGACATTAAACTGAATTTATGTATAAACCATTTAGATCCTGTATAATTGAATTTAAAATTTTTCAAATATTCAGACACCGTGTTTACGGAAACGTTGGAAGTCTCACTTATAATGTCAATGAAATTAGTCGAAATAAATACTATTTTTTTAATGTATAACTTAGAAAAGAGGGTTTTATAAACGGTTCCGAAAATTACAATCTACATTTCATATACGCGAGACATCTTTGTTGTTTTAAAAGAACTAACAAGGAGGATCAATAGATTCTGTATTTGTGTTTTATCTTAACAACAAATGAATGGCTCCTACCTTTGCGTGTGATGTTTTTGTTTGAAATAAATATAATTGTGGCAATCTTCTTTTAATGATGCACACGTCACTATTAAAGTATCCGTGTTACGTACAAAGTAACTGCTATTTATGGCAAATTTACGCCCGAACTCATTATATAAGTGACAAACTCACTCACATAAGCCGTTTCTGAGATTCGCAAACTAATTCACACAAACTAATATATAAATCTATCAAAAATTGTTTCGTGTTCTATTACGCAGACAAAGCCGAAATAATAGCATAACTCCGATAGCTTTTATTTCTTCTTTATAAATAATTTTAAGGTACAATATTCAATATTTTTTTCATTTTATTTGACAGTATTAAAACATTATTTCAGGATCGTGCCATGGGCGTGCATATCAGAATTGATTAGAGGTCTAGTCCCCGATGCTGTCCCAGCGCCGATGCCGTTGCCAGATCCACTTGAGAAGCCTGTACCCGCTACCCCTAGCAAGGCTGATTCACGGCCGATGACCCTCACACCACCCTCCAGACACGATCGTCAAGTGTGAGCGGATTTAACAACTCGTCTCCAATGTTGGACGCAATGTTTGTCGGTTTGGCCGACCCAGATATCTATTATAATTTGTAACAATATCACCAACATTGGATTTAAAGCGGCACTGTAAAAATATAAGCAATATTATATGGTAAAGCAAATTATGGAAAACAAAGTTGCCTTAATCGTGATTGCCTTAAAAAAGCCTTACACAGTATGTATAGCGTTATTTCTATGTAAATATATATAGAGATTTATAAAATTTAACGTTCTGGTAAATTTTTAATATCGAATAGATTATGTCGTGTATAAAACATATCCGTGCATTAATCTAAAATTATGATTTTTTTTTTTTAATGGTATTTGGTTTTTCGATAAACATAAATTAAATACTTGATATAAAATAAATATTTAAACCTCAAAGGATTAAATATTTCGTATATGATAAATTTTGCTTAAATAGCATATTTTTTTAGTCACATAAGATGCAATTGTCGTGGATGTGATCATTAGTGTAAAAAGGGTATGTCTTCTTTTTAAGTGAAATAAATTTATGGTTTATGATGGTTTTTCGATATCTTTGTGGGTATAGAAAATAATATAACATCCGTTATTGTGATAGATATGCAAAGTATCTTACTGTTACTTACTTACGAATTATATATATATGTGTGTATATGTATATATATCGTATACATTCTACGTTTGAAGTCTTCATTATATTTTACTAACCGACTAGTAGTTTTATGAAATACCTCGTTAATAACCTCAATTCATAAAAAGGTTAAGGTTTCGCGAAATTGCTCAAGTATAACTTGGAGAGGTGTTGTTGTGAGAAATAAGTTTAGTATTCAACAGTTCTGGAAATTTTGTAAAGTAAATCTTATTAAATGAAAAGAATAAAATTTTATACTATACATATATACAAAATATACATATGATCGGAAAATTACGATGTACTGTTATATGTATTATATTGTCTATACAATTAAAAAGACAGAAAGAAAGAAAGACAAGTTCACGTAGATAATAAAAAATGTATCTTCCAACCCATCTGTCAATGTCAAATAATAGCTGACAAAATAGTGTATTGCCATTCTAAAATAATAACACACTATTTAGATATGACAACACTTTCTCAATATCGATCAACACGTTAGAAGAAACGAAATATGTAAGTCAATTAATAAACATATGAAAAAGTTATATTTTTTTGTTTTATTCCATATTTAAAAATCGTCTTATCAAACTTAATAGCCGACCTCAACATGCGATTGTCGTATAAAAATAACAAGTCTTTAAAACCTTAAACATATTACAGAGACTAGCGTTTTAACGGTTCATTTTAGGTTAAAATTATTTTTTATTGATTATCATAATATATTGGGTATTATAAATTAATAAAGTTTTATTTACAAGAGTTATACACTTGAAAATCAAGAATCTTAGTCAAAGAAAATTGTACTCTATATTATTCTGAGGTAAGTACATAATGCCACATTTCTATATCTCTAATTCGTTCCCTATTTAATGAAAACGAATTCAGTTAAAACTAAATAAAAATAACCTATAAATCAGCCCGATCTCTCGGATAGGATTCTGGTAACTTGAATTCAGATATCGGTGATTTATATATGGGATTCAATTCTTGCATATTCTTCCTACTTTCTTGGGCCTCTTGTAAAAATTTGGCGTATGCTCGTCTATCGGACAAGACCTGGGCAATTTTCACCGCCATGATTACTATTAAACCGGCGAGTATGACACAGCCCATTATGATCAGCGAGCTCGTCATTATTTTAGCACTGGTGGGTTGGTAGCATAGCCTGTCCCTGATGACTATTTCCATGGCTATCATGGATTGGACGCCAGCTTTGTATGTATATTGGTATTCGCATTCCAGACCGTCTTCCTCGCGTCGCAGAATACAAGATGCATCATCGCTATTCCTGGTCACTGGAACGCAAATATTAATAGATTTACAACCGCTTTGAACTATACTGAAATAACCAAATGACCAAATAATGAAACTGTTTCCTGGATCGTTATCTAGAACTGTTAACTAAGTGTTTCTGGTATATTCATTTCTGCTTGAACCTTTAATATATACTCTTGTAAGACATAATTCTAGACATAAATATTCACATCAAATTGTATTCCTAACATATTAAGTTCATTTTCTTAACTTTATCAACGAACCAAATACAAATTATCGTAATAATAATATTTGTATGTAATTTTTGTTTTTGACAAACCTTCATTCAGTCTCTCGCTGACAGTGTAATTCATATTGCCAATTGAACATGCGTCTGTGCAATTGCTGTCCAAGTGGCACAGAACACAGGCCTCCGCATTCGCACAGAGCGGGTTCTCACAAGTCTCGCAAGTCTCACAGAATGCGCCTGAAAATAGTGTCCCGTCCTCTAACCTGTTGCATTGACAACGACCTGGAAATTATATATAAATTTATAATATACAAAAAATACTTTTAGTCCTAATAAAATACATATAAAAATAATAAAATTTTGTAGTCAGTAAAAATGAAATTAATTTGCAATATATAAGTATATTAGTTTGAAAGCTGTACAGTCCCACCAATGGACATTAGAGCAACAAGTGCTATAAAATAGCTTGATTTAAATCGAATAAGTTACAGGTAGGTACGGAGACAAACTGACCACAGACGCAATCTCCGTTTCCTGAACACACATCCTCCCGGCCTGGTGCTATACACAGGTCCGTGTCGAGTGTACAGTCGCAGGCTTCCCCGCTCCAGCCGGCGACGCAGGCACATTTCCCACAAGCACACACACCATGCTCAGCACCACCACATTCCAAACGGTTTATTCTACGGAGAAACACAATATAGCATATAATAAGACGAATAGTATTATATTTAACGTTTTAAAGTCCGTTCTGGAATAGGGAGATATAAAATATATAAAAATATATTGCATGAAAAGTATGGTTCCGTAAGAATAATGTGTTCAGCTGTTGTTAACATAATAACTAGATGGGAAACTAAAAATAATTTCTGTATGAAAACAGATCTTTTCTTTCTGTTCTCAAACTGAACGCAGGAAGCATTAAGATTTTTTGTATATAAATCTTTGAATATGGAAGTATTAATATTCAGCGAATTGACATCATACTCTCTCTCTCTCTCTGTTTCTCTCGCTCTCTCTCTCTCTCTGTCTCACTCTCTTAGTTATTGGCGTTTCCTTATAGATTTTGCCAATGTCATGGGTGAATTTTATACTGACGTATGTAAAGAGAAATTCGTGTATGAACATGGTCGCGACTAGAGACTTTGATACTGGTGAACTCGGTGACATCATACTCACATACTAACTTCGCACGACTTGCACTGACAGTACTTGCCGTTGAAACCGTTGTCACATTGACATTTCCCACAGAGACAGTCGCCGGCCCCTGAACAAGCTATAGCCCGGGTAGCGTTGGGCTCCTTACACTGAGACAACAACGCCGCTGAGGCCGCTTCATCTTCTATTGAACAGTCGCATAATGGACCAGACCTAGAGATTAAATATAAAAGTTACAATGAAAACCTAGCTAAAGTTTCTTTGCCTACCTAGATACCTAGCTAAGAAATTAAGATAAGACAAATATATCTGAATGTTTTATATCAAAGATAATTTTCTTTTTTATCTTTTGATATATTTTGATCATTTTTCGGTGTCGACCAAATAGGTTTGTAACAGAAAAGATGAAAGAACACTGATCGTTATGGCTTATGGGCAAAGTACTTACTAGTGAAATTAAGGTGAAAGGGTCATAGTTCATCTAATTTCTTTTTTTATCTTAAAAAAATGGTGACGAAATGTCTTAGAAGTCACATAGACAAATTCCATCTTAAGCATAACCTTATTGTCCATTGCTCTTTATTAGTTGGTACAAAAAAGATTTACGTTGTTCATTTATAAAAAGGAAAAAAGCTAAATGACACGTCATAACTATAAGATGAACAAAAATACGAGCTGATTACATCAAGGTTTTTGCTATATTTTTAATTTGCATTATAAAAACTGTTTCCAATAAAGAATGTTGAACAAACGCGTGATGTATAATTAACATGATATTGTTAAGGTTGAAAAGACTTCCCAGGCATCGATTTCTATGCACTCACTAAATCTTAGGCCGAGCGCACATTAGACAATTTTTCGTCACAATTTTACTAGTGCAACGACGTACGACTGCGCGCAATTTATCTCCCTCCAAATATTGCTAGGATCGAACAAACTATTTCAAGGTGGTTATATATAAGCGTATAAGCGTAGTTACGACATCAGAAACCGCCTTAGTTTGTTGAAATTTAAAAAGAAAACATATTTTAAATAAATGGAGGTAGATAAGTAAGTTTAACTTTGTTTACAAAATTAATTTTTTTTTAATATATCTGGTACGCCCATTCGCATCTAAGACAAGACATTGCCACAGCAGTTGGAAAATTTTGAGAGATTTTTTTCAAAAATACGTAATTCATTGCGACCCGCTCCATAAGTTGAAATGGAGAAAAACGAATCGAATATGCGCATTTAATTAATATAAGCACGCTCTAATGTTCCATAACGATATTAATTAATTTCCGGCGCGCAGCCTTAAACAAAAAACACGAGATTGAACACGGTTTAATTCACCTATTTAAGGGGGTTCATACTTGCCCCATCGCTTATGTAACACGTCATACCTACTGTAAACTTTGAATACAGACATACAAATTTTCAATTAAAATCTATACTTCTTCATAACAGTCTCTGTAAAGTGTAATAATACATACAAGTGTATACTACAGTATATAGTAAATATGAGTATATAAAAAAATTATAATTTATAAATATTAAATACATTTTCCTCACACACGACAGCATCTATCATCAGCAAAAGCAAATTTTTTTTTAGAAATCAAACACTATAACATATTATCTATATATAAAAATCATAAAATAGAAAAACTTAAGAAAATATAGATTTGACATATTTATATTGAAATTAATTTTGAAAAAAAATAAAATTGACAGAAAACAAATACTTTTTTATGCTATGGCTTCTCTCGCACTGGAATCGTGGAATGTTTTCCTGCGTCAACGTTTTTATTTTTTCGACAAATTATAATAATAGTGTGTAGGAGCTACTACCGTTAATCGAACTATCGTTTCGGACACTGAATATATCAATCAAGTTAACCCGAATGTCATTAATAGTCAATATGTCTAAAATGCCTACCATCCCTTATTACACTGACAGACGCCGCACACGAGATGTGAATTAGACGGGCATGTGAGGTCCATGTTCTCTATCAGATCACTCTTGCAGTTACAACCACACTGAAGCTGGATCTCCAACGTCAAAGTATCCTCACCCAATTGTGTTTCTGATATTCTTATAGTCTGATTTGACTGAAAATACACGCTACATTCACTTATTGTGCTATTTCTTTGCATAGATATTTTGTTTTTTTTTTTTATTCGTAACATCTCAAACTTTAAATAAATTAGAAGTTGCTGCTATAGTTAATTTATTTCACATCCAAGATATGAGATTTTAATAACGATAAGTATGCTGCTTAATCAGGGTCGATAAAAACTAAAAGGCTCACAAATTATTTAACATTAGGTGCGGACTTAGCTATGTAATAGTTTTTTTTTAATGAAAACTACTTAACGTTTAATTAAACCAACAAACCTTTTTGTATTCGGGACAAGATTCCAAACTGACGTGGGCCTCGAAGTTAAGTGTCATGCCGTACTCCACGCCCGTGCAACGCTTCGCCTCAACCATCGAACCTTTCACTCCGCAATCGGTGAAGTATTTTACCTTTACCGGTCCAGGACCGGCGTCGTCTTCGAAGTTAACGACGCTCACGATATCTTCGTAACCCATTTTGACCAGCTTCAGAATGTTTGAGCTGTCACTCTCTAACTTTGCCACACGAGTGAAATCAATTAACAGTTGGTGCAAGCTATCGTAATGGGCCTTTACGTTTTCCGTCACAGCGAAAATCACGTTTACCTAAAACAAATAATAAATACATTCATTATTAAATTATATACAACATACTTTGAAATATGCATTGGTTGAATTACGAAACTATGGATTAAATTAATGGTTAAAAACATAATTATATGAATGTTTCTTTTAAACTTATTAAATTTTACCTTGTATTTATCTAATATTCTGTACACTTGCGCTATGGACGGATAATCATAAGTAGCGGCTTCCGAGTAATATCCATTTTCATCTAAATGACAAGTTTCATCATTCTTGATTGACGCCCCGCCTGTGTTTTGTATGAAATAGGAAAATATATACGCATAGGTATGTACATACTAACGCACGCACACTAATTTATATTTATATTTGTTTTTAGAACAAATTACATTAAAATTATATCAATGAGATATAAAAAAATTGTAAAATACAAGTGACAATTTATTCCAAAAATAAGCCTTAAATTCAACATGAAATTACAAACAACGTGAGAATTAAGTAAACACAGAAATAAGTAGGTATGTACAATAAAGCTCATTTGCAGGATGACGTCAATACTAGTCTCTGGCCAGTTAATGAGAGGTTATTTACCCAATTTTCCGTCACCCGCAGTGTGAAGCAGGCCATCGGAGAGCAGTATAATAATCTTCCGACTGTGTGACGACCAGCCGACCTGCTTATCGCATGTTATCGCCTGTACCAGAGCGTCTAGTTGAGCCTCGGCGTTATCCAGGTTGGCTGTTACGGAACTACTGTTCACTTCTTTTATAAATTCGTTCACCTGTAATAATAAGTGACGAAGCATATTTTTATTGTTGTTCAAAATTCGAACGTCTTGTGTAAATTTCAGCTTACAAGCCATAAACGTTTATAGGTGTTAGTCCATGGTTGCTGGACTTAAGGGTGTTACGACGGAAAAATAAAACAAAGAACTTAAGTCTCCCAGCACTCCTGGGGAGAACGAGCCTGCAATAGCTATTTTATGATATGACTATAGTCGACATTACTTATTAACCGACCTCAAAAAGGAGGTGGTTTCTCAGTCGACCCTATACATGTTTTTTTTTCAATCTGAAATCTGTTACCTACAAACAGCTTTGACGAAATTCAATTTGTCAAGAATATTTGTAGGTACATATAAATAAAAGTGTTTTTACGTCAAAATAAAACTCAGATTCAAATTTATTTAAAAAAATAAAATTAATATTTCTTTCTATTTCTTTCTTTTCTTTCTTTTCTTCTAAACGCCCAGATTTTGATAGATCTTGGACAGATACAATCTTTTACTCGTGTTATAAGAAAAGCTTAGACCAATTTAACATTAGTAATAGGACTTCTAAGAGAAGGAAAGTGAGAAAATCTTTAAAAAGATATTAAAGTAGTAGCAGTAGAACAGTTAATTTTAAATTTGTTTGGATAAATTAACTTAATAGATGCATTTACCTACTTAACCTACCTGATTTGTCAATGACAAGTGATGTTTATAACTATAAGTTGCCTCACAAGCCTGTTCCTCCACTGTACAAGGATTTTCACGTCTCCGCGCGTCGACACTTATGAAGGGCATTATAGGCTTCTCAGCGAAACTACCAAAACCTATCCTGAAGTACATAAATACGTAACAGTTTCAATCATATTTTATCAAAATACGCATACAACAATTTTGTTTGGAATCGTTTTTACCTAAAATTGTCCGTCAAGTTTTTTATCAAGGTCGGCAGATCGTCTCTCAAAGATACCAAAGTCTCCTTATCGTCCTTCATAGACCAAGTAAGGTCCATTAAATAATATAAATCTAAAGGGTAGTTTCTAGCCGGTCTAAAGGAGAATTTTATTTTCTTGCTTTCACCTGAAGGGCATTATAAGAAATATATATTTTTATCTAGTTACATTACGTAAAAAGTTTTTTGGATACATATGAATTATGATATTATTTAAATTAATATCATATTCTTTCAGTTGCGAAACGACACCAAGACATTCTCAAACAAATGCCACTTAAACATTTTATCTTAAATCATAGTTCAATTGCAGCGTAAACGAAGCAATGTTACTTAACCTAAATGACAACATTATGAAATCTTAAATAAGTTAAACAGTAAGTGTGAAGTGAGTCAACGTACGTGGCTTTAACGATAGCCTTATTTTTTGTGGCTGTATTTGCACAACTGCTTCATGACTGTCTGGTGATATGTCTTGAAGCGTATAGTTTTCAGTTACCTCCCATACAGGTTTTTCTGGTCTTTGGATCATGCTTTGGCTGCAACCTGTCGCAACCAGGCTAAAAACAAAGGATGTTTTAATTGCATCTGATTCATGCTAGCTACTGTAGTTTATTCGACGTTGCGGATGTGGTTATAATAAAAAAAAAACATCCTATATATTTAATAGTATTACTCAGATGCGTGACTAATTACGCGTAGTATTAGCTATTTGTTTTGCTTTGTTAGGAATAGTTCTACTTTATAACTCTTATCTTAAGCGGAGCTTATGGGATTTAGATTTGCCGGCTTCTGTATTTTTCTTCTCTCACCTGTTGTTTTATGGGTTAAGTTACTTTGATAGTTACTAAAGCGTAAACAATGAAAGTAACGTCATTTTAAATAAACCTTAGCTCGAGTCCCAGGATTAATTTTACAAATATTTATATTATTTTAGTTAAGTCACGGGAGCTTAAACAAACGGTTTATTATAAAATTAAAAAAAATTCTATGTCGAAACAACAATGTATTTATTTAAACTGTAAGAATTAGAACGGGAAAATATTCTATGGAAAAAGAAAAAACGGTGAGGATCCTACCCTGGGCCATTAATTTAACAAATCAAGACCCAACTTTCATCACTATTTGACTATACCTCCGGAAATATTATCAAGTAGAATTTAAGAAATACGTAATAACATGAATTTTACCATATTAAAAGCTACAGGATAAACCTACTTACTCTTAGTATATTTGAATTAAATCTAACTAAACACCTCTAAATTTTGTCCTAAAATAGAAAATTACCAATACAAATACAAATAAATATCGTGATCTTTAGAAGAATAACAAGCAATGAAAATAAAATAAAAATATATAAAAATTAAATTTAAAATTAAATGTACCTATCTTGATTTTGTGTTAAATAGAAACACATCTTGGTGATATAATCAAAGTTATTCCAACTTGGAAACTAAGCTTACAGAATTAGTCACTCGAATTAAAACAAACGTGTTTAGAGTAGATTTACTGGAAAGAAATAAGTAAAAATATCCTTTGATAAATATTCAAACATAAAAACACCAACGATTATTTAAAGGAATATATAAAAAGGCGGGTTTTGAGATAATCATGATCTTAAATATAACACCCAGATTCCGTAAGCCATTAAGATTTGTGAATGCACACCTTGAATCTGTCGGAGTTCATGTTCAAACGAATTCCATCTCATCACGAATTACAAAAGCGTTGTTGTTTTTGATTGTCCATCAATGCTGACGTTAACTGAGCGCGATCCATATAAGGCAAATTGAAAAATTATAGACATTGTCACGGTCGCTTTACGATCAATCAAACCGATGTCTTCATACTGTGAGTGTGACCGAAACACGTGGGAAAGTAATTCAAGTAACAGTCTTTTAAGTAAATATTATCGAATTAAAACATTTTATATCAATTATTTATATGCAATATATATCATATACAGTAGTTTCCCATGTTTATACTTTACTATAAAGTTGTTAGAGGTGCTTTTTATTTGACCGACATAGGAATTGTGTTTTTATTTAAGTTCACGTAAGTTCCACGTTTATGAAGTGATATTGATCATTTTTTTTGGCTCGAAGCTCTAAAGTCGGTTCCTTATAAATTTTGTTGAGATCAGATAAAGGTGTGAGGCATGGGAAAATAAAGTCTGTTAAACGTCTAGGATGACAATCTCAACGGAAAAAAAAGAATCTTCATATATCTCTCATATCTTAAATATCTATGGAATAACTTTGTGTTCAATACTAAATATATTTTCATTGATTAGAATATTTCTTTTTGAATAAATTATATTTATTAATAAAAATATGATGTTAAACTAATAATATAATAAAATTAATATTTTTAAAGAAATATCCCAAGAGTCCAAGTCCCTAAATTCTATATATTCATACAAAAATGCATACCTCTCATCATCATTGCACCTTGGGGCCGAAGACCTATAGTATGGATCCGCACACCATCTACAATGAGCCGCGGCTGCCAAACACGATCCACACTCATCATGATCCACACAAACCAGCTTGTTGAGTAACTGGTCATCAACTACAACGAATGAAAGTTATTATTGATTAAAATGAATATCCCTATTTGACGTAATACAAACTAAATCCCAACCTGAGTAACGGACCATATGCTATGTTCTGGATTGTATGTAGCTGATGAATATAGTATAAATAGTTACTGCATTAAATGCTAACAAAAATTTTAATGAAATAATATGAGTAACTATTAGGAATAGGGTAAGGACGTACATTAAAGTTTAAAGAAGCGTACCCTATAATTATTTTGTATAGTGTATTCAATAACATAAGTAGATTTTTCAATTGTTCAAGTATAGGATAACACGGGATTTAGGGACTTGCAATAAGTCCAGTAAATTATTAATACCAAAGGATTTCAGAGTATCGTAACAATGTTTTGAAAAATGAATAAAACTATAAAACGTTTCATTACTTCAAAAAAAAAAATGTGGAGCGATTTGAAAATGTAAATGATTACAAGTAATTATTGTATTTGTAATCAAGAATTCACACGAAATGTTAGTTACAAAACACACTAAAATATAGTGGCTACAATACTAAAAATTATACGTATAACTTACCTATCAATAATCATTAATTAATCCTAATGAAAAAATGACATCTTTTATTGTGAGAGACGTGTTATCTATTACTAAAAATACCACCTGGAAAAATATATTTTTAAAACTGCTAGGTACCTGTTGATTTTTAGCTGACTGATGATTTGAATTATTGTCATTGAATTAGATTTAGATTAAATAATTTAATTTAAATATTGATATTTTTTTTATAATTCTACTTTCGAGTAACTATGAACAGAGAAGTTCAATTTATTGGGTGAGTAATGCCAAAATTGCCTTTACTAACAGATTATGTTAAAATTTGTAAAAATAGCTATTATCTCGGAAAGAATGAAAAACATTACCGTATATTTGACCTACATCCGATGTTTTAGGTTAGACAGAACCGGAAATATTGGTAAGCCTCCTTACTATTATAAAATGCAGGTCAACCTTTTATTATGTTGGACGAAGACAACTGCGAAAACTAGTTTGGGACCTTTGTATTGAGAAAGGTTTTAAATTAACAAACAATATCCAATGATTAAGTACCTCCGTATTTTATTAGATATCTTCTGTTTGAAAACACGATGTTAAACAATACGTCATCAATCAAAGTAAAAGTAGTAAAAAGTCTAAATATCTTGATTCGAATCGATGTTATAGGGAACATAATAATAATATATATTTTAATATATCTATTATATTTTAAGGTTTTTGATATGAATAAAGAATTATTTATCAGTAATTTTCCGTCTTACTGTGTACGACAGGATCACCAAGCATGACCCAAATAGACTAAGATCAAACATTCGATGTTTGCTATCGAGAAAAATCCAAACTAATGTCTCGATAAGTGTGTTATGACAAATATGAAGAGCATAAATAAAGAATAGTTTTGTTAGTTCGTATGAAATTAATTAAATGATGGCTTACATTAATATAGCTATAAAAAGATCTCGCTTCTTTATACCTTCAAAATAACCGTTCATAGTAATTGATAGTGAATCTAAATGTACTAATTCTTTTTTTCATACACGTGTTATTTTATACGAGTGAGCGTCTGACTGTTCGTGTAACACAGACGGGCCATATTTAATTTATATCAAATAACACAAATCATCTATATCTATATTTAAATAAACATCATTTGTATTATAACTTTGAAAGTCCACCTTCATATCTATTTTAATTACACGGCAAGACGAAATTGGCAATGGTAAGTAGATTCAGTAGTCCGTAGTATTAATAAAATCGGCCTTCGTTGTACAGTTATCACTGTAGACATTTCTTATACACCCGATATTAAAACAAATCCGCCTGAAATAATAACTAAGAATATTTTTTTTAACATTTAATGATAGGTAACGAAATGAACAATGATTTTAAGTTTTAAATAAAACGAGTTTTAACGGAATTCTCGGTCTCTAAACACTGTACTGTTTGGGAATCGCTGGAGGTATGTACCTAACATGTTTTACTGACAGACACTAACATGCTATTTAACATAGTTATTTCAAAACATTCTTAAATTAGTTTTTTTCTTTTAGTTCTATTTAAAAAGGTTTAAATTTGTATGTCCCACAAATTTGTATAATTTTGTAAAAATATACATATACCTATTGTTGTTGCTGTCATTATTAATACATTAACAGTTAATATCTTATAAGATTTTTTTTAAATTTGATTTCCTTTTTTTTCAATAGTAGATAAAAGAGGTTTATAGGTATTTAGTCTTATCGAAAAACACATATTTATTTTGGAAAATCGATATGTTATCTGTAATTGGAGCAAGTTATTCCCATAGTTTATTTATGGTTTTCCAGAAACCAGATTTCCAGATAAAACATAAATATTATGAAGTTTATAGTAAAGACTAGGTATGCAGGAAACTATTTTGAAGGAGACGAAACTATTTTGAGGGAAAAGCGACATTTTAATTCACTTCAGCCTTACATTGTGAAATTGTTTTTTTTTTTTAAATATAACGACAATAACAAAGTTGTGCAATGATCTTGTAAAGATTTTTAAACAATCTTCTTGGTCTTCGACCCATATCTGACTGAAATCCAAACAATTAATAAATTTAGCCACAACTTATTGCAATTATTAAACTGTATGTATTAGAAAGTTATAAACTAAAACAAAAACTCTGCTAAAAACAGTAATTTATTCAATAGATATATATATATATATATATATATAAAGTAGGTATGCTGATAAACAGTGCATTTAACAGTTTTGTTTCATATAAAACCTAAAAATCTCTTGTTATATAAGTCCCTTCTCAAACTAATCCCGAACTAATAAAGTTCAGGAAATATAGCTTCAAACACAATAATATTCCTGACTGAAACGTCTCCTCAAAGTAAATATAACTCACGGATAGAACTAATTCCGTACATGGACGTGTTTATTTGTCTTGTTTTAAATAAAACTGTCATTCTTATCAAGTAAATCTTTTATTTTTATACAAATCTAACAGGTGTTCCGGCAGGCGCTATTTTGGAATCCATTTATGTCGAGATGTACATCACATAAATCTTCCCGTTTGAAGCCACAAACCTTTTATGGTCTGATAAGGGCTTTGTTTAATTATTACTTATGATGTTCGATGCATTAGTTATTTTAATTTCGTTTGATAAGTTAACATGTGCCCGCTTTGTAATTTAATATCGGTTCAGTCGTAATCGTATGTTCGTTTTTATTTAATATCATGTAATAATTAATGTTCAACTGTTACAAATAACTTTTAAAGCAAATGCAAATGAAAAACAGAATACAAATCACTGCGTCGAATAGAGTATATATTCAAATTGCTAGCGTCATGAATAGTATTAAGGCGTGACTTTTAAATCACACTAATCGGGTGATTATACGGATTGTTATGTTGTTTTTTTTTTATTTTTATGAAATAACATATGGAAAACATTCTCACCTTGTCCGGCGATGAAGCCTATATGTAGAGAAGTACACAAAAACTGTAACACAATATATATGCGGATCATGATCGGTTAATCACTTGTATTTGCACGTAAATCAACTGGCACTAGCCGATCGGTTTCGCGATGGGTAAATGATAAGGGCTGATAAGGTGATAAGAGGCGCGGCCAGCGCGCTCCTGGCGCGGCCAACACCGACGACTCTTTCGCTCGACATCTGCCGAAACTCTAATCTACTGACTGACTTGTTGCTCAAACAACGTGAGCGGAAAAATCGTGAAGGGAAATTTTGTTTCGTATCGATTGCCGTTTAATAATGAAACTATATTAAACTAGAGCGAGTAAAGCACGGAATGTAAGACGAATAATCTGTAACCGTCTCAAGTTTAAGAAATGAACTACGAAACTACCTCGCCGTATGAATTAATTGCAGTATGATAACACATTTTCAGCGTTATCGGACAGGATGTTCTCTTTATCAAGCGTTGCATTACTATATCTTGGGAACGAGATTTTAAAATTTAAGGTATCCGTTAACAACTATCTCTGAGTCCACAATATTCAGTACTATACATTTTACAAACATCAGTAATAGTTGAACCTGCTTTTAAAAAGATAAAACAAAATTTACTCCTAATGGACATTTTTCTAAATACTGCTATGTAGCTGAGAGTCACCTACATAGTCTCAATTCCTCAATCAGCGTATTTGATTCCCAATTTATTGCAATATAAGTATAACGAATTTACTCGTTTATTGAAGCGACTTAGAAACAAATAATCATGTATTACTAACTGTATACAACTCAGTTGATCAGTATTTAAATATTAAAGCATTCCGAAGTTTTCGCTCCTTTTGTGTAAGTCTACGTTTCCTGTAGGCGTACAGTCGAGGCCGTAACTACAGTCACATTTAGGTTTTATTTCGTGGGCGACAGCTCGTTTAGACCTATATGACGAGAATTGCATCATTAACCAAACAAAAGTTAACCTGTCCTTAAATATTCACGACTTTATTTAGCAACAAACATTTTTTCACCTCCTTCAAAACATGGAAAGGAAATAATAAATATCGAAGTGATATCCTTTTAGTTTCTACACAGCAATTAATATTGTAACCCGTGAAAATAATTAATTAAAATAATTGAATGGTAAATAAATTTACGTATCTAAATAAAAAAGACACTTTTTTTAGAAACAGTATACTTAACAACTTAATGTTATGTACGACACCCAAAACAAATTTAAATAACTCCGTACTATCACGCATCGAAGTGCAGAAGTATTGAAAATGTCGAGTGACTATAAAAGTTCAAACGCGTATCTTAACATTTTAAGTAGTTTGCGTACTTAACTCCTAAGAGCCATAACACAAAACGCCCTTTTGTTTATCAACAAATAAAATGTTTACATAATTTTTCTTGTGATATTATACAAAGCTGTCGACGGATTCATTTAGCTCGTGACCATTCTGGATTCTGATATCCATTTTCGATGGTTTCCTGTCACGTTCCATTTAATAACTCACTTGTAACACAACTGACGTACAAAATTTCACCGTTACATTTTATACAAGCATAGATTAGCTTCGTATCAGAATAAATCCGACGATAGTAATTATTTAAGAGCTGATCATTTTCGTTCAAAATCAAATAATAAAACAATAATGTAATGTCAAATTATTTATTATCTGTATTAAACGATAATAAATTTGACAGTTTATTTTATAAACAGTGTATTAGAACTGATGTCAGATTTTCGATGCTTCTTCACCTTGTTTTCTCTCGTTTTTTCCAACATATCATAGAAATGATTGACGGGGTCAAACCATCCGAAGCCCTGCTCGGCCCTACCGAGCCAAATATGTCCGTTTGGATCGACCAAAGTTAAATTGCCTACTGGTACATTGTCATTGAAATCGGCGATAAGGACGCTATCGTCGGGATAAACATACTTCCCGTGCCCGCTATACGACCAATCCTTATACTGTCCTTCGTATGTAGATCCTTCCACGAAACTAATTCTAACCTCTTCATTTGCACCCAAACGATCGGCGTCCCACATCCCAGAATACACGTCGCCTTCAGCCGTCGTGTAAATGCCAGGCCCTTAGATTAACAATTATATCAAATGTATAATAACTTGGAGCAAATATGGAAGCGATTTAAAACTATTAATAGGACGGTTTTTTTTAATTTGAACATAAATCTAGTAATCAGAGCATGACGCCGAGTACGATGGATGACGGCACATCCCATTAAGTTCTACGATGAGACAAAAATGTTCTGTAACGCTTCACCGACTTCAATGCTTTTAACTATTTAATAGCGGACGTAAAACAAAAGCATCACAAAAAAAGTGTTGTCGATTTAAAGTACGGCTTATATATTTGCTAGTGTTTCATTAAAACCGGATATTATCGTTTTATTGATTTTGCAATAAAACCATAAAGATAGAAAAACGGCAACGTACATAAAAATTAATACGCATAGTCGTCTATTATATATAAAAATCAAAATTAATAGATTTGCAAAATTTTAGATAATTAGGAAATATTTTATCGTTTAAGTTTTGAGTGAAGAGTGAACTATTTTTCTGATTACTAAACGTAATGTTACAAAGCTTTTATTTCCTTAAGCAGCCGACAAATTCTTTCCGATACCAAAATTTCATTATAACACTTAGGAAATATAATGCACCTAATATTACAGTGCCAAATCAGTGTTATAAATGTATCAAACATTAGGTAATTGGTTCTCTTTGATTCACGACTGTGATAAGTAATATATATATGGAACAGGCTTAACGCCTTTAACTATTAGTTTAAAGGGTCACCGGTAAGGAATGAATGAATGTTTATTGAGTTTTTAAGTGATTTTTATGTCGGTGAACATATTTTGTTCGTTCAAGAGTAAAAATTTATGAATGATTGAATGAAATTTATATACTTACATTCCATTGCATACATATTATTTATGGATTTTATTAAATATATACCGTGCATTTTGACGCTGCGATCCTTTTTCTTGGCTTCGAAATATCCATCGTAAACATCCCCCGTATCGTGTTTAAAGGTACCCGTGTCTTGGACGATTGGAATTTCTTTCACTTGTTTCACATCTAATTCAGATTCCGGATCGATTGACGTGTCCATCTATTTCATTAAAAAAAATCCCTCAAAGTTATGTGTCGCAGTTTATTAAACATATTCTTTTACTGGTTTATGGATAACAAAAACAATGAACTTTGTTTAAAAATAGTTATATTTTGGATCTTATGACGCTGTCTAACATCGACTTAATAAAAAGAATATTAAAATAAAAATATTCACGCCTACCTTTAAATAATAGCAATGATCTTTTTATTGGAATAATAAATTAATTATATGGCTATCTTGGGTTCGTGACAGTTTGGCCGTGACGAGCCCCGCTCAGGTTTTCGCACGCAACTGTAACAATTTGCGGCCATGACGAAATAGATCAAAATATATTTAATTATAACCTCCTTTTTGCTAACATTATAAAAATAGCCAGCAAATATCTGAAAAATATCATCAGTTTTATGTTCATTGTAATGCATTGATATATATCAACTTTTTTTACTGATGATCCCTAACCAATTAACAAAAAACTATATTCAAGTGTTCCCCGGTATTAAATAAGACAATAACAAGAAACTACACATTGCAGGTTAACATATAAAATCTATAAGATTCATCCCACGTCCATCATTAAACTGCTGTAAACACAAAAAAAAATGAAAAATAATATAAAGGTATTATTATTAATATATTTTCACTAAATTTCCATTCAGCTAGCGTCAAACCATACATATTCAACGTTAATATTACTATTATTTACATATAATGATATAAGATAATAAAAAAAATAAATAAGTAAAAAAAAAAAAAATATCTCAACTGCAAGATGACAGAATGGTTTAGATGTGGAGATTTACAGAGCTACTATAAGTACAATAAAAACTGTTTGCTTTAAAAAAAATGTACGTAACTACAGAATTTATCTCAAATTGCAATTTATATGATAGATCCCATGATTTCAACTTAATGATAAATAAAATAATCCCATGATATCGATGATAAATGTGGTATAAATGTATATATTTTTTTTACTAATTGCTCTTAGACTATTATAAACAAAATAAATTATATTAAAAAATATAAACAATATAGGATGATGTAGAGCTCCTTCAAATTTCATAACTTGCCGATTGAACTTATATTAACATTATATATATATATATATATATTTAAATTTTTAATTAAAAATCAATTAAAACTTACATTTACATGTTTAACAAATATACCACAATTACAGTAGAATCTCCTCAATGTGGCGTTATAACTGACAGACAAAAGTATCAATCAGCAAGTACGACCAATAACATGAGACGGGTTAAAGAAACACTATCCACTGTTACAACCATAATAAACTTGACGTATTAACACATACTATGAGTTTTGATTGATTATTGGAATTATGTACTAGGCCAGACGATATGAAAAACACAGGTTCAGGGTTGTCAAACACAACATGAAAACCATAGATGGATATGTTCAGGGTTGTCAAACATTCATAGAGTATTGAATCTCTACATTAAATGAAGTGTATCAAAACTCATAGTAGTGTGAGTCAGTCAGTATTGTTTACAGTATGATGTTGGCTGGATCTTCGATGTTTTCTCTCAATTCCTTCATCCATTGAGCGCCGACCGCCCCGTCTATGACGCGGTGATCAGCTGACGCGGTGAATGTCATGACCTTTGCGAAGCGGAACCTGGACAAAACATATATATACAGTACAAAAAATATAAATACCTCAATATAAGGATTCCTTGATTTACCAGCTTTTTTTTAAATCTCGCTTAGTTGTTCATAACAGTCGAAGTTAAATATACCTTCATATTTAGATATTTTTTTTAACAACATCTTTATAAATCAAATATTAAGTGTAAATCCCATGAAGATGATTATTAATCTATGTACCATAATATTATTTCATCTTACATACAACATAATTTCATCTCAAACAATTAAATTTTGTACTTTATGTAGATTAAATTTAGCTCTAGACATATTATTCTATGTATAAATAAATTATAATGGAATATAAATTTTCCATCAATTATTTTGTATTCATATAATTTTATGAGATATAATTATTAGGTAGATAATATAGAAGGAAAAATTCATTGACACAAGCAGGAATAGAACCTGCTACCGCCTGGATTTATTATTTAAGTTGATTTGTATATTAAGGCTGTATACCCTTGTGGTTCATTTTTATCTGGAATCATCATATCCTGCAGTCCACCGACAGACAGTATCAGAGATTGAGGCGGGTTGATTATAGATGTGAAGTTTGCGATACCTGACAAAGAAATAACAAAAAAAATTATACATTTATGCAACTCTATTCTTAACATTTGAATAAATGAAATCTATATACATATATATGAACCTGCTACTAAAGAGATATCACATTATATATGATTACTGCCTATTTAATAATCAAGCTATTGTGGCCTATTAGTTTTCTCGCCAGCGACACTATCAAAACCAGTAGTGTATTGTACTGTTGTCAAAAATAATAACTTACTGACATTTTCGCGAGTATTCATTGACATAAAACTAAACGACGGGTGTATGTTGTTTAAAATAATTATAAACGCTTTGTAAAAATGACTTAATTGCATACATTTATTTAACTTTAATAAATATATTTACCAAACATTCCTAGATTGGAGACTGTGACTGTGCCTCCGACAAATTCCTGAGGCTGAAGTTTTCCTTCCCTCGCTTTGGCTGCTAACTTCTTCATCTCCTTCGATATCTCGATGATCCCGATGGAATCAGCATTGAATATAATGGGTGTGATCAGACCAGAGGGTGTCGCTACAGCTGTTGAGACATCCACATTGTTGAACCTGGGGAAAAGAAGTAAATAGATATGTTTTTAGTTATGATAATAAACAAATAATAATGCCTGTACATATATATATTATATACATAAGCATATCTATGTATATGTACAGGCTAATGGGGAGGGATGGTATCACTGACAATGGGCATGGAGGGTCAATAGTTTTGTGATGTCACATATTTATTATTATCTAACTAATCGTTTGTCTTTTTTTTTTAAATTCGTGTAACGTATTTTATAGATGGCCCCAAACTAGTAAGTGAATTTTTATAAAACAACATTATATCTTTTAATTTTTTCTAGTAATATGTTTTTTATGTGTATAACTAAAAGTTTATTTGTTTTCAAACTGTATTAATAACAGATAACTCACTGTCTAATAAACGTTTCCATCCAATGTGAATTGACTGTTGGTACTCTTTTACAGGCTGAAGCTACAGCCTTAAGGATAAAATCGTTGACTGAAATCTATAAAAAAAAAATACAAGGTTAAGAAATGCATTGCAATTCCAAAAAATTCAATTAATATGATCAAAGATTGCACAATTGCTGTATGGATTCAAACAATATCTTTTTGTAAACAAGCTCTTTGTATCAAAAAAACAACGGCCATTGTTATACAAGTAGCATTGACAGTCAGAGCAAAATATTACTAACTTATTTTCTCTCGTATTTATTTTGTACAACTAAAATTCATTAACATAAAACAGAAGTTCAAAAACTTATATACCTATAATCTGTATGATATTCCAGCTGACCAAGAACCAACATAAAAAATATATTTTTTAAAATAAATTATATACCTTAACATCAGACTTATCAGCCTGTAACTTTTCATTAATCCTCTTCCTCATTTCCAGCAACTTCTCAACATTAGCTATGACAGTCAATTGGTAATGTGGTATTGTTTGTTTGGATAGTGACAACCTCTTGGCGATGGCTTCTCTCATGCTGGTCAATGGTATATCTGTGTAAGCAGCACCTGGAGCTGGTGGTGCAGCTGCCGCTGCAGGCTGGCCCGCAGCTGCGAGATCACCACTCTTTAATGACCCATACAGCCCTGAACCTTGACCTATGAATTTACCCATAGCAAAGTAATTCAGGCTTGAAACTATACAAATATTATGTATTATGTCCCTTTCTTTTATATAATCTTTTTATTTTATAAAAATATAACTCACCACCCAACCTCATATTCTTAAGCTCAGCTAATCGCCTGGCCATTGGACTAGCATACAACCTGCCATGTTCAGCAGCAGCTGGGGCCACAGCTGGTGCTACAGCTGGGGCTGCAGCTGGAGCTGGAGATGGAGCCGCTGGCGCTGCTGGTGCTGGTGCTGGTGCCGCAGCCGGTTTAGCATCACCCGCTATATGACAGAAAATCAATACATAAACATTCTGACAGCTGCAAAAATAATACAAAAATGATTAGAAAAATTATTTGTTATCATTGAACAAATATATATTTA
This sequence comes from Danaus plexippus, assembly GCF_018135715.1. Taxonomy (NCBI): domain Eukaryota; kingdom Metazoa; phylum Arthropoda; class Insecta; order Lepidoptera; family Nymphalidae; genus Danaus; species Danaus plexippus. The sequence continues at coordinate 2,815,104 of NC_083548.1, read as the reverse complement.
TATTAAAAACATATGACATATAAAAGTTAATAATAACCTCGTTTCGGTGGTTGTTTTGATGGCACTCCTGTGGCTGTAGGTGTGAGAAATGTTAGATGTAACAGGCGGTTAATTAATTAGTTAATATTGTACAATAAAAAATAAGTCAACCTTTTTTAATTAATAATAACAACTTATTATACTATCCCATGTTAATCATGCATTCCCAAACAATAATGTCTATTAATTTGAAATTTCTCTGTTTAGTTTATGTGAATGAAATATAAAAATTGTAATTTAGTTAATTTCAAAATATTTTAGCGATAATTAGATTGTTTAATGACCAAAATTACTTATTATTCTGCCCTTTATTTAAATAACATTCTTGGTATTAAAAAAAAAATGGATCAATGTGTGACCACTCACAATCATCCTTGTAATCTTTAAATGCTGCAACATCCGCTTGATTTTCAACTATAATACATAGCAACTTCCCTACGGGGACACCTTTTGTACCGGCGGGTAGGAGGATTTTCGCTAAGTAACCCTCCTCTGGAGTTTCAAAGCCCATTGTGGCTTTATCAGTCTCGATTTCACATAAAAGATCACCTGTAATCGTGTAACATGTATTGTATCATTGCCGAATTTCCATAAACATATTTGTTTTGTAAAATCTTTAAGCATATCTTTAATATACTAAGACTTCCTATAATATATAGTAATATTTTTTTCTCTACCAGCCAGTTTTATCCAACATTTAATAGTTTAACTACAACTCATACAAATTAATGTCATATTTGTCATAATATTATTATATAATGTGAAGACAGATAAGACTGTTTTAAGATAAACATCTTTCATGCAGTAAAAATATGTCTATTTATTTATGGATGTGACTTTAAATTTACTGTCAGGAATCAGATTTTTTTTGATATAGAAAAAAATATGTTATTTCTGAATTTATATTTATATGACTATATAAATATGAAAATTACTAGATGGAAACATTCATTAGTATAATATTGAGATATTCTTCACAAAATATTATTTAAAACTATGATTTTATGGTCATATATTAGCTCTTTAAATACTTTTGTATTACCTTCACTTAGTTTATCACCCTCCTTCTTTTCCCAGCTCACTATAGACCCATTTTCCATAGTCGGTGATAATGCTGGTAGGTTTACCTTTGAATGTGATGGAAGACTTGAATAGCTCCTGATTTGAATTCCCCATTTGTGTTCTGGCTTTATCTTATGTTGTGTTACACCTAATGGCCTAAAAATATTCACCTATTAGCATTTGAAAATTGTATTGACTGGACATTATATGTATACTAACATATGTTAAATTTCATTTAAGTTCCCATGTGGTGCAGAAACTGTATATATAGAAAATATTTTATGATGAATATAACATTTGTTAGTATAATATTTTGCATACAACTAGATCATTGTTGATTTGTATAAAAAGATAACCAATATGTAGAACAAGTAGTATATTAAATCAAATTTCAGTAGTGTTCAAATTCGGCGAGTTGTCAATGAGAGAATTGACATTTCGGTTATGCAATTTATGTTCAAATTGTTATAATGCTTTAAAGATTTGTTTTACATTATTATTAACAACATTCAAAGAAAAACTGTCCAATTCGATTTAACGTTATAGGAGAATTGAACTCTATAACGAGAAAATTCCTTAAAACTTACTTATTTGGCTGCTTTCGTCTTGCCAATTCTGTGCTTAAACATCTCGTTATATTACACCGGATTGCTTTTTTAACTGTATCGTTTAATATTTGATTTCGCACTAAAATCGTTCGTAGCATTTTTGATTTACAATTTTGAGTATTACGTCTAGAAAATCAGGACGAATTTTTATGAAACCAGGAGATTGACCTTTATCGACTTGTAGGTCGTTGAAATGCTCGTTGTAAATGACAGTGACAAGGTACAGAATACATATTTATATCACATTTCATTTAGATAATTAAATTTTAATCCATAAACTAAATATAATTTCAACTACACACTAATTACAGTCAAAATTTTCAAGAATCGAAATTGCAATAATATGAATAAAACAAAAATTACTATTTTTTTTTAAAACTATACATCAATTAACGCAATCACACTAACAACTACTTTGTATTTACAAACACGTAGACAAATGCTTAATGTTATTATTATGGATTTGAGTACAATCATGATTAATAAATATGTTAATAACAGATTTTCTTTCAGAGTTTTCAAGTACAAGCAGCAAAAGGTACAATTTTATTCTAGCTCATAAAATTTTAGATTTTACTAATTATTATAAAGCTTATTAAAAAATTAGTTAATAATGTTAACTAACTACAAAACAAATTAGTTCACATATTTAACCACCAGAAGAAAAATTCCAATTTTAAACAATCTTAAAATTATCAATTTCATGCCAACACAAAGAAGTAAAGGAAGAACCACAAAACTTATGAAATTAATATTAATAAAAAATAAAATATTTAAAAATTGGAGGATAAAAGTTATTAACATAATATTTTTTTATAGTATAAAAAATACAAAAGTTTTTTAAATCTAAATAAACTGTATTCTTGTACATACATGCATAAATTGAAATGCAAACCAAAGACAACCTTTGGAGTTTTGACATTTTGTCAAGTCTTTGGCAGCCGATTGTCAAACAACCTCTTTTTCTGTCAACTTTTCTGTTAGGCAGGTTATTTTACAATGGTGAGAATTAAATTGTAAATTATTTCAGCAATCCTTATACATAATTTAATTTAGTTATGTTTGTTTAAGTGCTTGTAACCCGAGGAATTGAAAGTGAAAATTATTTTAGTGCCGTATCAGTTTTCTTAGTAGTGTTATGTTTTCGTATTTCATAGGCTGTTCCGTTGTTTTCAGGCTAAGCGTACGAAAAAGGTTGGAATCACTGGTAAATATGGCACACGTTACGGTGCTTCACTTCGTAAAATGGTCAAAAAGATGGAAGTGACACAACACGCTAAGTACACTTGCTCTTTTTGTGGAAAGGTTAGTTTTCGTTTCTATGAACGTCTTTATAGTATGGCTGTAGTTTGTATTTCATACATGATTCCGTTTTCACATTTGTGCCTTAAGTTTTTTCTAAGTTAAATGGTCAGTCGTAGTTATTTTAATTTTTTGTAAAAATTATTCTGAGCCGTATTTATTTACAAATTATTTATACACAATAATTGCTATAACCTCTGTCTAAAGATGTGTTCCTATAAAAATAGACAAATCTTGCGGATCTGTGAGTGTTATTGTAATTTTATTATGTTTTGTAACATGTACAATTTGAACTCATTACGTTTTACATTAATTTAAGTTGTCACTGTAAGACCCTTTACATATACTCATTATGAAAACAATGCATATGGCTACAACACTATTCTTACAACATATTTTATCATTATCTGCAGCTGATGGGTATATATAATATTTCTATAACTTATACACTGTATAAAATGTTTCAGGATGCCATGAAACGTAGCTGCGTTGGTATCTGGTCATGCAAGCGTTGCAAGAGGACCGTTGCTGGTGGAGCCTGGGTTTTCTCCACCACAGCTGCCTCATCCTGCCGTTCAGCAGTCAGAAGGTTGCGTGAAGTTAAATGAATAGGATAAGGGAATAAACAAAAAAAACTTTAACATCTGTTTCATTTTAAATATAAGATTTTTATTCCACATTTTGTGCATTTTCGCTTCAATAGTTACAGCTGTATATGTACAAATATTTTTAATAAATAGTAAAAATAATATTCTTCATAATTAGATACTTAAATTTTGATTTACAAATGAAAGAAACACAACTTAATTATAAATTCGAGATGACGTATATCACTACTGTGGTTAAAGAGTTAAGGTTACAAAAATTTCAAATAAATTTAGCTTAAGTTTCAATGATTATATACACAATATGTTGGACCATTTTATTTTGTAAGTACAGTTTAATTGGTTATAGTATTAAAATATAATTTATTTGTTAACGATATGCAAGTACACATATTAGCACCATAACAGAGTTCTATTGCTAAGGTATTTAGTACAATATTATATATGTGTATCTTAACATTAATATAATAAGACTATATTTATTCAATTGTAAAGAGGATACAACTTACATAATCTGATAAAACTTTATAAGTAGGTTTCTTATGGATTTGTATAAATTCATGAACACTTATATACTTAATCACCTAAGTCACTATCTTTGTCTCCTATGGCATATAAAATGTGGAAAGCAATACCGAGTAGCGCTGTTCCGAGTAAGTCTCCGAGGGCAGTTAAATATGGAATAGCAGAGTTATCAGGATCTAAACCCAACCTCCACATACCAACAACCAAATAATGGCTTATACATAATAATAAGAAAACTTGCAACATAGCTGCCGTCATGTAAATCAAGATGAAAATAGGAGTTAGTGATGTATGACCTGCTTTGAGATAACCTATTGTGTATATGAATATAAGTTGACCAGGCACAACCATAACAAGCAATAGTCTTGTCGTGTTGCCAAGTACTGCACCAGCCGGTTGGCCAGTATGTAGTAATGTTGACAACCTTGATGCATGAACAGCAACCATATTTCCTCCAATACCATTTATCACTAATTGAAATACTGCTATGCCTTTATAATTTGACACAGTATAATCCAAAATTAAACCTCCAGCACTACTTATAACCATGGCAGATACAACAGGAACCCAGCCTTCATCTAATGCTTGTCTTGTAAATTGATTGTTAAAAGCTATATACCCACATAATGGTACTAAAATTAAGCCTGAAATAATAATCATAGATGGTAACACAACACTTGTGCCAATTGTCCTATATAATAAAGATGCTATCCAAGATAATAATGCCAAGGTTGTCAAGTCTCCAAGACTAGCTGCTATTGGTGTTGCAATATTATCAGGATTTATATTAATCTTTCTAGAAACAACAATAACTCCAATCATAATCAAACCCAGACCAAAACTTGCAAAAGAAGCAGTTAACACACTTGATGCACATAACAACATAGCATGATGTATATCAAAGTCTCCTTTTGGGATCCATCCCATCACTACGGCTGCCATTGCAGCTAAAAACCCAACCAGAATAGCCTGGCATTGAATTAAGCATAAATTACCAACAATTAAAGCTTTTAAACTTGTTTCAAGATGTCCCAAATGTGAATGTGTTGAGAGCCGAGATGCTAATGTCATTTCCAAATTACCCTTCAGGCCTAACAGTGCAGGAACTAAGATATATACTTCTGATACTTGTTCAAAAACCTGCCAATGTTGCACCACATCGAGTAATAAACTAGCGGCTACCATTCCAAATCCAGCAAGCAAAAATGACACAAACATTTGAACACCGGCAACCCAGGAATTTTCTCTTCCATATTTAATATCGGGCGGTTTATCGTCGTTTGTAATTAGTCTATACGCGTCCACACTCATGTCAGTTGTAGTTTGGGACTCTGTACTTCTTTCCATTTTAGCATTATTATTCTTTGTCCTGTTCATCACAAATATAGTTGCCAATTAACATTAATTACAAAACCTCAAATCCATTAAAATTCTTATTAATTTGGGCAATCGTGTTACTTTGGATATTATTTACTAAGATAGACTAATGCTTTTATTGGCTTGTATAATACGTGTTTTAACACTATAAATAGCCCACCAGTAGCTAATAAAAATAGATTTCAATTATTATGTTTACTGTATTTATCTACAACCAACTAAGGACACTGATATAGTATGACATTGATTTGTTGACGTGTGTAGTATATCACCAAAGTATAATATTTAATAAAGTTTGACTTATCACAAGTTGCACCAACATTATATGTTTTTTAAATGTACTTTATATATATATATATTATTTTAAGAAAATGTTTGTATAATCTTCAATTTATATAAATTTAAGTAGACGAATATGAAAACATACATTTTAGGAAATGTATCCGAACAAATGAGGACACGGCAGTCTCGATGGAAACTAGAAAGTTTGACGTTCAGACCTATAGTATATGTACGTATACATTTGAAGATTGTCGACCGCTACCTTTTAATCTGATTAATTATTAAAATACATATTATATACACTCGTAAGTTTATAAACCCGGGTTTCTAAGACTATAAATATTTTAATAGTGTCTGTTATACTTCTATGTGCTGTCAATTTTAATGTATTCAAACTAAAGTCCGGGAACCTACTTCCGTTTAAGTGTTTTAAACTAAGAAAATTGTATTTTTAATACAGTAAATGAGATTGTTTGGATTTTGAAATGAGATGCTCTTGGAAATATTTAATAAATTAAAGAGTTAATGTTATATTATAATCGTACTTTTATTGCAGGTCAAAGAGAGGTAGTTTAGTGTTAGATTGACATGTGGCAATAAAATAAAGTTTACTTGACGCTACTTTGTCTAGTTACGATGTTTAGAAGCAAAATAAGGATACACACATGTCGCATAATTTTACTCACATCATTAGTGTGGTTATTAGTTGATGTTGCCTTGTTAGCACTCTATTCAGATTGTTTTGGTGATGGATGGGATTGCAATAAAAATAAAAATCTAAATAATGACTACACAATCAAGGTAATAAAGAAAACTGTTTGTATTGTAGAAAATTTTGTATATATTTTTGTCTAAATAAATTGCAGAAGCAATAATTTATAATACTTGTTTGGTATCTGGTAGTCTTTTAATATATTATATAAAACCTTTTTAGACAAATGATGAGTACAAAGGAAAGAAAGCAGCCATAGCAGCAGCTTTACAGAAGGATGAAGATTTTGATGAGACAAATTTAGAAGAGAATGAAGTGGAACATGACATGGGTGATGATGGTTTAATTTTACCACCCTATCCAAAATCACAGCTTAGGAGATGGGCCCCAGCACCATTTGTTAAACCCCAGGAAGAGACTCCTGGTGAAATGGGTATGTTTTTTCATTATCTATGTTGTTCTAAATTTAAAATGTAATGTAAACACATTCAAAAATATTGAATCAGTAATGTATGAGGTACTCCCCTCATCATTAATTTAAAATGATGTTAATTTGATAGTCTATCATAAATAAATTTAGAAATTCACTTTCTTATACAGTGTTGGCATTTACTTGATAATTGAATATGAAACTTTTTGAAACAATGCAACTTTCAATATTTGTCAGATTTCAATATAGATAAATGTTTTTAAAATGACATGAAATATTATACATATATTAAAAATAATCTATTATTTATTAACTTATTGTAAATATAAGAACATTTTATTATTCAATATAAATTTCAGGTAAGGCAGTTAATATACCGATTGAACAAGAAAAAGTGATGTTGGAAAAGTTCCAAGAGAATCAGTTCAATTTACTCGCAAGTGACATGATATCACTGAACAGATCACTCACTGATGTTAGATTCGAAAAGTAAGTGAATTTTTTAATTATTAAAAATTAATATTAGGTACATATAAATTTTAATTTAAACACTGAAAAAGTTTGATATTTAAAATGTCCTATTTAGTGTTTAATAATAATTTATAATCAGTTAAAGTGTATATTTTGTGTGTGTGTTTTTTTAATATTTAAAAATCGAATATTATATTTAAAAAATAGCTATTTTAATATAATTTATAAATAATATACAATTTAAAAAAAATGTTTTAAATAATTATTCATTTACATATTTTTATCATGAACCATTTATTCATAAATTTATGTTGGGTTATTGCTATCAATTACAGTAAAAAAAAAATCGATTTTTATTTAAAAAAGGAACACTAAAATTAGCGTCAGTTTAAATGAAACATTAATTTGACATTAACTAATGACCAATCATTCGTGCTTGAAAAAATGTTATCACAACCAATTTGCTGGTTAATTTCATCATAAAAATGCGTTTCAATGTTAAATGATCTGTTTATGGTTAACTGAAATCGTGGGTTTTAATCGTATTCAACGCGGTATATTTAACTGAGCGTTAAAAACTCGTAAAATAAATAGACCATAATCATTTTATGGCCTGTATTTATTTTTCTATGGTTATAAATACTTTGATGTTAAAATTTTATATTTATTTGATTTAATCGTCGTTTTAATATGACTCGGCATACTTTTTGTTATTGCCATTTCCTAGCGTGGCTTACGGTAAATGCTTTTTATATGACGTTGCACATCTATCGACGTCCGACTCGTCTGTAGACAGCTTTAATAAGACGTTTGTGTAATTACATTGTAGACTATCCAATGGCCGCGTCTTCGTGCTTTGTTTTTTTAAACTTTCTTATATGAAATGAAATATTATTTACTGATTACGTTGTTCTTATAGTAATTGTTATTTTTCATAATTTTATTGACTTTATATTACATTAAAGATCGCGACATTTTTTTTATATAGGGTCAGGGTTTATGATATATTCATAGAGTATTTTGTTAAAATCCATCCACTAGTGTTTCCGTGATGTGTGCTCAACTACGGCCCTCTATTATGTTATTGAATATAGATAAATGGTCACCATAATATTGATTATAATGAATCCGTTCAACTTAGCAATTATGTTGGCCAAGAAATTAACTTTTCTCCCCTTAGATGGTAATTATAAGCTAAAATTTAGCTTTTTTCCATAATTGAAAGTTGTTTCCACACTAAATTTCATTAGTATAGGTCCGGCGGAACAGTCGTGAAAAATATTAGATTGACATAGTAATTTTCACATTCATACGAGTAAACAAGCTTGGAGTGTCTGTGAATGTGAGTGAATGTGTGTGAGTAAATGTATATACATAAAATATATAGAAAGGTTACATTTTGTTCCTACTTTTGTCTGTCTGTCCTTTTGTTCGTACAAAAAGCCTAAACCTCCGATTATAACTGGCTCTGACTGACAAATAACTGATGTAGTAACGAGTAACTGAAACTTATATTTATTATATAAATTTTACATTTTATTAATATAAATAAAAAAAACAACTGTTTTGTGCGAACAAAGTCGCGAGCGCATTTAGTCTAAATAAAAATTTCATTGATGTTTTTGATAAATTAAAGAAACATTTCTCTCTAATTTTACCTATTTTTATTAAAAAAGTTAAAAAATAAAAATATATTTTACATACATGTAGTCTGGGTATTAAGATTTTTTTTTTGATGTTGCCAGGCGAATAAATCTTTTTAAATAACATAACGGGGTAGTGGGAACGTGAATCATATTTTTTTCCTTGAAAATGCTTTTTCCTCATAAATACAAGCATTGCATTCGCACCAAAGTAATCTTACAACTTAAACACATATTCTTTGAAAGATAAAACTGCCGGCACCGAGGTCATGTGACTGTATTCACGTTTCGAGTTGTATAAACGCTAATCATAAAACACGTATTGTAATGAATCTTCAATATTAACCGTGTGCTATTAATGTGAGTTAATCATCCGATACACCTTTATGATTAAGGCAGTAAAGGTCACGGGTATTTTTTATCCATAAAGAAAAACGTTTAAAAAAAAACGGATTTTTTTTTTATTAATACTTAGATAATATATTATAATACAACTATGAGAAAATTCATTCTTTAAAGCTTTTTAATTCTAGCGATATATAAACTTTTTATTTTATAATACATAGTTTGTTTCATTCACCGTCTCATTTGTTTTTCTTGCCAGCCAGGATAATGAATTTTTTTTTTTCATAATAGATGTAAAGCCAAACGCTATCCGACACTTTTGCCGACGACGAGTGTAGTTATAGTTTTCCATAATGAAGCGTGGACTACACTACTTAGGACAATATGGAGTACAATCAATCGGTCTCCCAGACCGCTGTTGAAGGAATCATTCTCGTCGACGATGCCAGCGAAAAAGGTACTTAACACATACATTTATGTATAAATAAAGTCGAATATTGCCTGTAGTTTCGTGATAGTATACTGCAGCAAAACCAGTTTTGCATAATAGTCAACTAGATTTTCCAGTTTGTATGGTATTGGAATAATTGGGTCAAATTTAAATAGTACTTGATATAGATATATATAAAAACTTTTTAAACGAAATGTATTTTTTTGTTTTAGAACATCTGGGTAAGAAATTGGAAGAATATATAAAGACCTTGCCAGTTTCTACCCGGTTGTTCCGTACAGAGAGTCGATCGGGTCTAATAAGAGCCAGATTGCTTGGAGCCAAACACGTTAAAGGGGATGTCATAACGTTTTTGGACGCTCATTGTGAATGTACCGGTGAGTGTTCTATGTTAAAAAATTATCGTTAACTTACACTAGCTTCAACACGCGAATTTGCGCATTAATTTTTTTTTATTTTTCAGAGGGATGGTTGGAGCCGTTGTTATCACGGATCGTTGAGGACAGGAGTACGGTGGTGTGTCCTATTATAGATGTTATATCGGACACAACCTTCGAATACATACAGGCGTCTGATATGACCTGGGGCGGATTCAACTGGAAACTGAACTTTAGATGGTGAGTATAAGACTCAATTTGCTTTGCGCAAATAAATACAGGATGTTTAATTTTCCCTTTAAAAATTTAATTAAATCAAACAAATATAATCAATATATCAGAAATAACTGTCCGCCATTTGTAATGCTTTTACGCGCCGATTAATTTCTTATGTAATCGTATTCGTAAAGTATACTTTAAATCGTAAACCTATCTTAAAGTTATAATTTGTGTCACAACAAACATCAAACGTTTATAACTGTTCTAAGAGGGCGAAATAAAATTAATTTAATATACAAATTGTTACTATTGATACATTATTTGACACGTTAAATTGATGACGTAATCGCTTAAAATTTCGTTTTGTCAGAATCGTGTTATAACTCTAAAGTGGCAAACACTCAAGGTCTAATGTTATCGATGTTTTCGGTTGTAACTAGTACTTCCATTGTTCTCGTCACGCTGAACACAAGAATCGATCTTAGTATGTTTGTACATAACTGTTACATGTTTATTATATATGGAACAAATGAAACTGCTCCTTTGCGAAATGTGTTTCATATACATACTTCTTATTATCTGTGATTTATGTCAAATTGACGTTTGATGTTTTTTTTTTGACATAATATATATTTTTATTGACAGTTGTTCCTATGAAAACCTCTTTGTATGTTAACGACAGTATTAACTAAAAGACATGCTATATATTATAAAATATTTTTTTTAAATATAGTATTTTCTTTATATACTTTGTATTTATTGTTCGCTGTGGACTATGGCTACGGGAATAGAATGCATTAATGCAGTAGGAATTTAGATTTTTTTTTAACTGATCTAAAAAGAAAATAATCATACTTTTAAAGAACATACTTTTGAATAACAAACATATAAATATTATCTTTTCTGAGAAAACACAGCTTAAACATTATTACATCGATCATTTAATTTTGATGTCGGTTATGATTAAAAGAAATATACCGTTTCGTTTATTATCGGATTAAACTATAATACTGAGTGATTCAATGTGATTTTATTTTTGATAACTTTATCGGGGATGTGCTGTGTTTGCGTTGTTCAGATAAATATAACATTAATAGATTAGTTTTGACATGTCGTGCTTTTGATTCACCGATGAACGGATATATCGGAGTCGTTCATAAAATGGCGGGTTCCGTGAATACTTTGTTATAAGCAAATATATATATAAAATATATCTATGTAGGATTCTAACAAAATCATTAAAAAATCTATTTGTCTTATAAAGTCAGTACTTTTAAATAACAAATCAAACCTTAAATAGAACAAACTAGATATTACCTTAAACTAAAACACCTTCAATAAGTTAAATTCAATTTAAAAGACACAAATCGCGTCAACAAATACTTTCCCGCGTAAATGTGAACCAAAACAAATGTCAACGCTTTAACGTCACTTCGGGTGCGTTCAGGAAATTAAAGTTTTGGTTCAAATAAAATGTGTGTTCCCTAAATATATATTTATATACATATATAATTGACTGAATTATCTTTATTTTTTTATTTCATTTTACTGTTCTCTTTATATTCTCCGTCGTCCTTGCTAACGTTTTCCCTTATATCATATTAAAGTTTTTGTAGCGATTTCGCGCGCGTTCTTTTTAAGATCGAATGCTGCATATTCTAGTTAGCAGTATACGAACATACGACTATTGAAGAGTATCTTTATTCTTATTACATGACGTCTCCTATATCATAGACAATATTATTTGTTAAAAAAAATATCTTGTCGTTTTAGTCATGACTAAAATAGTATATACTGATACAGATGCTTTATACGAGTTTGTATCAAACGTGCAAAATTTATTTAAACCTCTCAACTCTAAAGATAGCTTTATTGTATGGAAAATATATATTTCTATGGGAGTACTTTTGATTATATTTATTTAATTTTAATTCGATGCTGCGATTTTCAACATATCTATTATATGGATATATATTATTAGGGAGATAGGGAGAGTTTTATTACTTTTTTGTGCCTGGGGGTCGAAGAGGTGATTCTTTGGGGGCTGTAGAGTCCAGACTACCCACTAAAACCCAACAGTTACCATCATAGCTTTAATCGAATCATAAAGTCGCTTGAGCATTCGACTAAGACGTTCTTTCAAAGTACCTATTTAAATACGTATTATAAATACAATTATATAAATCTTATTTTTTAATATACATGGTAAATTCCGACGTCTTCAAAATAAAACTAATATATGTCGGATATACTACGCGGATTTTATTATTTTAAAACTACATAATCCTTTTTCTTCTTTTACTTTTTTTTTGTACTTTTCAGCAACCGTGGCAGACGGGCAGACGAAAAGTAGCCGAAACGTCGGGATTATGTAGTTTTAAAATAATAAAATCCGCGTAGTATATACGAAATATATTAGTTTCATTTAGATGAATAAAACTCGCGAAAGTCTTAGATATCATCATGTCTTCAAAATAGTAAAAAAAAATTATTTACATATATTGGTCTAACAGAAATGATTTGCTTAATTCGATGAGCGTTCCAATTAAGTTTTCATTGAGTTTTGACACGATAAGGTGGGTCGATAAACATGTTATAGCAATACACTAGGATATTTACTTTAGGAAAGTAATAGAATCTTTCTAGTTTTGATTGAATTTATGTGGATTATAAATATAAAAAAAAAAGTTAAATGTTTATTTAGTTTGTTATGAACTTCAGAAAGAAATATCGTCTTTCATTAAGCCACATGACGTAAATTCGTTTCATAAAATTTCTTTCATATAATGAAAAGTCTCTTTACGAATGGTCCTTTCACATTCATTAAAATTTTCCGATAATATTGGCTGATATCCACGAACAAGTTCGTGTTGCTATTAACTAGTACGTCACCAAATTTGTTGTAAGTTAAATAAAAACAACGCTGTATAAAAAAATGTTGTTTCGATATCGCAATATTTTTAATAACAATAAGTTAGTTATATATATATGTATATATCATTCTTTTAATATTTTTATCACGCTTTTATTAGTTTCCCCTGTATGTTTGTATGTTTGTTACTGACATCTTTGGACTCGTTTTTGATCCAACTCTGAACGGTCAGATTTGATTTAAACTTGGTGGACTTATCGAGGACCGATGGCCAATACGATAATTTAATAATTTTATTCCACTATCCCAATTAGGATCTAAAGGACTAAATGATATTTTCCCGTATCCTTAAAGTGAGAGCAAGAGAGATAGTCTGAGCGTGTGGTCTTGCGCAACCCTAATTTTCCGATTCGAGCACTGCTTGGAGAAAATTGTGCTTTTTGACAAATATTAGTATCTATGCACCTCCGCGTTTTTGTACATAAAAATATTTTTTTATATTCACTCTTATCCATAAATTTAAATAATAAAAAAAACTTCTTTTAGTTCGGTTTATCCGTACGCTATTATTTATTGTTTATTGTTAATGTAATTGTATATGTCAATGACCTTACCACGAGCTTGTGGGATCAAACTAAATATGTATATATGTATACTTAACAGCTTTTCTTTCTATCAACCAAGGTGTTATATGTGGGTAGGTTTTTAATATTTACACTCATGGAAAGGGTACTGTTTTCAGATGTCTGTCGGTTACGTGTACCGCGTGAAACTTAGTGTACAAAAAGTAAATACATTTATTTTTATTTACTCCATTGAATTTTTCGTCATATTTCCTTATACGTAAATTAAAATTATAATCTTAAAATAACTACCATATATATAAATTGTAGTAGTCGTTAAGGGAGATAGATTTGATGTACAGTATACATATATGAAATCTTACTATAGTGGAGCCTAAATGTCTGAATAACAGATTTATATACTTGTAAATGTTATATAGGATTTGTTTAATAAAAGCTATAACGTATTATATTACTTCAGCTTCCCCTACGTTACTATAGACAAATTTTGCCAAATCATAATTTCCCACGTCCATTTAAATAATTGTTACAAAAGTTTTCGCTTTTCCCAGTTACATAAATGAACGACCTCCAAAATATTAATATGATATATCTCAATAATGATGTCCTTTGTTTATTCTCAGAAAACACGATAATGTATTATAAAAATTATGTTTCGTATAATATCGATAGAATTAATCAGAGATTATACATGTTATAATTATGTTACAACACTAATCGCTTGAAATTGTTTTTTTTAAATTAATGTCGAATTATTTTCATAGGCTGTATAGATGGATTTTTTTTAAACTTCTAATTGTTGTTGAAGATTTTGATTATGCAGTAATGTTTAATAAACGGGTATAAAGGGTCCTATATTAGACTTATATAAATACGTTACTTTAAGTGGAGTTGGGATTTTAGGTAGTCTTTAATTTCTCTTGCATAACCTGATTTCTTTGCTTTATTTTTGTTGCCAAATTAATGCAAGATGTTTTTATGATGCCGTAACTAAAAAAACGGAAGCCTTGTAAGTTGACTGTTGGCTGTCTGTCAAGAACCTTTGTCGCGGGAACGCTGAAAGTGTCTAGGTTAATTAAAAGATACGCTCGCGTCTGTAGTTACTTAAAAGTTAAAAATCTAAAATCAGACTACATAATTAACGTTAAAAATAGATGGGCCATTCAATCTTCAAAAAACCTACATTTATTTGAGGTGATAAAAATTTCTAAGTAAATGTATTTTGCATATGACTTAGAACGATGACTTGCCAATCAATAATTTTAAAATATATATTGGAAAAATAACACTTAGTCGATACTTTTTTTTCAAAGTTAGACAAGACTTAAGTTATTCAACGCTGATAAAAGCGTTTCATCAAGCAAGTTATGTCTTATCCAGAGCTAAACTAAACTAAAAATAAAATACGATCTTTGTATATAAATTTTAATTATTGCCACAGTATTATTCACTCTTGCCCTTAATAGATTATTAAAACGAACTTGCCCTTAAGAACTTTTGTTTTTTACTGTGAAAACCATTGATTTTTTCTCTACAGTCTACACTATGCAACACCTCTACGCTATACAGTATCTTAATTAAAAATTCTCATATCTTAAGTATGAGCATATGCGTATTTTAACAAGCACGTCGTAAATAAATTTATAAATTTATATGTCACTGAGAAACTTAATATGTTTTTTTCAAATAACACAATTTCGCGATTAGGGCTTCTGGATATGAAATTGCAGAGTCTATGTAAGTGAATTTGTTCCATAGAAATGGACATTTGCAATAGGTTTTAATAATATTATTAGTTCGGCTATGAAAAATCGTCAAGAAATATTTTTCTTATTCACCTCACCTCCATATTACTCGTTAAACTTGTACTACATGAAGTACGATGTTTTTATGGACAAAAAAAACAGACAATTCTTATATAGAAAAGATATGTTAGTTCGTTTGTACAACTCGAACTCAGGAACGGTAGGACCGATTTTGATATTGCTTTGAAGTTTTAACAGCGTAGTATCAGACTATTAGTATATATGATAATGACTATTTGTATGCATTATTATGCTTATTTAGTGTTATATTTCGTCTTTAGGTATCGTGTCCCAGAACGCGAGATGCAGCGCCGTGGTGGTGACCGCACCGCTCCTCTGCGTACACCCACCATGGCTGGCGGCTTGTTCGCCATCGATCGTGAATACTTCTACAAGATAGGATCCTATGATGAGGGCATGGATATATGGGGTGGGGAGAACTTGGAGATGAGCTTCAGGGTATCGTATACTGTTTGGCTTCCTTTTTTTATATATTTGACGGATTTAACATGACATATGTATCTCCACAAATATCAGACAAAGAGTACGTTTTGGTGGACCATTCATTAGAATTCAGTTATACAATCGTCATTTCAAGTTTTTACTCTTATTGTCATTTAGTTCGGTTAGACTATGGAATAGCAAAATTCAATGTTTTCCTCATCCTGATACGTTCGCGTTGGTTATAAAGGAATCTGAAAAGAAATGCACATCTTGGATTTAATGTTTTGGAGTCGGCGTCAATCCAAAAGACTCTTGTTACCAACATTGCTATGCTGGTTTAGCTTGGTCCATACAAATGTACCAGTGTTACCAACATAAAATCCGCGGCTAAGGTATGGCAGTGCGGCGGCGTGCTGGAGATCGTTCCGTGCTCTCACGTGGGCCACGTGTTCAGGGACAAGTCCCCCTACTCCTTCCCCGGGGGGGTGCAGGCCGTGGTGCTGAAGAACGCGGCCAGGGTCGCAGAAGTTTGGATGGACGAATGGGGGGAATTCTATTACGCCATGAACCCAGGTGTGAATATACGGATGCTTGCTTTTCGGCTGTTTCATATAAAATGATAAGAAATCAATAGATACTTAATTGCTTTTAAATGTCGGCAGTTTTATCGGCTAATTGGTTGTACGATTTCTAAGAATTAGATTTTATCATACAATTGTAATCTTGTTTGTAATTTATGATACTCATTGCTGACAGTCCGTAAGCAAGCAACCGGTACACGTTAATAAAGTTTTGTTGTGGCTTGGGATAACATTATCACGTGTTCTGTGACGTCATTAACATGTCGGCCTCCTAATATACATTAACCGTTGCGGCTGCATTCGTCTTCCTATTTTACCCGATTTCTGAACGTGTATTTAAAAAATAATTGACAGTTATTAAAAAAAAAAAGTAATTTGAAATAAGAACACGTTTATTGAAATACACGTATGGAAACGGGAATTGCCTTTGCATGATCTTTGTGCTTTTTAACTTTTTTAGTTTCTTTTTTTTTTATAACTCTATTATCTAAGTGTGTTTTATTTCGCTGTATTTTTTTTATGTTTCCTTTATACCTTAGCTTCTTAATGCAGAAGCAATGAAGTGTATTTTGTGATAATATAATAATAAATTTTACCCACAGCAATACTTTTTGTGATAACAAATGGCAGATATATTTACGAATCACAAGCAGTTTCAATATTGACCGTGTTTCCGTAATTTATGTTTGGTAATTTTCCAAATGCATGTCGTATTTAACTTAGTACATTTCTAAATATCATTATTACGTAATTTAACATTTGAGTAATTATTGACATGAATTATATAGAAAATGTTTAAGTTCCCGCTAATTTAAAGTAACAACTTCACATCTGAGTAAATATTTTAGTTAGCTTACAAACGAGCGTTTTTAGTGCGTTCGTGAGGTCGTTTTTAGACGCACATGACGCGTGCTTGCACCTATAGACTTATTACAAGCTAATACCCGAATTTTCTATTAAAATATAAAGGCGATCACTTCAATAATTTAACGCATTAACGCATCGAGCGTTTATTTTAACGCTCGTTTATTATTCTAAGAAAAAAATTGTTAGCGTTTAATTTTAAATATGGTAATGCACTGATCATTTATTTAATTCCTATATATATCTGCCATTTGTATTATTTCATGGCTTAATAGAATCAATACTTTCTGTCGGGATTTTTTAATCGGTTCAAAAAAAAAAACTACAAGATTATGAATAACCTAAAATAAAAAATCCAAACGAATATTACACAGCTATTCCTGGTATTAATATGAAAGTTAATTTCCTCAATGTTACAATATAATAAAATTGATATAAAATATTTATACAGCTGTAATAACCGAACAGTCCTTAGTACGTAGATTACTAATAATATATTGCATTATAATGGGGTTATTAATTTATTAACAACATGCTTTTATATCGTCCCATGTTATTTATATTTCGTGAATGGCACTTTAATGATAAAAAAAATTACTAACATATTTCCGGTTTTATATAGACGAGGATAGCTGAGATGTTTGTTTAATAAAGCGATGGTATATTTCGCTTATGGCTAGGCTAGGCTGTCAAAAATAATTCCTAGGATTTTTATCGTATGGAGCAAATTGCTTGTATGACATGGCAAAACTGTTACATCCAATGTTGTTTCATTGCAAGATAAATTGATACGTTTCTCTTAAATCGTTCCTACGTATAGCATAGAAGTTTTACCATTCGTGGTTAATTTTTGTCTGATAAATATACTAGTAATGAATTGTCCAAGCCGTGGAATTGCTTTATTGGGTTATCATTTATTACAACTTCGGCCGCAAACAGCTATTTATAAATCAATTGCATTAGCTGTCGACCAATAAAATTTTTATAACACAATTTTCCCTAACGTTGCCATTTTATCTAATGGATCGCAGGCTTGGGTTCTGAAATAGCTGTGCGGTGATAACACTCCCAAAAAAAAATGTTTCCAATATAGCCGTAATATAAAATCAGATCCGAAAATTGCATCCGAATAGAGTCCTGTGATAAAATCGGTCGCAAAAAAATTGGTCCCAACCAAGCAGGTGTGGATGTGCGGTGGTACTCTGGAGATAGCCCCGTGCTCGCACGTGGGTCACGTGTTCAGGAAGACCACGCCGTATTCCTTCCCCGGCGGCACCGGCCGCGTCGTGAACCACAACAACGCCCGTCTAGCTGAAGTCTGGCTCGACGACTGGAAACATTTCTACTACAATATTAACCCAGGTTCATAGCGCTTGTATTGCAGACGTCTGTTCTCATTTCGAGTGGCGTTTCAAAAAATGTTTGTGGCACCTGCTTAGGCAAACCTCAAACCAGTCTATGGATTGTATACAGCTTTATTTGAATATAAATATACGTAATTCCATTTGAGTTGAAATAGATTTTTTTTTTTTTGTAATGACAACAGGCGTCTCATTGGGTATTAACACTGCTGTTGTCCTTGATGATTTCGTTGTAAAGTCTATCAGGTACAACAGTGCGATGCACGATACGTATTATATGTATTTTTAATATGAAATGTATTAACAGTATTAACAGAGGTGTGCTGATGTTTTGTTGGTATCATTGCGAATCATTTGAACAGCTTGGTATGACATTAATGCTGCCGCAATAAAAAAAATGACGTAATAATAATATAATCTGTATCATAAAGCGCTCTCATTAATATTTATATTTATATGAAAAATTAAATAGGACCTTTTCTGATATGGTTATAATGAATACATGTGAATAAAAAAAGTTGGACTACCCTACAGATTTTTAAGTGATCATGAATTTAGTTAATCGTGTATATAGGCGCTCTCAACGTACCCGTGGGCGACGTGAGCGAGCGGAAGGCGCTCCGTGAGCGTCTCAAGTGTAAAAGCTTCAGGTGGTACCTCGAAAACATATATCCAGAAAGTCAAATGCCATTGGATTATTACTATTTGGGAGAGGTTGGTTGAATTCATAATATATAGACTTAGTTGAAGTAGTTCTTTCCATATCATCTAAGTTATTTTTTTTGTGTTATCACATAAAAATGTGCTAAGTTTGTACTTAGATGTATGAAATAGCGTTAAATGTGTTTTTTTGTAGATACGGAACGCGGAAACATCGAACTGTTTGGATACATTGGGTGGGAAGGCCGGGCAGCCGCTGGGTATGGGATACTGTCACGGGATGGGGGGAAACCAGGTAGGGATGAATAATATCTCAACTTATACCAGTAAATTTTTTAATGCAACGGTTCCCAAACTTATTATGTCACTTACTCACTTTGAGAATAAATTATTTTTTATGAGTATCTTCTAATGCCAGGGATTCCCAAACTTATTTTGTCTACTGCCCGCTTTGTGAATGTTTTTACCTACTGAATAACCATTACAATTAAACCTGAATGAAATTACAAATCACCAGCAGGTCTTTATACAACGACAGCACTTTTATTTGGGTCTCTTACCGCCTTTAAGCCTGTAGCTTCCACAAGTAGGCGTTATCGGCCACTTTGGGAAAGGCTGCAGATTAATTCGTGCTTATTTACTACGAAATATTTGTTTAAATAGTTCGTAATTAATTGGCCTTAAATATATATTAATTAATGTTATTGGAAGTCCTTAATTGGTTTTGGGCTCATATATAATGTTTAATTTCTGATAGTGTTAATATTTTGAAAGATTTTTATAATTATCGAGAATACAAGTTGTTTGGTATATATTTTATTAGTTCTTAAGTGGAAACCGGTTTATTAAAGCGAAGTGCTAACACTTTAATAAACCATTATATATAATTATACAGTTATCGTGAAGTTTTTAAGTTAGTCGCATAAGCCAGATTACTGCTATGATATTTCGTCAGGTGTTCGCGTATACTAAACGCAAGCAGATCATGTCGGATGACAATTGTTTGGACGCAGCTCACCCTCGCGGACCAATCAAGCTGATACGATGTCATGGGATGAGGGGAAATCAAGAGTGGACGTATGATACTAAGGTATATACACACACACAAAAACACACACACGCACACATATATATATATATACATATATAAAAAATTTGAATACGAAAATCCATATACGGAATATGACTATTTTAATCAATCGGTTCCGCTGCGAGTGATCCTAAAACAATTGTTGATATTTTATAACACTTTCCGTGACAAGATTCCATTCGTTATGCATTAAGTTGGTCTCTCTTTTTTTATTTGTGTCCAATCACTTATGTATGCATAGAATTATCCTTAAATTTAAAATTAAATAAGGTAAATATCCATGAAATTTTTCTTCTTTATATTCTATTTTTTCTTCAAATACCCACATCTGTAACATTACAAATATATACAGGGTGGGTTTAAATGGGCATTGTACCAAAATACATTTATTTAAATACTCATTTCATACTACTGGATTGTTTTTGCTCAAATGTTATTCGTACGCTAGAAAAAGCGTGTAGTGTGAAACGATAAAATCACACGCTCTATAATTGAAATAAAAACTAACTATATTATACGGTGTGAAGCGTGCATTTGCTAAAAATATTTCTTTATTTTGATAGAAAAATTTCAATACAAAGTTTATATAAGACAAAGACTTGAAATTAAAAAAAAATGTTAGGAAGAACTTGAACTTCGTAATGTTAGAATTAAAACAGGAAGGGGTAGAAATTCATGTTCAAGAAATTTTTAACGTTCCTTTTAAGACAAAATTTATTAACATTACTTATAACTCATAATTGATTTCCTCTCTGTCTCATTCTACATCTTTTATCCCCCCCCAGGGTGCGTAAAACATTTAACGCAACCTTGTCGGAAGTCGCATAAGTTTCGCTTCTAGAATTTAAAAATATATCGAATAGCATTAAGGTTTTGTTTTCCACATATATGTTTATTTTCAGAGCCGTACAATAAAGCACACCAACACTGGCATGTGTCTCGACAAGCCAGAGTCTACAGACGTTTGGAAGCCGGTGTTGAGGTCCTGCGACAGGTCCAGAGGTCAACAGTGGCTGATGCAGGTCGACTTCAAGTGGCAAGCGAGGCATTCCAGCTAGTAGATGGTAAGCAATGTTGTAACAACAAGGACAGTCCATGGCTTTTGTCCATAGTAATAAATAATATTTTACTACCAATAAGTCTCCATAGGTTTCAAATTAAACTATGACTTTTGAATATACAACGCGTTTCATTATGTTATGCCTACATCTATACTCGCGAAAATTTTAGATGACATTTCATAGATTTTTGTAAATATGTTTAATGTTGTCAAAAACTTAATTTTAAAGAGTATGTCAGACATATTTTAGCTGTAAAGAAAAATTATGCTGAAGTCTCAATATATATTCCAAGTTTGAAAATAAAATTGTTATTTAATCATCGTGGACTTGTTCAGTAATTGTAAATCTACAATTTATTTATTGAAGAAAAAAAAAGTATTTTTTTTAAATTATAATGCTAGTGTCATACTAGTCTGATAAGTATGTATATTGTTTTATTTCTGTTCTAATACATTTTTTTTGTCCACAGGAACAACAACAACAACAGACCATAACAGTCTTCCCCTGTCGTTAGATAAAAGATTTACTTTCATATTCCTATTTCTGAAATTTTATATCTATATAGATGGTATCGACATTGTCCTGTGAATCGTTGACAATACTTTAAGTAATTATAATGTTGCTCAAAAAGGATGTGTCTGATATGTATACATCCATTTTTTTTTAATTTAAAATATACTTAGACGTAAGCCGTTTGAGTTGGCGGCTCACTAGTACATGCTAGCCCCGTTTTGACATAATGAGATTACGTTTGACATTTAAACTGTCAGAAACAAAGAAAAAATTATAACTTCATGAGATTTCGTTAAATAGCTCATTTTAGAGTGATTTTAATTATTCGATTGTGTATTTTTTTTAATACTCTCTTCAGATATAAATTCATTGTTTTATTTACGGGTGTAACTGAATTGACGTTATTCCGTTTTTTGACTATTATTTTTTACGCCTTACATATTATTTTCCGACAAATTTGAAAGTTCAATTAATAAATGCTCTAAAGAATTGTACATACAGCTCGATCGACATTTGAGATTGCCTTAATTGTAATTGTTAATTAAAAAAAGCTATAAAGGTTATTTCTAATGATGACGGTAGGACGCCGTTTTGTCAATCTGCCAATCGACATATACTTACGTAGGCCAATTATATAAACAAAATTTTTATATAGAATATAAGCTCTGTAATTTAATTCCACGACTAAAATAATATTCCTTATATTGTATATTTTACATTTTTTTTTTCATTCGGTTCGAAATGTCCTTATATGAAATAGATAGTCGTAATTTGACAATATAGGGTTAATGTTTACTTAGAACGGAATCCAAAAGATCACATAAAATGTTGAAATTAATGTTATATTTGAATTATCACGTTTATACTTAATGCACAATTATCTATAGATTTTTTGCTATATCATAGGTTCAGCCTAGTACCGGTGATTAATAATCTGTTGCCTTAACTTTGTCTCAAATGTATAATCTGTAAGAACCAATTAAATATTATTTTAGTGCATATCTTAGTATAGTGATGTGATTTGAACTTTATTTGGAAGTTTGGAAGTGATAAATATATAACAACGAAAATTGCCCAGTGATTGTATGTGAATTAAAATATATTGATATTAAAAATCTCACGTTTCTGAATACAAATCTCTGGGCAATGCTATCCATAGACTATAGATTTTAGGACTATTGATGTAACACTGAGGTTATGTTTTATATTTTCTCTTTACCTTAAATGTCTATAATTAAAAAAAATCAATAATTATCTTCTATAAAATAGATTAAGAAATGTATTTTTACACATTTAATATTTCCTAAGTCATAATACCTAACATTTTCCCGACCTCAGTGTAGCAATGATGTTCGTTTTAACTTTATCCCTCAACAGATAAAATAAAAATATTATCTGTATTAACGAATTTAATGGAGATTTATTTTATTTTTTTTCAATAGAGTGATTTATGTTTAATTAAATTTTTGGCATAACTTTATTTATTATTAGATTTTATTATCATATCAATACACATATAGATTGTAGACGTATTTTTTAATGCAAAACATTGGCTCAGATGTCTCTTTCACAAATGTACATAATGTTATTATTCTGATAAATAGAAATATATACATATATATATACACAGCTGTTATTGTGTGACATTTATGTTAATTAAAATTTCCTGTTGTAATTTACAGCCTCTATATAAATATTTATATATAACATGTTAAAATAAATAATTTCAATATTTACATATTAAATGCATTTATCTGTTAAGAAACGAATCTCGGAATTTTTTTGATCAATTTTTTTAAGGTGCCAAATAGATTTTTTTTTTTATGAAACATTCATTCACCATTCCAATAGACAGAGATTTCTTAATAATTGATATTAAATATTATGACTGATTTCAATAGTTTCATTTATCCTTATTATGAATGAGGGGAAAGAATATACTAATAAGTCCTCGGTTTTTACTCGTCACATTTTTAATAGGTCTATAACATACATTGAAGTTTCTAATATTGAAAATTTCAAAACTACTACATCAATATTCATTATGCTATTGCTATAACACTGGCAAGTTAGTGGGTTGATTCAAAATGTTATATAACACCTTGGAGATTGTTACAGTTTACTTAAGAAATAAAAATAGTATTTACAAAGACCTAGAACTAAATTTTTACTAAAACCTAAATGCTACATAAGATTCGAGATAGTTATGTTTGGAACCGTTCTTTAAATCAAGATTGTTCTTCATAAAAAAATTTATAAAGGGAAAAATGCAATTATCTTAAGGATATATTTTTTTTTGTATATAGCATTATGTGGAAATTTTTCATTACTCAATGTAAAGGTTCCTCTTTATTATGGATATTTGCTTGGTATGTTTGATGGGAGTCATCTTAGCTGACACCACAGACACTTTCATTGGTGATGAATCGGGTGATGTAAATATGGGAATATTTTCAATTTGTATCTCCTTTGATGGAACAAAATCCTTTCTTTTCACTTTCTTAGGTATGTTATATGGTTCTGTTCCCTCCGCAGAGTTGTCATCAAAGTGGTTGTCAATCGAGGATGGTTTCCCACCACTTTCAGTCTTTTGTTCTGAGCAGACTTTTTTTTCTGGTGAAAATTTCTTCACATTATCATTAGCAGAGCTTTGACGTTTTAAAATATGTGGCAAGACTTCCTTACCCAGTTCTTTATTCGCCATCATCTTCATTTGCATATAATTTTCCATTTTTGACCTTAAAAAGAAAAATAATTACAAAATATCTGTAAAGATATATTATAGAGAAAGTTATATTGTACATAAATAGAAAGAGACATGTTAAGAATTGCCATAATAATTATTACAATTTATATTTATAAAGAAAGAATATGATGAAAGTCTATCGCATATAGTTCTTACAATTATAACTTGAACGTAATAGTTGCTTCGGTAACTAACTTCCGCATACTTTGATTACCATGTCTGCGATTTTGTCTTGTACTTACTCTTAAAGATCTCCAAAATATTGTTGCCAATTTAATATTAGAAAGCTCGTTTCAATTCAGCTCAATAACTATCTTTTTTCATGGCCGTGCAGGTCGTATACAAAATTACGAATTTTGAACTATTTGACTAGGTACCACATCCAGCCAACAACTAATAAAACATTCTATGTTTTTGAGTTCAAAATCAACAATGGAGTTTTATTATTTGTTGTAAAGTACGTATTTTGTAAATAATTGATAAGTCAAAATCGCTATGGACTGTCACTCGGCTTAACTTTTGACGTATTATATATTGCCTATTAGGAAAAATAATAAGAATGATATTGTATAACAGAAGCGGATTTTATGTTTCACTTGGTATATGCAATTCAACCATCAAATTAACTCTGTTTCGACTTTGCTATATTTTTAGTAAATTAATTGTAATTTGTTAATTAATAAAATTTTATAAACTTAGCGAGTATATACGTCTAAACTATATTTTAAGCAGGATGTTAAGGAATTTAATTAACTTTATATTTTTTGAACGGGGATTTTGTTCGATTTAAATATCTTTTTAAAAGTGTACCAATAATACATATGAAAATGAATCTCTTAAATAATCGACTCTGCATATTTTTTCTAAATTATGTTTTATATAATTCAATATTTTTTTCACCAAAATATATTGGTCGAATAATCAAATCTACGTCGAAAGAGATGCATCAAAACAAGTTTATTTCTTAAGCAGCCCCATCGATTCAGTTATATGATCTGGTCATCCTGGACGTCCTAGAGAATTTTTAAGTCAGTGAATTTTACATAAATTTAATTATTCATTAATGATATTATGATTATAGCACCTACGTGTATCTGCGGGTTTACTATATTTTGGACCTCTTTTTTCAATACATTTCCCTAGAGATCGAACTTATTTTATACCTGAAGTAGTTTCTCACGACAAACAGTGTTATTTATTATCTGTCTTAAATACCTCTTCAGACTTGTCAAATAAGCGTGTCATCATATTTAATTATTTACTCTGCATTCTATACAGGTACTTAGTTACTCCTTCATATTATTTTGGTCTTATTAAAGCAAGCGAATATTAGTAGTTAAAAATTAAAATTTTATTTATTTTTAAAGGAAATTAACTATACTTAATTAAGTACCGGGTTGCAGTTATTTTTAACTTGTTAGATAATTTGGCACAAATATGAACAATGAAATTACTGTAAGAGACCCAGAGATGATTTTGACTCTCTCTTTGAAACTTAGAAATAGTATAGTGACTTAAAGAAGAACAAAAAAAAAACATTTTAATACTGCAGAGATTTTATAGTATATTTTTCAAGTAACGGTAATAACCCATATGATTTGACTGAAATTTCAAAAATATAATCTGCATCGATTTCGAGGCAAAGTAAAATGTCTTTCATTGTGTTATTTGAGAGGGGATAATTAATTTAACAATTTTCTGAATAATTTAATGGGTACTTCCCCGAAAATATAACAATAATATACTCATTTGTCTTATTATATTTAATAATGACCAAAGAGAAATAAAATTGCATAACTATAGATTCTGTAAATCCTGAGAAAACTTTTAATTCTGTTAAAAATAGCGCACGTAAAATTAACGAGCGCCTATGGTAATAACATCTATATTTAAGAATTAATGTGTTGGCCATCTACCAGATATGGTTCTGCTAAATTCAAGCACAGAAGACGGTTTTGTTTAAATAAAATTTCAGAACCCAAAATGAATAGTTACAGCGGCATTCTTGAATTAACTTGTTTTATTAGTTATAGCATAGTCTTGGAAGTTAAATTTTTGTTTTTGTTTGTATTTTTGACTGTCTGTGTGAGCTGGAGGGTAGGCTTAAATAGCTTACCAAACATCATATTCCTGATAACATATACATATATTTTTCCTACAATTTCATAAAATTTTTGTATTTCGTACATTTCATTGTCCGCTGTATTATAAAAGGAATACCTGATAGTATTTTTTAATCTTTAATTACAGAAAGCTTAATTTTTTTTTGTGCTACAATGAGAAGCTATTTTAATAGATTGGAAGGTCACATAGTAATAAGAAAATATATTTCAATATCATTTATTAAACTTAACAATACTTAATACTGCTAAAACTATCTTATTTAAATTAAAATCATTATTAATACACAACATATTCAAGTAGAGATTTTACAAAAAAATAAATAAATATATATATATATATGTAAATAACACCTGCATACCCTCAAAGAGTGTATTTTTAAAGAGCACTAAAACGTGCCGCATATAAAACACATTCATGTTACAATGAACCAAGTATTTAATATTAGTGACAAACAAAAATGAAAGCTACTAAGACATATATATTAAATTCGTCAACAGTCATTCCTTATCATAAAAATAAAGCATTATTTTTGTGTCAATTCGGACAAAAACAGAATACATGAGTAATTGTGATGAAGGATCATTTGGCGACTTGAGATCAAGGTTTTGATGAGACAAGAGTCTTTGTAAAACAAATATCGCACTACACACAGGCACTACTATAAATCATCTTTAGTTATTGTCATTAGAAAATAATTTACGTGATACATTTTGTAAAAACATTGAATATGTATAAAAATGACAATCTGAACACCCCAATAAAAATCTATACGTGAGCGTATTTATTTCATAGGACAAAACGAACAACGTGCATATATTCACACACGTTGACATCGTATGTACACAAAATGCCTACATGTGTGTGTGCTAGAAAGTCCTATTTTGCGTGTGTGTGTGGTCCCTGCGTTGAGTGTCGGTGACGTCACTCGTGCGGAGCGTTCTCCGGTAACAGCCAGCTGTCGTTATCTGCGCGCGTGAGTTGTTTCTTCAGCGTGCAATACAGTTTTATTAAAGAATCCTGAAACAGGGAATACATATTATAAGTATTTAGTTTCTATAGTTAAATATATACCATATATAATTTTTTGTAATGCTCTTACGATTTCGAAGTGTTGCAACTGAATTTCTGTTTTAATGTTGCCATGAAAAAACATAATGTACGAGCACAATTGAATGTTGTTGAATGGAGGAAGTATTTGTATGTGTGTGTGTAAAACCTGTGCATGTGTAAAGCTTGAGGGTAAAGCTTGAGGGTACTGTTTTTTACAACCAGATTCGTTAAAGAAATCATCTTCTAGATTCTTTATTTTGGCCGAATTACCGTTTAAATAACAGTAACTTTATTAACAAATGTTGATTTTTATATCTGAGAGTACTGCTGGGGATATGTTGTTTTAATGAATTAGTTACAGCCATACATGCTATGTACCCTACGTCAAATCAGTGCGAGAGCCTGTGTGAACGTTCTGCTAATAATTTTCAATAAATATTAATTATTTACCTTCTCATTTTCTAATTGTATGATTTCTCTTTTCTGTCTCAGTTCCTCTCCATCCATTTGTTCCTCGAGCTCTGACTTGTGTTTGCTGAGGTAGGCCAATTCAGTTTGTATCTGCAAAAAAAAAAATAGAAAAAAAAATTTAGTCTGTCATTTTCATTTTGTATGACTTAATTTTTATATAATCTGTATCTTTCAATTGAATGTAATTCATCCGTACGTAATTGTGCCTCAATACTCATACAAACATAATAACAATGTTCTCATTTTGAATAACAGCCAATTATAGATTATAACGACAATGCCGCGTTCCAATTTATTTCCTGATCTATGACTAAGGTTACGAAAAATATATTAAATTGAGACGTATGAAGTTCTGATATAGCTTTGGATTGTATTAAAATAGAATTTGTATGGAGGAAAATAAGTCAGTTATGTCCATTTGACCCGAAGCGTTTGTTTACGTAAGTCTTTTTGTGGAATTAATGTTTCACACGGCCTGTTCTTTTGTACAAAACAATACATTATTTTTATTCTTAGACTCAATTTTTTTAATATATTGATCAGAGTATTTAAAAGCATATAAATATTTTGAAATTTAATTTACTTGCAAGACTTTTTTTATAGATTGAATATTTAATACAATGTCTACCTACATTGGTATTTGGAAACAAAAAAAATATTTAGGAATCGGTCCCGTTGTTCTGGAATAGTATAGTCTATGACAGATAACTAGAATGTTCTAAGCCATCAAAAGATTAATTTAGTTCTCTAGTTAATTATCATGATATATCCTTTGTTAAGTTTAAAATTTTCTTACTTTGAGATATTCCTGTGCGAGATGTTTGTGTTCGTCGAAGATCCGTTTGGACTCTTCGTTTGTGAGGTCTGGTGATATCGGTCGTAGGTGCGGGTCCAGCATCATGTGCATAGAGTCCAGGTCGGGGTCGGGTTCAGACGGCGGCGGGGCGGCGCCCTCCGCGTTGGACCCACTACTGTTACCTGATGATAATTTAGCTCCATTAGAGGGATGAAATAGTATTATAAATGTACTGTAAGATAATATCGACTTCAATGGAAAATTCATCACAAGACCACGCTAGAAGCTTTGATTTGGACTTACGAACTGGTTTCATTGAGTTGTGTGACTTTGTCGAAGCGACAATTATTAATAATATTGGTTACTATTTAAATTTTTATTGCGACTTGGAGAATACATTTGACGATTACGCGGGCGGTTTAGAGTTATAGAATATTGGAAACGAGTCTAATGGAGAGTCTAATGCAGACATGAATGTGCAATGTTTATGATATTGCAATATTTTAGGCTTCCTAGCATAAGTTGTCTATGACAGGGAGTGATATTATTTCGTTTTCTTACATCATTTCTTTTTTTTTTCTTTTAAAAAATATAAAAATTTTCTTCTTACAGTTAGATAACTTCTAGTAATTTCCCTATATTTTGTCATAAAACAAAATTGTTAATGTTTATACTCCCGATTCCTAAAGAATAAGTCACAGCTCTACTACGGTAGGGTTAATACGTCATAAGTTAAATTTACTCCGGGCTGCTGATGTCAGACGTTTCACCTAGATTTCGGCGTTCGTTCATTTTCGTTTCCCACAGATAGATGGCATCAGCGCGCACAACCAGCTTCGAGAGAATGAAAGATTTAAAATTATACCATAACAGGCTAAGGTTATTTGTATTTAGAGACTTCTAGATTTTTCAGTTAAAAACCATGCATAAATATTCAAGGGTACATGAAAATTTTATTCACTAATTTTGATCAACCATGGACCACAACTGATACCCATGATTCATTTGGAAGTGTCGAACTGAGATACGAAAAAAATCAACTGGGTCAGAACGCAGTGACGTAAAATGAGACCAACGATATGATGCGACAACACTTCCGCTTATAGCGGTTACACGGAAGCTGTACGGGACACTCACTGTAAAATATCCAACTACAGCTGACCGTGTCCCTGACGGTGAGGATGGCTGCGGGGGCGTCGAACACGGGCGGCGCGGGCAAGGGGGTCATGACGCGTCCATTCGCCGCTAGCGAGCGAACAGCACTGCCATCGCACGATGGAAATAACACAGGGAGAGCCGGGGCGGGCTGGCGGTGCAACAAACAAACCGCTATTCGTGGTACTGTGACTCATAACCGACGGAGCTAAATGCGGACACCGTGTACAGCCGCCCTTCGTGAGGTTTTCTGCTTCGAGCTGGCAGGGCAGTCGAGAGTTCGACGACCCCGTTCTGCGCCGGTATACCTAATGCACTAATAGACGTCAACATTCAGTTGTGAACACGACAGTCATCATTCAGATCTTTATAATTTATCGTTCTCAGACTTCAAAGATATAGTAATTTTCCTACATTTCATAATAATTTTCGTTTATAGACACCCAAGGTCTTTCGTCACGCGCAAAACAAACACTACATTATAGTATCGGATGAAAGACGTAGAGGCACGTTTGTTACGTTCCCGTGCCCATTACGTAGGAATAATTTAGAGTTCAGATGATTGCAGCATCGCAGGCTGCCCCCCTTATTCATAGAATGCTTACGGCATGCACTGGCCAAAAGTGCAGTGCGCAAAAACAACTTACTTCCGATGTAAAATTCTAATTAATTACAAAAGTCAAGGTTTCAGCCATTGCTTGGTAATTATTTAATTTAAAATAATATTGAACACTTTGAGTTAAGGAATATATCAGATTTTGAGAAATTACAGGGCTAATAGACACAGCTCAAGTATACACTTAAAGCTTTACACTCGAGAATAGTAAGAAATGTTTGCCGCTTTCAGTAACCCGAAAAGTGTTGCTGATGAAGACACATTAAAGTTATAATTTATGTATTTGTTAATGTCGTATAATGCCATACAAATATATAAATGCAGCCGACACACCGTGCCAACTGCAAGGTTTTAATAGCTCATTACAATGAAAGCTTAACTTACTCCGTCCTAAACGGTGCCTAGTGCCTAACTATTATTCGGGGATTAAATTATTGCGCATATAGTATCAAACGTATTTTCAAAGTTGGATGTAATGTGTAAAAATGATGGTATTTTAATGAAGCTTCCCAGTTTAGGTGAGCTCAACAAATATTATCTTCTAGCAAGCATTATTATTAACGCCTGCTGCTGACAGGAACTTGGTGTGGTAGTGACGATGAGTTGTTGATGGATCGTCTCTGGAGAGTCGTTTGTCCATCGTGAGTAATTCTACTGACACATCACACAAGCAAACACTGGACAACATTGGGACCATTAAATGCAGTAATAAATATCCCACGGCTGGGCCAACGACTGCTATCATATAATCAAGGGAATTATGGCTTGTCACACTTTTATCTGACCATAATTGGAAAAGTTCACCTTTATGCAGTCAATATTAATTATGAATAATAATGTTTTCATTGTTTGTGTTGATTTATTGGAAGACATAAGTTATTCAAGGTATTCAGACGCAAGCCTTCCCAGCGTCAACAGAGATTGAAACGTCATAGGTGATGAAATAGTCACAAAGACATATCTAAATAGGCTTTTAAGACGACAATGAAATTTATTTTGGCAGCAGCATGGATCTTAACAGTCGCATGATGCATAGCGTCGTTATTTATACATATGCAATAAATCAATGCACTCATTTTCTTGTTAACTTTCAACATGCCTCTCAACACTAGTGTCTTTTTAATATACAAATTACGTCAAGTAGGGAGATTGTGTGAGATGATTTATATTTATAATATTATTTTGGGTAAGACGGAGATCATGATTCATTTAGATCGTTTTTTTTTTTATGATAACGCGAATTGAACATTATTACCATATATACATTTTATGTACATCCGAAACCAAAAGTCGACGAGGGCCGTGTGCTATGCGTCGATGTATCGAAAAATGTCGTAAATCTAAAGCTGAAGCAAATATCTCTTTGATCGGTGGCATTAATATGTTTTCGATTTGGCGTCGGGACGCTGCCCAGACCGTTCTGATGACGTCAGTCTCTGACATCTTTCGGGATCCGGCCGTGGAGTGACAACTTTTTTCTATTAGCTGGTATTTAAAGACTTAAAGGCTAGGTAAATGTCCACCTAACGAATATAGGCGTTGACGCATTACATTGATAGTGGAAATGTACGGAGTGTCAGCTAAGAATAGAATAAAAGAAATCTTGATATTTTCTCGCGACAGGTATAATTAGGGTGGAGAGATTGAAGTGCTGTCTTTCTTTACTTTAAAGACGACTGCCAAAAAATCAACGAAATGTCCAAAGTTTTAATGTTGCTATCACGCTGGGAGGTTGACAGGGAATTACGTCTTACATCCAACTTTAAAAAAAGTCTGATTCACCCGAGACAGTTCCATACGATCCGGAAATATCTGACGAATAAATTTAGGCGTCCTTGTGAACAATTATAAATATGTAAAAAAAGGATAATAGAAGCGCGCTAAAACGTAGCGATGGGTCATGGGACAACGTGTAACGATTTGTTTGCTATTTTTGTATTTCTTTTCTGAACACGCTCTTTACACCAAATGTTATTTCTATTACAAAGGCGTCTGTTATAAAGTTACATTTAATATTTATAGTATAGTTCTGACTGCTTATTTTAGTAACTTTGTTCAAGATCACAGCATATTGTATCATAGTGTTTAGTGTGAAGTAACTTATACCATATAAATTGGTTATTGTAAAGAGGGTAGTTTACAATACCGCGCCAACTTCTACAGCAAAACCAGATTTGAGCCAGTGCATATAAATGATTTTATCCAGACAACGACAGAGTTTTTCTTGTTGATAGAAATTGATGTTTTTAAATCAATTTTAACATATATATATTTTTTACACTCGATAGCCCTTTGGAGTTAAATGTATACAAAACAAAATCTTGTTAAGATGTATTTTAATAATAGTTACATGTGAGAAAACAAGTCATTCTGTTACGAGGATTTTATTGTTTTGATGTAGTCCGTCTTTTAGATCCTATTGCGTTCAATTACATATCATTTGTATTATCTCATGTTTTATAACGTTCATATTGATTCATCTACAAGAACAATGATTACACATTAAGTTTTAAAGAAGCGTGTAGTTTGGTCGGAACACCTCTGAAATACATCTATGACTCAGACGGCTATTTCACAACTATACCTCTGCCAATGGCTTTTGTATAGTTTCCTGTTGCTTTTACAATTAAAATTTTATAGTTTCTAACTAGCTTCACGACAGACGGACAAAACTTTAAGCGTTTTTGTTACGTATATATATATATTTATGTTATGGGCTTTAAATTTGTGGATGATCTGAATCACAGCGTTGATATTTGTCGTCATAGTAATGTGATGGAGACTATCCATTAAGTAAGATCTTAGGATCATTAAGACCTTAAAGGGGATTGGGATGTAGGGTGGTGGGGTTGATAAGAAAGGGATTTAGGGCTCATGAACCCGCTTTCCGATAACAAATATGAGCTGCTGGGTATACTACGTCTCCTATATTAGACGTCTTAATTCACCTTCCATCATCGATTTATCTAGTATCAATGGGAATAAAATACGTTTATGTGCAATATCTTGTTGTTTTATAGCAGTAAGATATATCTATAAATCTATAACTCCGCTGGTTTGTGTGGAGTCTGCTATATATAAACTTCTCAGAAGGAATAATTTTATGTATATTTTATTGAAATATGAGTTATGCTTGTTGTTATGGCCTTCCTCTTAGAATGGGCTTTATAAATTGGAGTATTTCGTGAAATGTGACCACTGACCAGTAGTTTATGAAATGAGTTACACTTATTGAATCAATCAACAAAACTTTCAGGTAGTATTAAAAAATAAGTCCTTAATATTAGCAGTTGCTTTTTGTGAGGAACCCTTGTTCTAATTTACTGCAATTTTATATTTGACTTTTTTTCAATACATATCTTTATATATGGGAAACTATATAGAAATGTATGAGAAATATCCGGCTGCAATATATTTTATGATACTTTTTTCTATTGTATCTAAGATAACAGATTTTGAGTTTTCTTAATATTTTATATACTAATATAATTAAATGTGACAATTAATCATATTAGTATATAAAATATTGAATATTAACTGGTATATCCCTAAGACATTTTGGTCGATCTGGCAATTTTAATAAAATTTAAATTACTATGGCATCCAAAGTTACGATTTCGATCTCTTTCTCAAACTATTGGTTAGTTGTTTTTAGTAAGAGTTTCGTATCTTTAAACTAAACACAGACAGTTTTTATTCTCTGTTATATACGTACGCTGATACTATCACCTGCGAGGCTTATGAATGGAAAAGTGGAAAATGTATGGCTCTTGTAAAAATCTTACACTACTTTGTCTTACGTGGTAATATTTAAACATTATAACAAACCTCATTTCTTCATATGGAATTAAAATGTTAGACTCTTTCCAGTTTCAAAAGGATAAAGAAAAAAAAAAATCTAAATCATTGAGGGTTATTAAATATATTTTATTGCAAAACTAAAAGCAAAAAAAAATAAACTAAACGCTATATATTATTACTTTTTTAGGCTTTAAGTCAAATAATCAAATAAATGAAGTGATTCTTTCTACGAAATTAAGTAAACCACTTAAGATATTTAATTAATATGCAAAATTTTTTAAAGACTTAAAACATGATACATAATGAGATTTAAGACTTTCGCGAGTATTCGTTTAAATGAAACTAATATTTTCGGATTACACTACGAGTATTTTATTATTTTAACAACTACAATACCTACGTATCGGTTACTTCTCAGCAACTGTGATCGTATAATAATAACATACGCGTAGTATAAACAAAAAAATATTACTTTCATTTAAATTATACATTTTTCGAGTGTTAAAAACGGTCAAAATATTTTGTCATTAATATTATTTCTGTGAATACTGTGCCCGAATCTTATTATTTAACCTATATATTGACTGTAAGTCGCAAAGACTAACGCCTTGTACATATATTGTTATATGAAATTATTAATTAATATAATTTATCGCTTTGACATATAATATTTGATACACATCTGTAACGCGATGTAATAATATGCACTTATATATCTGACTTAATAAGGTAACAAAGGCCTATGTGTGTTGCCAATATAAAAAAATAAATAAATTTGAACATTTGAACGTAAAATAGTTTTGGCGTAATTCAATTAACAATGATGATATTCAAGTTATTGCTTTATTAATAAATTTTACATACTATTAACTCAAATTCTACGTAACAGACAATCTGTAATAATCAGAGTATAGATAATGCGTAAACGTTGGCAGTTGGTGACGCAGACGCGAGCCCCGACCTAGTTGTGTCATTAAAAAAAAAAATTAGCAGATGTTTAACTTTCTGGTCTAACTGTGGTATAGAAATAAACATGTCGCATAATTTGATTGTATGTGGAGCGGGTTAGTCATGTGGCCGTGCCAACGCTCTGTATAACGATCACCATCGAAGCTATAAAGGCGATATTAAATGATTCAGATTAAGCGCCGTCTGCAAAATGTCTCATCTCTCCCCATTTATTCATCATACAAACTGTTATGTCGGACGCGGTGGATATTTTCTTTTTTTTTTTTTTTAACAACTACTACTAGCGCTCTAACAATACAAGATCCAAAGAAAACAGCCGATTCCGTAGATAAACAAACTTAAATTCAAAGGGCCGGTTAGTTTAAATGTAAACAGCCGATATTATTTCTGGATCAAAGAGGTTACGTTTTGAGAACGCACACCGGTACAACAAAAGATTTTAACATTGAGTACGAATTTAGTTGCTGTAATTTGGATGGCCGCCGAGTAAGTGTTGCCATATGTGACACCGGCTTAGATTCGAGACGAGCGATTGTTTACTAC
The DNA here is from genome assembly GCF_018135715.1 of Danaus plexippus. NCBI lineage: Eukaryota > Metazoa > Arthropoda > Insecta > Lepidoptera > Nymphalidae > Danaus > Danaus plexippus. The sequence continues at coordinate 2,778,550 of NC_083548.1, read as the reverse complement.
GTACTATTGAGCCCTGCATCACAAAATAATTAGCAATGATTCATCAACGACAACGTCAATCGGCGCTAGATAGCTGCTAGCCCATACAATTTGGCAATCATATTTGACAGCCTACTATTTCACTGTCGTCCGTGAATATTTTTTTTTTTTTATAAAAACGATCACGTGACACAATCAATCCACTTTTGCTATTGCGTTCCTTTTTTAAACTAAATCTATTCATAATAAATTATATAATAAAAAAATTTCACTCATAATAACGTCGCATCGTGTATACTCACTCATGAAAACGTCAAGGAACACTTGTAACTTATTACGTTCGGGTTGCACTGTTATTGAAACTTTAACTGAACAGTCTGTTTTAGGCATCTCAGTGAACTAACACGGGTTTATTATAACGAACACTCAAACATCTTTATATATATGTGTATCGTATGCATAAAGTGCATGCGATGCGCCTGTGGTACGACGCGAGACTGTGCGTCGTCGCGCCAGTCCAATACCTCCCCGATAACCTTAAATTAGATTAATGTTATAAGCTGATTCATACGCGAACGCACTATGCGTGTGTGTTGACACGCGACAAATGTGTAGCATTTATATAACAATAGATGCGTTACTAGAATTAACATGTGATGAATATGTTACACACTAATAAGAAATGGAGATGTTTCGAGGAGGACTCGGTTTGATATAAATTTATTAATTCGTATCAAATCGTTAATTGTAATAAATTATATCGATAATTTTTTTTTACTAATACATTTTGTGTTTGAAGGAACATCACTATTATGTAGAATCGAACGTATCTGTTAATTTGAACGAGGCGTAACGGTTGATTTAAATGCGATACTAATAAAAATCAAGCGTTTTATTTATTAAACGACTGTATTGGAATTACTTCGTTTCAATATTAATTAAAATAAATAAATATAATTCTATATACATTCTAGAGAATCCATGACGTCATATACAAATAAGTCCTCGTTACGAACAGCCATCGACTAGGAAGTGAGAGGAACGTTGGATTAAAACTAGGAACCGTGATCTAACAATACCTCGTGTGGCGATCGGTCGTTGGTCCCATATGTTTCCTAGAAGGTAAGCGGACACGGACACAGGTCTAAAATAGTAACGTCCCTCGAACAGTGAGTCACACGGGACGGACACGAGCCACATCTGGTTACCGACGTATAATATAAACTCGATTTATAATAGCACTAAATATCACAGATAATACTGACCATATAATATACAGAGTTTTCGTTCATTCATTCGACGGAAAAAAATGTATGGAGGTTTTATATTTAGACGTAGAGTACAAAGAAACTGGCCGTCAGATTTATCGTATGACATAAAGTTTTGACGTTTTATTTTTTTTTTATTTGTAAGATCGTAAGATCCTTTGAAATTCAGTTTATATATTATATTAATTTAAAAAAAAACAACTGTTAAATACAAACTTTTTATGATATCTTACTATTGAAAATAATCTATATGTACAGCGAGAATTAAAACTAAATAGACCATATTCTGCTGTAGCGTATATTTAGTTTTCCCTTAGATCTGAATATAGACGGATATTGACAAAAACAAATATGATTCAATTATAAAACAGATAAGACAAATGTACAATACAATGCCAAAAGTAACGGTCATGTGAGAGCTGTTAGCGAGCCAAATGATGTTATCAAAGGGTATGATTCGGTAAGTTTGACATTATTATAATCATTACTATATACAAATGTATCCAATAGGTTTGTTGTGTGTCTGTTTTGTTTGTTACTGATTTATCCGTAAACTACACGAATTCTTATGGAAATTATTTATTTCATGAATTGATTTTATTTTTTATTTTATATATACGCTACAGTCAAAACTACTTTTCATTCCAGGTTTTCCTTTTGATCCTGTTTTATAGGTAACTTATGTGTTCCGAGTTATATTACCAAATAAGACACTCCACATGAATATTTTAATAAACAAACACACATAAAAACATTTAAAATATGACGAAATAGTAGTATGGTTGGTAAAAATTCTGAATAAAGTAAACGAATCGTAAAGCTGTGTATATATATTTCTTCCGTCGTGTGACGCGAGCTTTATATTTATATACATATATAAAAATAAATTAATCCCAGGCCGTGTTATATGAATCATAGTCTGGCATATTATTGGACGGACAGTTTGGGGCATGCATGGCGTATGGTTATTGAAATATGCATGCATAGCATATGGTCATTAAAAATTTTTGTATTACATTTTTTTTATACATATTTTTTTTCTCTGTCTTTGAATATGATTTTTATAATTCAAATTTTTTATTATACAAATTAAATTAAGCATAAATAAGCAATATAATATAAGGCTTTAAAATAATTAATATATTATATATTAAAATGTTTTTTATTTATGTAACTGAGGGTATGTAAATCTTTTTGTTCTCTCAATACTATTTTTATTGTATCATGCTATATTTGTACCATAAATTTCTCGATATAATTGATGCAAATTCTACACAATTTGTTTTAATCCAATCTATAAAATCTATTATATGCCCAAATATCGATTTTATAATTATTTTTATGATATTTCTGTTTTATAAGACCTTAAAATACTATAAATAGTTATAATACACTTATGAACAAGAAAGAGCATATTATATAATTATTTATGTATATAAATTAATATATATGCATGTATGACTCACCGACGGCTATAAACTTGTCTAAGCCAGCGTTGTTCCTCACTTCAATGTAACCATCATAGTCCAGCGGTTCGCGGAAATCTTTCAAATCCCACGCGTTCTGGAAAATAATACATTTCATACAGCAAACGATAATTTTTATAGCATATTCCGAGAAAATTATTATCGATATATCGGCAACAACACTAACTTTATAATGCATTTTGCATTTTTAATCTGTATGAAAGTTTTATTGATGTTAACATTTATAGACTATACGATTTTAAAATTCGAATGTCAAATAATTTGATTCTAACTGCGGCATGAATGATTTGAGACAGAAATTGGAAGCTAGTTGGAAATTTGTGCATATTGAGTATAGTAGTGATTCTACTTCTAGTGTTATGTTTTAATATATTATGTATTGCAAATTAATTTTGTCAGTACTAGTGAAAAATTCTAATTTTATTAACAAATTCTATCCAGAGTTGATAATAAATGTTTAAAATGAAAAAGAAAGTGAAATATTAAAAAAAAGGGACGAAATAGGGAGAATTTTTTTTGTAAACATTTTTTTTTCGTACTTCTACTTTGAATGACATTATTAATTTATTGTTAATATTTTTTTACAAGCGACTTTTACTTATTTATATATAAGTTGAACTTCAGATTCTAATTGTATGTAGGTAAATTGTAGACAAACTTTATTACTATGAATGAATCCTGAAACTACTTACTGGATCAACTTCAATTTGCAGCGGGGTCTGATATCTGGGATCTAAGGTCATCCGTGGGGAGTTACCGTTGAATTCACTGATCTGATTCATTGGACTGTTGGTGGCGTTGAGTCCGTCGCAGTAATTCTGATTATAATCTTCCTTCTTTATAGAATTGGTGTTACTTAAAGCCGATGGGGTCCTTGATGGTGATAGCTTCTCGTTCTCTCTGTTCCAATACTGCTCTATGTCTATATGTCTAGGGTTCATATTCCCTATGTTGTAGTTAACTATGGGTGATATGCCTCGTGGCGACGAACTCTCACTGAATATGTTAGGGCTTTGGTATACTCGTAATATGTCCTGTGGCGTGCTGCCCTCGCTTGTCACATTCCTATCAGAGTTTATCGGAGAGCTGGACGTCCTATTGATGGTTATAGAGGTGCCGGCCTCATTTTGATCCAATTTCTTGATCTGCTGTGGTATTCTAACTCTGTGGGATTCGTCTTCTTTGGGTGACTTCGGTTGAACATCAGCGGCCATTAGGTTTTGTAGCTTATTTACTTGAGTCTCCACAAAGCTCCGTGGTCTCGGTGATGATTGGCCAGTGTTCTGTATATCTGATTGGATGCTGCATCATCGGTGTAATGCAAGGGGTTGCTCTGGTCGCTTTGCATGTCTGTGTCGAAGCTCTCCTGTGTGTCATACATCACATATTTATCTTCCAAACTGTCATCTTCCTCCTCAAGATCATCAAAGTTTATCGGTGTATCAGCGCCGGGAAAGAAATCGCACAACGCCTTCATTATTTCCACTACCTGTAATTTATTGATGTAAATGAATTGACATCATAGTAAATAATTTATTAATAATAAAAAATATATATATGAATAAAGTACATCAAGCTACTTTTTAATTCAGTTCAATTAAAAATATATATGTCATGGAATTAGCAATTGTTAAATTGCATATACGTAATCAGTGTAATAGGTGACCTAGGTTTCTATTAAGCATCTCCAACAAAACAATTGTCGTAGTCATATAGAGTGTTAGGGAGGGGACACAAAATAGTTCCCAGCACAGCACTAATCTTCCTATTAACAAATGTCAAATATCAATACATCTCCTTTCTAAATATGTTACTATAGGCTCATATAAACAAATGCTGCATTTATATAAGGCTCCCTTTTGCATATATTTTTGTATTATTTCAAGTGTAAAGCACACTCCATAATAAGTTTCCAATATTGCTTGTGACGAACAATGTAAAATTTTAATTAATATATAATTTAAAGCAATCAATAATTTCTTAATGTCATTATAACAGCCATACAAAATTATGTTTCAATTAAATAGAATGTTAATTCCGTTAAAAGAATAGATAGAATGTTAATTAATGTTAATTCTGTGAATAGAAAAATTAATTAGAAAAATGCATCATTGTACATAAAATTATTTTAAAATTAAGACACATTTCTATTATTTAATTTAAATGGTAAAATAATTAATTTTTTTTTAATTTTTTATACCAAAATACAAATCAAAAAGTTTGTATAGCCACATATATAGATTATTAAGTTATATAACATATAAAGAAATGTATATATTTTCAGATATTAATTAATTAATACCTTGGCCATACTGGGTCTTTCAGCGGGGATTTTATGCCAACATTGTGTCATTAGTTGTTCTATAGGCTCCGGACAACCTTCTATAAGATTTGGTCTCTGTCCTGAAATATTGATAATAACAATTCAATTATTATAAAATTTAGATTTATAACATTAATATATATTTTGACAGAAAATAGCATCAGTTTCAGGTATATTTTTATAGTGTTTACAGCTTAGCTTGATAAATTTATTAGGACCTTATACTGTGCTAGCGAAACACATACTATTTATGTAATTTAAAGACTTATTTATGTCACAATTATTCCACTTACTAATGCCACCAGGTACGTCAAAATGATTACATTTTCTAAGCAAGAGTTTTATTTAATCTACACAGTATTTATTTTCGTAATGTTATCCAGAATGTTCTTGTATGAAGTTCATACCAAGATAGCATTGTGTTAAATATTTTGCAACAACAAATTCTTTAGAATTTAAAACGTATTGAGGTTACATACATATATAAGGGAAAAATAACAACACTGTTATTCATTAAATTCCTTGCCGTTTGTAATATTTATTAGAAACAGATATGTTAAATTAAATGTATAAGAACCTGTGTGCACCGCCCACATTATCCTGAATGCCGAACCTCCTTCCTCAAATGGTTTCCTTCTAGAGAGCACCTCCCATAATATTATACCCCATGAAAACACATCACACTTCTCTGTGTAGGAAGAACCTTCAAATACCTGTAATATGATTAAATGTTCATATATGAAATTAATTTTGACAAATAAATAACAATTAGTGTAATATTTCTCTGCAGCAATGTATTGAAAACCAATAGATACTTTTTATTCCATTTGTAATGTAATTGTTTTAGGTGGTCCGGCTTAGATTGCTTTTTAGGGATAAGGCTACCTTTTGTATTGTTTTTTTAATGTTTCTTTATTTTATTTTGAGGTAGTTAGTTAGGAGTAGTATTATTATAACCATGCGTCACATGTTTGGTCTAAAAATTTGTATCACCTCCGGTGCCATCCACGCCGCACTTCCTTTATTATTTGTCATATATGTAGCTTTATCAGCTGCAGTTCCAAAATCACATATTTTAAGCTTCTGCCCTCCTGCAACTAGTAATAAATTTGGTGGTTTCAAATCCCTGTGTATTAGTGGTTTAGGTTTCATTGCATGAAGATAAGCTACACCCTGGAATAAAAGGGAATAGGTTGAATTATTAAGGCCATATAAATATTATTAATATTATATATTCTAGTATATATAATCATAGGAATACCTCGGCACACTGTCGAGCCCAACTCATGGCATGGGCCGCGGAGTATTTGGGTTTTGGTCGACAGTGGAGAACGTTGTACAATGAGCCGCCTTCCGCGTACTCCATAACAAGACAGACGTGGGCGCCTTGCGTGCATGCTCCGTACAATCTCACGATGTTGGGGTGCGAAACACGAGACAACTGACGAACTTCGATGGCAAACTCACGCTTTTCAGATTCTGAATTGATATGTTTCACAGCCACAAAAGTATTTCGCCACAGTCCCTTCCATACTACACCAAATGCACCCTTTCCTACAACCTGATAAAGGTAAATTTAATTTAAAAATTTAGCACCATATTTTTTACTGTTGAATTTATTATAAATACCTGTAATTCTTGAATTTCATTATAATCTATCTCTTCAACAAACGTCTGTTGAGCGACAGGCGACTCTTGCACATTGGAAGCCATGGGTTCACTTAATATCACATTATCAAATAAATTTTCTTATGAAGATACTAATATTAATTTAATGTTTTGCACAAATTTCTGAGAAAAATGGTAAAAATAGTTGGTTATATCAATTCTCGTTATTGTTTAGCAAAGAATAGCAACTGCGACAAGGTCGCCATCTTTGAAACTGAAGAACAAATGTCACATCGCTTTATAGTGATGTCCATGAGGGCTGATAGTAACCGTATTTAGAAAGCAATCAAACCAAAAAATACATTTTGCTGTAAAATAGCGACTCATTAAAAATACTACCCTTTCGTTTACTTTACTTATTCATATACTTTGGTGTTTAAACAATCTCTCTGAAATAAATATTAAAATGAGAAATTATACACTCTTTAATAAATAAAGTTTAAACTTGCTGTATTTTCTCCTTATATTAAATATTATCACTATTACAAATGAGTACACACTTTCAGCCCAACTTTACTAGATATTTTTAAATGGTTCTTGAATTGAATTTTCTTGGTAAATAATATCTTACTATCTATTATCAAAATTGCATATTTTTATTTTCTATATACAGAATGAGATTTTTTTTGACTTCCTTTCAATAAAATATTTTAACGTTTTAAGTAAATAAACTAACAAAAAATCTAATACACTTCTAACAAACACACGTGTATGTATGTATAATTAATAAATTTTTAAAATAAAAAAATTAAGAAATCAATTAAGAAGACAATTGATATTTTGCGTATAATATACTTTGGTTCTTTTTTATGTAGAAAACAAGAAAACCAAGAAGGAATCCATCACGAGTTGCAATGCCTTTTAAATTTCTTCGGAAATCCAAAGGCTAGTTTCAGCAGCGATGGTAATTGAGTAACGGGTGGTTAATGTAATTTTAAAAATGTCTGCTAAAATTTACCGCTAATAGTATATCTACTCAGTCGTTCAAATTTAAAGTTTTCTACTTCATACATTAGGTACAGTTAATTAGTTTTTGTTATTCCAGGGAGTTCAAAATATTTTCCTAGATACCAGAAATAATGGTTTTCACTATCCTTATATTGTTTTATTGAAACAAACGAGATGGATAGACTTATTTTTCAGGGATTTCAAAGAGTAAAGTATTCGAATTAGCGGTTATTGCTACTTCTTCAATTTCTTCAAGATAGTTCAGTAAGTCAAATGCTTCCCTACAATGAAATATTTCGGCTACGTCTTTTGGCGTTTCTCCTCTATGATTTTTCAAATACAAATCCGCACCCAGGCCCACTAAAATGCGGATTAAGTTCACGTTATTGCTCATAGCCGCAAAATGGAGGGCTTGTCGCTGTCCCGGAGCGTCAGTATCATTATTACAGCACCTTTATCTACAAGTAGTCGTAGAATATTCTCTTCTTCAGATGTGGGTGTGCACATCATTACAAATTCTAGAAAAGATGACAAATCAATAATTAAATGATGTTACAGTTAATAATTTATTAGTTAACCTTTTTTTTTTTATAGGTACTGTCCGTAACAAAAACATTCATAATTACGAATAAATAAGCCGGTGTCCATCGGGTCTGTTCGTGGCATCAACACTGCTCCGTGGTCGAAAAGAAGATTAGCTACAACAGTGGATGGCCTGTGATATATCAAATACATAAATGCTTAAACATACTGACTAGAATCCAGAATCAACAGTAAAATAATTTAGGCAAAACTCAAAAGTTTAACAACAATAGGATTAAAACATTTCAGTAGAAGACTGGGAAGTTTAAAATAACATGATCATAATTTAGTCATCCGTATAAAAAACACGGATGACTAAATATTTATTCAATATTTGAATTACCATTGATAATATACATTATGAAAATAAAATACAAGTTTTACACATTTTAATTTTATGTTAAATTTGAGATTAAATTTTTCAAACCGTATTTCGTATTTTATTAGAAATAATTTACTTGATTTCTAAAAGAAAAATAGTTTTCTTAAATGTAAAATTACTTTATTTAAGAACCTGCTACAAAGTTTTGCGCTAGGTGAATTGTCTTTCATTTGTTGGAATTTATCAGGCCTTGTAACCGGAAATGAAAGACAATCTATTAGAACTTGTGCAATAAAATCAATTAAATAAGTATTGAGATTATTGTTTGGAAAACCTTTTATGAAATGTGTTTTTTGCGTTTTGTATACAAATTCATTTGCTAAATATTTTTTTCACACATCTGTTTATTGCAGGTTTTTAAATATTTATTTTTATTCAAGACTCCAACTGTTGTTGTAATCAGATTGCTGTATCATAATGTCTATCTTGTAGAGACAATAAATAACTATTAAATAAATATGAGAGATTTTGTGTATTCGAAAATGGGAAAATTTCATGCCTATGGTGTCATTTGATATTACAAATGGTCAGTTAAAGCTAGTGATAAGGTGATTAAACTTTTATTTTGTGCGACACAAAATTTACTTTTACATACAGGATGAAACATTCCAGAATTAGGTATACGATAACAATATTAAGTAGAAGTCATTCTCAGTTAAGAAAATTAATTTCTTGCGACACATACCTCCTCATCAAAGATAGCGAAAGTGGAGTCATCCCTAAATTATCTTTAATATTTGGATTAAGACCAGCTTCCAGCAGCAATTTGACAGCATTCGTGTTATCAGAGCAGACTGCCAAGTGTAAAGCACTTCTTCCGATGTGATCGAATTGATGTATGTCAGTTCCCTGTCTTAAAACACATAAAACAGATTATTATCAGTACTCAAAAAAATAAAATTAGTATGTAATTAGATTGAAAAAAGACTACATCAAATATTTACTTTATATACTTTGCGAGGAGCTTATCATTTCCCGTTTCAGCAGCTATAAGAAATTCCTTGTCCTGATGCAGAAACTCAATAGCGTCTCTTAATTGTGGGTTACGCACGGTTATGGATTCTATTGAACTACTTGAGTTAAAGTCAATAGATCGAGGTGACCCAGGATATGAAGGTATGTGTACATCCAACGAGGTTTCTGATATACCTGTTTTAAAAAGAACGCCTGTATTAATAGATTTTCGATAAGAATGGTTTCCTTTTGTGATCAATGTAATTAATGAGACATTTTTTTTAGTATTTAGTTTTAGCAATGAATGCTAAGCATAAGTTAGTTCAATCACAAGTTAAAATAGAATAAGAGATGTCTACTGAAAAACTATACATGGTCAATGCTCTTCGACCATATCTCTATAAGTGATTAGTAAGAAAAACATTGCACTTTTGCAATTGAATTTTCACTTTGTTAATAGGAACAAATATGTTGATCAGTTACTAAAATTTTAGGCCAAGTTAATGTATTAATGTTCAGTTGTTCACTATTTTAATAAAACTTATAATAAAATACTTATCGTTATAAAATTGTTTAATTCAAAAGATAATTTTTAAATTATAATAAATATTTGGTCACTACATCAATCAACTTTATTCTTATCAGTATTACTTTCATGTCTTGAATTTGATGGAATTGAAAATGTAGAAAGCCGCTCAGTTTCCGGTATTGTTTCCATTTTGGATAGGTTATCGAGCAACGACATTTTTTTAGACGAACTTGGTTCATCTTTATCTATGACTTCGCTTTTATCTCGTAAATACGCCACAACAATTGAATCTGGTTTTGTATCGATGGGAATTTCATTGTCGCTTTGTAAATTTATATCAATCATTTCCAATTCATCATGGAATCGGATGTCCGACTTTGGATCGTTATATATTCCGCATATGCTGTGCTTGTGCAAGGAGTATCGACATGTATGACCTTATTTTTCGGACTCTTGTTAGTCGAATCTTGTGCAACGTTTATTTTATTAATAAGGATTTCCCTGGAGCTGGGACTGCTTACACATCTTGAGTCCACTAATACAAAAACTGGTTCTCTGTCCACGTTTGTGTTTGTGTGGTTTTGGGTTGATGTACATTGTAAGCTGATGTCATCTTTACTGGAAAGAAGATAGGGCTTAAATATTTTTGAAGTGACTTTTCGATTCCGTCATATTTGTTCTCGTAACTAAAAACTTTGCATGGCTTCATCGTTTCTGAATACAGAAGTATGAGTTCCATGTTGTATAACGCTACATCTGGTGTACGTAGAAGTATTTATTTCACGTTCTAGACGTAGGCGTTTTTGGGTGTTTATCAAATCCAATATATGATTTGGTAAAACGCGTTCGGAATAAAAATAGTTCATGATAGACGAAAACAAGTCTTTACCTAAACGAGTTAAAAACATTTTAGAATATACAAACAAAGAAGAAATGTGATCATACGTATTGCTTTTCGTGTTTTCGACATCTTCAGTAGTAACAGAACTGTTTCCAGATGCAATATTGCTTTGTAGAGAGATATTTTCCGATGTTCTACTTAGTATAGGGTCGGGATCACTTTCCATATTATCTTAAGAATATTCAATTTATCTTACAGCATGAAGCTTAAAAATTTACTTAAGATTAATGTCAGTATAAAATTTATAACGAAATATGAAACTGACAATGAGTTTTATTTTCAGAAAAAGGTTACGATTCGTAAAAGGTTATAAAGAAAATAATCATTTTACGTTTTTTTTTATCATGCTAGGTAACAGAAAAAGAATATACATATAACAATTTTATCGCCAGCCAGGATTTTTTATGTTAGCTGTATTTGTTGGCGTCTTTACTCGATTAAGCTATTTAATGTGGGATAAGTAATATCTTTTTAATAAAACAGAATGACTTAATACACCAGGAAAGTTCCATTGGCCCATTGCGAATTAATTTAGTAGCAAATACTTGAATGTTATAGACATTGACGTAGATCTATAAATGTTATTGCATTCCCATAAAACGTTTCCTCAGAGATATAATATTAAGTTTTTACAAACCTACTAATCATCTTTAATACATCATCTATCTTTTAAATCCGACAATCCTTATATTAACCGAATGAATATTTTGGAAACTATGAATGGAATTGATAATAAAATCGATATCTAGATAATTGATGTACCTAATAGAACTTCTAAAAACATGTTCTTATCTAAATATGTGAAACAAGAAAGTACCATTAATGGCTATAATATCAAAATAAAAGTACTTACATGTACATAAAAGGGGAGTGTTGTTGACATGGCTTACACAATGATTAAAATATTAGGTATAGAACAATACGTGTGTATTTTTAGAATATAGGTACCTCAATGTCCTTAATATATGTTCAAATATAGATATTATTGCCAGGGTGGGATTATAGTGTTATAATTTTTATAAAGGACAAGTAAACAACTTCACATTACACTTAAAATTATAATGGCTTTATTAGGGTCTTTAAAGGACGGTGACAAGAGTACACCAAACAAGTAGTCGATGAAGAAATTTCATCTCCGCTGTTTCCGCCTCCGTCTCGATTTTTCTACGGTTTTCACAAATATAGTTAAAGATAAAGAAGGAAGATTTGTAAATAAATATTTTGCAGATGTATTCTAAACAATGGTTTTGTTTCTTCAAACAGAAGAAGCTGTTTTATATCGAAGAAGTTTTATTGAAATATTTTTTTAGCTATTTTATTGTACTGTCTATTGCTATAAAGTAGGGTTTCCCTAACTTATTTTGAGTTCTGTCCACTTTGTGAACAATTATTTTTTTGCACTCCCATTTTTTGCTTACTAAAAACCACTTACTAACTTATCTTAGCTAAATGAAATTATAAATCACCCCCTTTTTCTCTTACAACCCCCCTTTAGGCCCACAACGGAGCGTTATCGCCCACTTTGGCAAAGGGTTCTATAGCCGAAGCTTATAGTAATGGACAGAAAAGTATAAGACCAAAATATCCGTCTTTTAGTCAGGACATGTGTCAGATAAAATGAAACATTAATTATAATATAATGCTAGTTTAATACAGCAATTTATATATTTTATACATAATTCGCTATAAAATGTGAAGTTTTACATCACTATGCAATACATATTTGAAATTATTATGATTTTTTTCTTAACAAAAATAAAATTACGTCGTAAATTTAAAAGATATGCGATTAACCGAGGTAGAAACAGTAAAGATTTGTAGATTGTAATAAAATTAAAATATATATATATTAGTTAAAACAGGTATTTGTCCTCTAGGCCATTGTTAAAATGAATGTAAATATTTATGCTACTGTTATTAAAGTTAGATTAAATAGCTATACTCTAAACACTAATTAAATGCAAGACGATCTCCATTTTTTAAATGCTGTGAATATGTTCGATAATGTGCGATATCGAAACTTTTTTTTTTTTATCATATTTAGAAGAAATAGTTTTACTATTATAGAATGTGGTAATGTCTTACAGTTTTGTTTTGGACACCGTGTTTATAAACGGATTTAAAGGATCAGACGACGGTATACTGGTATGTCCTGTTCTTGCACGCGAGGCGATGAGCGCAGGAGTTCTGCCAACGTGTATAGATCATCGCGGGGTCGGTAGTTATTCTGGTGCATATCCGAGCGTTTCCTTGCAACCATGAATCGTTTTACCTTGTTAGCATACATTCTCTTACGACGGGCTTCCTCGTACCTTTGTGCTAGTTCGTTAGGATCTACTTGGTAGATTTCGGGCAAACCGTGAGCTAGAGCCAAGCGATTTTGTTCTGAAAAGTATGAGTGACGAGGATAATCTCGGTCACGGGGGCCCATCACCATGGGATCGTTATACCAGACGCCTCTTCTTCTACATCGGGCTGATCTTCAACTAAGGTGTTCACGTGGCCGTAGTAACGGTCAGCCCATTGGTTGGCGTTCCACTCTTGTTTCCTGCGTTCCTGGGCTTCCCACAGATTGAGAAGAGCTCTAACTTCAGCAGCACTAAGCCCCGAATCCCTCTTACGACGCTCGGATATTGGTCTAAATAAAGAAATATACAAATGAGGGAGGGATGGGGAAAATTAAAAAAAAAACTTTTTTTGATTCATCATACCGGAAATTCTTTTTGTTGCCACCGGAATTTTTTGTGGCAGTTTTAGCGGAGGCTGCTGCACCACCTACTTTGGTGCCGCTGCCACGTTTTTGTCGGTTGTTATTGTTATCAAAGCTGACAGAATCCACAGGTGTAGGTGCGTCATCAGCTCTGTTTATAAATATTTTATTACAGTACCAAGTTAAAACTATACCAAAGCTTAAATTAAATATGGAGCATTACATACTTCAGATTTTTCTTGCCAGAACCTGACTTTGTAGCGACCTTTGTAGCAGCTCCAGCCCCACCCACTTTGGTCCCACTTCCTCGCTTCTTTCGTCGAGATTCGTATCCGCTTGATAAACCTTCCATAGCAGGCGGCTCACCATACAATTCTGGTCTCATGATGAGGTTGTCTAACTCGCCGTGTGACTGGGGGGATTCTCCGTAACGTTGTTCCATTACGGGTTCATATCCATCAGAATTGCCTACAATTTTATGTAAATATACGAAAACATCAATTTATGTTATAATATTAAGACTAGTTTCTATTACCTTCTTCGCTCAATGCAAGAGGATATGGCTCGAGGTCATTTTTGTCACTCTTATTGAGAAACAATGATTGAGTATCGTCTTTAGTTTGGTCCCAATTCTCTGGCAGATCCGCTATGGGACCTTCTAAGAAAAATATTACTCTTGAATAAAGAATAGAAGTTTCGAGATAAAGAAATAATACCCAATTTTTTTATAAGCGATCAATGTTTTAGGTATTTTTATGATATTACCTAAGTTGTTTAGTTATATATATGTATTTATAAGAAGTTTTTGAAATTTATTTGAAAAGATCGGCCATTAAAGCTGAAAGAACTACGCAGATACATCGGCGCGCTTGATCCACCTGTTGCTAAATATAGAACGACCCGGCCTCCGCCAGATCGATATGATGCATCATAACAATATAACAAACATTACCAACAATATATTTATGTATATATAAGGTATTAGGAGATATTTTTTTTATCACATAGATATATTTTATCTATCACATACTTACCTTTGGTATTCGGGGTGGGTTCCGCTTTGCTAACGGCCAACACCGCAACCAAAGCGGTGAGCGAGATGAATAACATTCTTAGTTTTTATAAAACTTTTCTTTTGGTAGGGTTTTCAGGGACGCCTTCGGAGAATGCGAATGCGACGTTATGGTCCACACTCTGAGGACAAGTGGCGGGTACCGGGTCGGTCGGCAGAGAAAAGCAGAACGCTTGTCGATACAGTCCCGACATGCGCAGTGAACCCAATCAGGGACGAATCTGGATGTTATAATATTTTCAAAGGTTTCAAAAGTTCTTTATACTTTTTTAAAGTATAATCATGAGCTGTTTTTTGCAAGACAACAACGGGAATATAGATATATATAATATTTTATACGTCCGTTAAGTATATATAAATGTTTTCATCGACAATGGAAAATAATGAAGAATAATTTTCGAAATTTTAAGACCAACTGTAGTTTTGAACATTATTTGTCTTGCTCAACAGAACCGCTAAATAACTCTGCAGGTATTTTTATTACCTTTCATAGGTAATGATGTTCGGCTTCGGATGTATTATCTCAATTTGTCCCAGAGTTCAGTCCTGAACTATTACGTCGATGTCTGGTAGGCTTTTAGAATAACAACTAAACTGTAGAAACAGCAATAATTATTACATAATAATTAGTTTTTGTTGCCAGGGCTGTTCAGAATGTTAAGTTCAAACACTATCTTATATTTTAGTAGGAAACGTACGGAGTTTTAAATTAAGATAAGTACCTATAACCAATTTTATGTAAGATATTGGAAACTTTATCAATTAAAGATTCCCGTCGAATAGACTTAAAATAAAAAAGTATGTATTTTGGAAATGCTTTACATAATTGAAGTAAAAGTACATTTATGTATTCGTTTTTTTTTTTACTTTATTTAAGTAAATTAATTCAACTGTATGAATTAATTTCTTTTTAATACTTTTTTATAATTCTTCATTTATTAAGCACTGCTTGGCCTTTAGGGAACTAGAAAAAAAAAAGATTTTCGTCTTGATTATTCTTACTAATATTACTTCAATACTGTACTTACCATTTTACCTAAATTGAGTATATCCTTACCTATGTTCACCAAAAGAGGTTCAATAAAACATGTCCAATGTCTCAGTAGATGACGGTTACGGCACTTGGCGTCTAAATTTATTAATCATGATAGATTTTCCGATGTCTTTATTACTGAATTATTAAGACAATTGCTATCAACGTATTTATGGTTGCAATTACAATTTCATTTACTAATAAGAAAACATTACTAGTATTTCCTATTCATTTAAACGGGAAAGTAAGAGAATAATTATTAAAAAACAATAACGTCAAATAAGACAAAAAATCCAAGTGGTTATAGCCTAAATAATAAAAAATTAAAATTATATATTCAATACAATAAGATCGTTTTTCAATAGGTATAATATTATAAGTACTGAAGCATTTTAACTGCATTTATAGGTAGATATAAATACAATACAAGAGTCGGACATTCTGGTCGCTTTAATTCTCACACAAAGCAAACTCGCCAAATAGAATGGTCTCGATGTCATGTCGGCGACATCCTGCTATCAGGTAATATCACTTCAAAACTCGACGTATTTTATGATTTCCTTTTAATATTCAAAACATTCATGTTGCCGCTGATTATATCGGGAAGAAATTTTATTATGTTTTTATTAATTTCACCCCCTTTAAACAAAATGGGTACGTCATATTATTTATTTACACGTTATAAGGAAAATAAAGCGATGTGACTGACAATCATATACCAATTATAATAGGCAACTAGTTTTAGTCTTTTTTATACAACGGTAAAATTTTACTTGTTTCGGTTAAAAATTGCCTGACGTAAACAGAAACTGAATTTATTGTAAATTTTTATAAATTTATATATATGGCGTCTCTAAGAAAAATGATAAAATAACATTAAAGTTATTATCTCGAAACATTGTAAGGATTTGTGAAAAGGAGTCTGATACTAAAACTTATATGAGACCTGTCATAGCTCTTTAATATCTTGACGGGCGAAAGATAAATGTAGTGCAAAAATATACCTATATAATTACTGGTTTGGTTGTCAAATCTTCTTTATTTATGGTATTTTTAAAAGATGTCACATATCATTTTGTTTAAGTATTATTCTGAAATTTAATTATATTTAAAAAATATCCATAGAAATAATGCTTTATTTGGTTAATTAATTTTACATTCGATTATTGAATGTTTGAAAGAATAGAAAGAAAAAATACTTTATCATATTCCAAACGGATTTGTAATCGTAAAAACAAACAATCTTAATAATTAGGTACATAATACATTTAATTATTATACTATCGTAAAAGGTCAAACTCACAATGGTATCACAATTACTTAATATTGTGCTAAGCCACAGATTATAAATGTAAAATCTCTAAACAATGTTAATAAAATTTTGGTAATATTGCTTATATTTTAAATCACCTATGCATGTACTAATTGGTATGAGGTTAATATGAAGGCACAGTTATTTCATTAAACATTACATTGTTAAAAGCAATCAATTTCCATATATTTATTTGAGGTTGTTTAAAAAAAAAAAATAATATAAAAACATTGCAAAATTTATTGTACTAGATCAATTTTAAAAAAATATGTAATATGATTTTAAGTTAAGCCTATAACTTCTTTTTGCTTTTCTTCACAAGTTTTTTCTTTTGACGTTTCTTTTTGCAGCTACTATCGGTACTGGAACTTGACACTGTACTGGTGTCCGAACTGCTTGATGAGCTGCTTGAGGTGCTCTCAGAACTACTGCTAGATGTTGAATATTTTCTCTTTTTTCTTCTGATTTTCTTTTTCCTTCTATCACTTTCACTTGAACTGCTATCACTGCTAGAACTTGAATCCGATGATTCTGAAGATGATGTTGAGCGCTTACGTTTTTTAGTTTTACGTTCCTTCTTTTTGGATTTTGAGTCTTCTGTCTTCTCTTTGCAACTCTTTTTAGTTTTCTTTTGTGATTTTGAGGATTGTGTTTTAGTTTCCTTCGTAACTGGTGATGGTGTCTTTGATTCTATACCTTTAGTATTTTCTTTAATTTTTTCACTTTTACTTTCTTTATTGTGTGTATAATTATTAGATTCTCTATACCTTGGATGAACACCATTATTTTCTTGTCTGTTTCTGTCACTCCTATCTCTACTCCTGCTTAATTCTCTCTCTCTATGCCGTTTTGATGGTGATTCTTTTCTAATTTTTTTACTCGGTGATGATCTTGAATTATAATAATTACGATTATCCCTTTTATTCTCAACATATTCATGTGATTCTTTCTTTTTTTCTCTGTCCTCTCTAGACTTACTCATATCTTTAGGATATCTCGTCTTATCTTGTCTTCTTTCGTGTATTCTATCTTGTGAATTATCTTTTCTAGATCGACTTCTACTACGCTTTCGGTTATATATTTTACTTTCTCTATCACTACTCCTAACATTTTTATCTTTTGGCTTATCTTTGTGGTCCCTATAACTGTCTCTTTCTTTATCATGTCTATGACTTTCTTTACCATTTCTATCATTTTCATAACGCCTCCTATGGTTTGTGTCATCAGTTTGTTGTTGTCTGTGACTATTTCTATTTGTGTTTCTCTGAGATTTTTTGTTTGAATCGTCATCAAAATACTGAACACCTCGACCTTTCCCTAACCATCTCATTTTAGATACTGACTGTGAAAAGTCAACATGAATTCGGCGATCATCAATCAACACATTGTCCATTTTAAAGTAAGCATCTTCACAAGATTTTTTATTGTCAAATTCAATAAAAGCATATTGTAAAGAGTTACTAGTCTTTTTGTCTCTAATAACTTCACAGCTTACTATTTTACCAAAACGACTAAATATTATTTCCAAGTCTTCATCTGTTGTGACTGGATTGAGTTTACATACAAATAAAACATTTTCAGGAGGTGCTATTTCAGCATCAGGTAAATCACCAACAATTTCTAAAATTGTTGCTCTAGCCTTTGCTTCCTTTTCTTCAATCATTTCTTGGATTTCCTCGGCAGTTTTGCCCTGTGCTTCATCAATTTCTTCATCTGGAGCAATTCTACCACCCTTTAAGCGTTCTGCACTTGGAGATGGCGACCTTGATGGAGCTCTCAACCCGGGAGGGTCGTTGAAAGGATCTTCAAGTATAACTGTATGTGTAATTCTTACATCTCTGTATGGACGATAGGATTCATCACATATTACTTCATTAAGCTTAGTTAGTACATCATGCCCTTCAGTTACTTCACCTATTACACAATGTGTTCCATCTAAAGAGTTTAAATCGGGCGCAAGTGTGAAAAAGAATTGCGAACCTACCATCATATCATCGGTACATACCATGGATAGCAAACCAGCGTCGGTGTGACGAATCTTGGGCATTTTCTCGCCAGAGAAAAAGCGTTTGTGCGGTCCTTCTAGAATACCCCATATTGATTGTCCTCCCGATCCTTCACCACTGGGATCACCAGTTTGAGCAATGAAACCGTTTCGTATTGTATGAAACAAATTGTAGTTATAGTATTTCATCTTGCACAACTTCAAGAAGTTTAAACATGTTACTGGTCGTTGATCTAAATAAAGATCTACAGTAATATCTCCCAGTGTGGTTTCAATTACGACTGACATTATAACAGATCTCCAGTTTATAATTTTTATCACAAAATCATTTTAAAACAACTATAGGTCCTGTTTACTAGTTAAAGCTTGATGCTCGTTGACACATCATAATTCTAACCTATATCTTATTTTTGACTTTGAAGTTAAGTTTATGCCTTTTTGCATACAAAAATTAAACCGCTTTAACGACCAAAGTCTTTTTAAATTAAAAAAATGGTAAATTTATGAAATTTTATGTTAAATAGTACAAGTATAAAGTATTTGATATAATAATAAAAGTTTGGTTTGGATTGTAGTGCCATCTATATGTTAACCAACAACAAAAAGATTTTGTCGTTGAAAAAGTAAAGCAGTTTCTAAATTGTTCGATAGATGACATTTACACAATTTGAACAAATATCTATGTTTAGGTCAGAGTTGTATGGATTTCATAATAAATATTATTGTTCCCTACAACCTTCTGACATGATATTAAAGTAAGTAACTTAAAATTTACAGATTAATTATTTGATGCAAAAAGTAATTCAAACTCAGCAATCTCTTAAAATATTGCTTACTTGTTCATAGTTTATATATATTTTAAAATTCTATATTCGAAGAAGCCGTTTTAGTTTTAATGGTGTTTATTATTAATACCACAATTTCCGGAAATGTACGAATCTTACGTACATCAAGTAGTAACTTTAAAATACTAGATCAATGTTTTCTTCGGATATTATGGAAGGAAAAGTAATTTACTTAAAGAGGTTATATATTATAAATGGGGCTCATAGAAATTTTCAATATCAAGGTGTCGGTCGCAGTCGATGCAATTGGCTGTATACTCACGTTTCTAGCAAATCTAATAAAGGCCGTTTCGTTCACCCTCCATCCGCTCACCCCTAATAAAGTGAGTATTGAAAATTTACCAACCATTCTTCGAGGGATATAAGGTTAGCCTAGCATAAATGGCGAACTCACCTAACACTGTTTCAAGGAAATGTGCACCTTTTTATTTTGTTATAAGGTTGAAATATTTGTTTACATCTTTGTTTTGCCGTTTAAATTTTCGTTCTGGCAGCTAAAAAGGTAGCGTATCGAAATTATAAAATATGTTCCAGCAAATAGAAAATTTTGGCAGCAATATGGTGTTGTGATTTTGATGAGTTATAAAATGGATACCTTTTTTTATTACATACAAAAAATAAATATATATTAAAATTGCAGATCGGTTGACTTATATACACCTATAATATAAGTATAACATTTTGAAACCTATATTTTATATTAATCTTCTCTTCAAAAAGCAACTAAAATATAGTCAGTTGCTGTTTATAAAAAAAAAAACTACTTCAAATTCATTGCGAAGTTGACATACGGTGAGTTTTGACAATACAAACAGTGGGACGTACAGCAATCACTAGTTCAAATGTTTGTCGGAGCGTGCACTACCGCTGTGTACACGCGATTACAACTACTTTCAAACTGCCAGTGCGTTATTCTAGGTATGTCCTCTATAAACTTTTTGAACAACCTAATAGTTAGTAGAGAGTTACAAAAATGTCTCTTCGTTAGTTAAACTTATTTGCAAATTTATGAAAAGTTTTTCTGAAAGTTAAAGAACCGAATCGATTAAGTCAAAAGTATTCTGATTACTAAAGATTCTGTCTATTTCTCTGAGTTATTAGTCTTCAAAGACTAATTAGCAAAGTTTTTTTTTGTCCTGTATTTTAGTTTAGTCCTGTAATTGTCCTGTAGTTTAGTTTGATCTATCGTTAGTATTTTTGTTATCAAGGAAATAAAACAATAGATACACATAATCATAGATATAAAATCTGCAGATATTCATAAAACTATTGCAATGTTATGATCTACATGAAAAAGCAATCAAATCCGGACGCGAGTCACACCAAAACGCAACAAATAACATGGGCTGTATTTTAAAGACGCGAGGGCGATCCGTATTTCCATACAAATGTTGCATAATTTAAGCAGTCTGTTTTGATGTACTTTTCGCTTCATATAGCCTGTGTTTTATGTTTGTTTTTTAAAAACAGATTATTACACTCCCTCCTCTTGTTTGAATACTGAGTCCATAATAGATAATTTATTTAAAACTGATATTATACAGTGAGATATTTTGTTTGTAATCGTTATTCTTATAAATTAAATTATAAGAATGGATATGCATACCCATTTATTTCCTATTCCTCTTCTTATCTTAAATTTTCATCAGTCAGGAAAGAAATGCCAAAGCAATATGGTGTTGTCTCGTAATTTTGTGAAAACCGAAATCCGCGGCAATAAATGTTGAAAGAATAGCGCCCCACTCTTTAGATTTAATCTGTTTAGAGCCCGCCGTAAAACGTCGCCGATAAAATAAACACAAGCACAAAAATCTCCTTGTCTTATCACCGCGAGCAAGATTACACATAAAAATGTTAAATGATCCTGAACTGGTATTGAAAAAATTGAGGGGAAATGGCGAGAGAAATTGGCCAAGCCCGCTTCGATGTTTTAAGAATTTTATGTGTTAGTAATATATGGCGTTGGTATATTTTTGTCTTATTCTAAAGGGTAAACAGTTTTTGATCAAGTTTACAGTAGTTTAGATTCATGTATTCCTTTGCAAATGATTATGATAGCTATAATACAAGAATTTATAGTTATTACGACATAATACGAAACGTCCTGAATTCGATTTTATGATTTCATTTCGATGACTGAACTTTTTGTGTTTTTCAAAATAAGTTGCAGCATTAATGTCGATGAACTCTTTTTTATATTTTAAATTTATCTCTTTGTCGAACTTGCACGTTTTTTAAGTAAATTGAAATTGTAATCATAAAAGTAAAATTTAATTCCGTTTTCATTACTGAAAATACAAGCTCTTTTAGTTGAGGAATGGTTCAAAATTAATAAATCAATAAATAAAGGCTGTTTTAATATGCACATTTGCTAAAGGTGGACATGCACATGCATATTTGGAGTTATTGTGTTGTCTAAGATAATTATAGACGCGCTATCCGCGTATCATAAATGCCGATGTTCTATTTTTAATATAAATAAAAAAGAAGCAAGTTATTACATAGCTCCGCTTCTTTGTAGAATTATAAAATAAAAAAAATGAGTTTAAAAATACGCTAAAAAATATTTCTTGCATTTTATACCGAAGTTGATGGCTTAAAAGATTAATTGAGGATTAGAGTTATATAATATTTTATGTAACATTCAGTTTAAGTTATTCTAGCTTACAATGACGCCATCTTATAGCTGGTAAGGAGGTATAATATCAAGATATTGCATTAAAGAAATGGTATAAATAAAAAAAAAGTGTCATGTAGGCGCGTTCGGTGAGCCGATTGGCTTCGATTATTGCCCCGCGGAGACTAATATCCCTTTCTTTAGCAAATGTTTTTGGGGGATGTTATTTTTTGTCGCGTCGGTCGCAGATGGCGTCTGGTCCACGTGAAATTGCCGGCCATTGAAACGTCTCCGACGGCTCAGTTGGGATTCGGTAAGTAGGGTCACTTACGTTAAGTAGATTCTTAGCGGGGCACGTGTCGAGTCAGCAGGTGCGTTTACGAATATCGCTAAGAATTGTGATTGAAATTGCTCCATTTCCTGGGCGAATTTAAGGGCCCAATGATATTGGAAATTTTGTTGGAGAGAATCAATTTCAATTGAGTTTCTCTGTGTCTGATAGTGCTTCCACTTCACCATATATGAATATATATAATTTCTCAAAATATTTTAATATAATATTTGTTCGAAATATGTAAACACATAACTTATTATTTATTTAAACACGTAATTTACATCTTCCTTTTTTGAAAAGGTTAATATTAACAGAAAAATAACGATGGTTAATTAAGGCAGTTATAATACAAAAAAATATATTTTATGCTTTTTATCTAATATAATATCATAACATAAAAGGAAGCCGGAAATGTATATTAAGATTTTAATCCGTTAAAAATTTAAATATTTACCGTTTTTGTATATTTATTATAGTTTAAAATTATATGGTGACATGAATATTACGTTTGTCAAGTATTTGACTTCACTTATAGAGAATGACCCTTTATTTATCCACACGCTTTATCTAAAACTAAACAAATTAAGGTAGAAAATTAAAAGGACCATAATAAATTATTGATTTAATAGATTGCCATCTATATCTCATGTCCCGTGTCCCGTGTCCCACATACCACGTTCCACGTATCATTCCCATAAGACAAATTAATAAATAAAACAGTGTCTGTCTGTAACTTTGAATTCAAAGTTGTCGGCTTATCACTTAGCGCACATTAAGGACATACAATAAAAATGGAATTAAAAAAATGTGTGTCTATCTGTTTGTTCTGAACAAATAGCCTTTGAAACGACTGGACCACTTTTGACGGTACTCACACTTGCACGAAGATAATATCCTAAGGAGTCCATTACAAAGTCAGGATCTAATGACGTTAGCAACGAGAAATCGAATGACATCTCGTTGGGATGACGACGCGTATCTCGAAGGTAACTTCTTAATATGCAGGTAGAGCTGTTGCCAAAAGCTAGTTAGAAAATAGACATAATTCTTTTAGTATCAAATAACTAGTTTTACCGCCATTATTATATATTTAGGTATATGTTCAACTGTATGTATATGTATATGAGTCCCACCCCATATCTTTGACTTTTTGTTGTGGTAAATCAAAATAATTAATTAAAGTATTTATAATAATACCGACGAATAGGCAGCATCGTCTAAGATCTTAGCCTGTTTAAAAGGACGAATTGAGAAAAAGAACTTATAATAAATAGCCAATAACTTGAATCTTCTTTAATAAAATGAATGT
The DNA here is from genome assembly GCF_018135715.1 of Danaus plexippus. Classification (NCBI taxonomy): domain Eukaryota; kingdom Metazoa; phylum Arthropoda; class Insecta; order Lepidoptera; family Nymphalidae; genus Danaus; species Danaus plexippus. The sequence continues at coordinate 2,754,292 of NC_083548.1, read as the reverse complement.
CATTTGATTATCTACTGTTGGAGTTATAATTTTGCATTGGAGATTTAATGATAATTTTAAAGTTTAGGAGTATTATAGAATAAGTTCTGAAATTATTTAGATGATTATTACCATCAACGGTTATCACAGATATTTTTAATTAATGAATTATCTGTATTGGATACTAGGCTTTTATCTCAAGTTTTGCATTGTCGAACTAAATGAAGACTTTTGACAGTTTTTCTTTGAATAGACCTTCGTGTTTTCTCCACACAGTGCTCAAGATTATAATTCGTTCAACGAATGAGAATGTTGACATTGGAAAAATATTCCACTATTCCATTGCGAATGAAGACATCGCATAAAAAATACTGAATAAAAAAATACAACTATGTATTTTGTTTCCCGATGACTTTAGGTAAGGACGATGATTATTACTGATGGATGTTTCAATAGCCTTAGAAAAGTTCACAGATCAAGTTTTATATATAATTGAGCGTGCTATGTGATCTGTGACCAGTTTTCATGCTGGTTAGACGCGGACATGACACATGTTCATAGACCACGATACAGAATTTGCACCTCTAATTCATCAGTTCCAATTGCAGCCAGACCATTTAAGCTCTATTTTCGATTCCTATTGTATAATTTTATTGTTATATATTAAATTCTTTAAATCGATTATTAATATATAGCTTCGACGTATCCAGTTTTTTTATGGTAAGTAAGGATAGCTTAGTCCAGCGAGTTGTTTGACACTATAAAACTTGTGATATACATATTTATTTATTGTTTTTGCTTAATTTTCGTATAATTATCTTTTCTATATAATTCCTGTAGTATATATCATGACGATAAATCATAATTTATGTACAGGCTCGTTGCACTTTAATCCTGGTGATGCAATAACCGTATCTCAAGGTAATGAACGTACAGCTGCAACACAATCTAATATAAGAAGCAAAAAGTAAACACGCGGAAGCAGTTTCAGGCAGATATTAAAGGCATATCTCTCTATTATGAGCGGGAGGTTCTGTAATTTAAGGGCGCGCTCAATGCCGGCATATGGTGAGCAACGGAAGGGTTGATCTAGGGATGAGATTTTATATCGATAACTTTCGTGACAGACAGTGGTTTTTATACGATAAAATTGTATGTGCATAGCGTTCTATTTAACAGGAGCGATTTGCTTAGCATTTATAAATTTATTATATATGAATATCTATAAAGTTATTCAAGTGAAACTTCTTATGCGACTTCTGACAAGGTTGCGTTAAACATCAGGGATCTCGAACGCATGCGGGCAATCATTTGATACTTCTAAGTAATGTTAGTAAAGTTAGTCTTAAAAGAATCACTAAAAATTCCTTAAAAATTGTTTCTACTACTTCCTATTTCATTCCAACATTACGAAGTTTCATTTCTTGCGTGTGAAGGGATTACACGCACAATATTTTTTTGATCAGCTTATTTTATATGTTGCTGACTATTACTTTCCATCAATCTGCGGATAAAAACACAAAAACCTTAAGTCTATGCAAATAAATAAAATTAGTACCTTATTATTATATTGATGTATATACGGATGTATGCCAAAGTAAAATTTACAAGTTAAATCGTTACTGTCTGTCCTTCTGCTTGTTTTGGTTAATCTTCGAAACGGTCGGACCCATTTTGACGGGATTTTTACTGGCAGACAGCTCATGTAAAAAAGAATAAGATTTTAGCAAAAAAAAAAAAATATACTACTATTAAATAATTTATTAATTTTAATAATTATTAATATTAAAATATGAGTGTTATAAAAATAATAATGTAAATTATAACGAAAGTTGTTTTTCAATATGTTCGAGAATATAATGAAACTAGATGCGAAACTTTATTTTGTGTCAAAAAAAAAATATCGGTAGTTCTCGTTTGCATGTATAAATAAACGTTTATCGTATTCAGTGTCACATCACTAGTGTTTAACTCCTCAGACACAGCTGCAGCTCGGTACAGCGCCTCGATTATAACTAGCTCACTGAACTTGCTCAAACACGCACTTATTGAACGTCACTATATCTATGCCTTTTTATTTCTTTTAATTATCTGTACTAACATATTCTGATTATCTGTTAGCTTTAATTTGACACAAGTTTTTATATATAAAACATAAAAAACAACTATTTAATTTCTCTTTGGTAAAAATCATGCTCTGGAATTTCTTAATATGAGAATATCAGCTTTTAAAAATTTTATGTAAATTCTATACAACATTAACTGCATATTTGTGATCATAGAATATGCATTTTTGATGCAATATACTACCATGATTATTTTTTAAATTTTGATTTAATTCTCTGGTTGCCAACGTCGGAACAGAAATGTCATATCGCTACGAGAACGTAAGTGTAAACAATTTAAAATTGCTTGTCAGAAAACATAATGTCAGGAAAGCAAAAGGGTTGTGCCCTTTCCCTTTCTTGACATTCTAAATTGTTTATTTGCGAACAAGTGTCAAGTTATTTATTCACTAATGTCGGTACATTTCGCTAACGTGTAAATGAGGTAATATATCCATATCAGTTATACATATATTTTACTTTAAAACAATTCAATATCCTTACCAGTATTTAAATTATTTATTAAAACGGCTATCTTTATTAAAACTGCTCACTCTATATAAAAAAGTTAAATTTTAATCTGTGTCACGGGAGAAATGATTTCCTTGTCCCCCTCTTATCACTCGCCATTTTGACCTACAAATTACACGAGCTATCTTGACGCATTCTATGTACAAAGCTGTTGATCTTGTCTGAATTATATTATACATTTCTATTTAAAATTGAAATAAATAAGTTTATTTTTTTTGTTTTTAACATGTTTACCTAAATACTTAAGTTATCTCATCATCGTACTAATACCACTGGTTTTTAGCAATAAAATGATTACGACGCGGCGACGTTTTATTAGACACTAGGTATAAATATTTTTCTCATTTTTAACACAACGATCGACATACATTCTGCCAAATATAAAAGTCATAAAACTCGACACCAGCAAATCCCTTAATTCAAACGTAAATTGAACTTGAGAGTTGATAGTTGACCTCAAAGTGGTAGTAATAGTGACCCGTATGCATACCCCGGCCGCAGGGTGAGGGTGGTATATCAAAACAAAACGGGTGTTGTGAGTTTGGCGAGCTAATCACGTGGCCGCGCTGACAATTTGCAGGTTAGCCGCGAACCGACATTGCGGCGGCCCGTCAACCTAGGATCTTCGGTACACCACTATTATGTACATTTTCATATCTATTTCCTTTGTGTTTTGGGTTATGCTACCCATTCATATGATGCAAGTTATAGATGGTTTAAAAATATCATATTTACATTGTGATCGTAGCCATATGGGGAATTATTTTAGTTAGTTTAACAGCTAAAGTTATATTACATAGTTTAGTGAAATTAGACAGGAAAAATAGAAGATAAAATGACTTGAGAAAACACTCTTTCAACAAAGGGTAACTAGTAACAATGTACTTTGTAAAAACTAGTCTTTGAATTTAATAAATAAAAAGCAATATGATATTTTGCTTTTTTTTAATAAAAAAGTCTTTGACAATTTAGTTTACCGTTAAAGGTCAACTCGTATATAGTTTCAGACAATAAAACAATATTGTAAAGAAAAGGATACGCAAGTGCCAACGAATGCGTTTTCACTACGTACAATAATTTTATAAATCTTTTTCTTGTGTTATGAAAGTTAATAGAAGAATATTTTCACACTCAATTGTGATATCACAGCGAGACATCTTGAGTCATAACATCTTCATCCGGGCTTTGGACGGCAAATGTCAAAACTGGCGCGTCTTGAAGATGGCGCAGGCGCGAGGCTCTGTCTCTGTCTCCGTCTGCGGGTCGCGGCTAACCTTCGGCGCGAGGTTTGCGGCGGGAAAAATGTGTGTTTCGGTGTGCCGATATCGGAGCGCCGCAGCCACGCCCACCCTCACCCGCTCCCGCACTGAACCCGCACTGAACCCGCACCAGCTAACGCGTCTTGAGCTACTTAGTCGCTAAGACACAGAGCACACTGCGCTAAATTTAAACTAGGTCAAGAACAATGAGTTCGCTTGCGAGGATATTTTGGATGAACCATTGAAACGTCGCAGTTACATATGATATTCTTTACTATAAAATACATAAAAAGAATAAGAGTTGCGTAACGATTTATGTAATTTTTAATTACGACACACATTCTATGTTATTCATAAAAATATCGATCGAATACTAATAAAGTGCTAACATTATAAATGACAGGTTATCAAGTTAAGTGTTGCCAGTACTTAAGTAATTTTCTAAGACGGGAATAGTGTGTGAACACTGTCTTAGTTCCGGCCAGATATGGAGCCACGAGCTGTCAAAATGGAGTGGGAAAAAAGGCGGGAATGTGGCGCCGCTTTATGTGAGGCTCGTCATTGCGTCGGAGCGAGAGATGGCGCTTAGTGGAGTATGAGAAAACGGGACGGGCAACAACGCGGTTTATAAGAAAACCCAAGACGTTGGGCGTGTTTGGCTGGTGGGCGTGCGGGTTTCGGGCTTGTAATGGTGATGTTCTGCATGTGTGCGTCTGTGTGTACATGCGGCTATGCGGTTACAGGTGTGGGTGTAGTGGTGTGGGCGAAGAGGTTTCCTTTTGTCCGCGATACTCTGGCCTGAGGCTTTAGTTATTAAAGTGGGTACTTAAATTTTAGTATGATATTTTCCATTCTTGGCTTTTGGAATGACCTGAAGGTATTTGTTTTCATGCATCAGCAAATAGTTTCATTCCTTTATATAATACGTATATTAGAGAAAAATAAGGATTTTAAAAAATAATGAAAATTCATAAACATATTTGATAAAATCTATTTTTAATGATATCATTTTATATCTGAAATGCACTGGAAATTTTATAAATTTTTTCACTTTTCAATATTAAAAAAATGTAATGTCAACTGTATTGAGACATTAATATATGACATTTTTTTAAAGTTTTTCTGTCTGGTTTGCGACAAGTCAGTAATGGGTTCAATTCTTTTATCATGCTGCATTATAAAATATTTTGTATTCTTGCAAAAAACATTAGAGACAATTTAAATTACGTGTATTATAATAAAAAAAAATTGTAAAAAAAAAACAAATTGTTATTAAAATATATATATTTGTCATTTAAAAGCTTTTGCTTTGTGGATATCCCATTTACGTGATAAATGAAAAAAAAAATTCTAAACTTTAACCAAAAAGTCTTTATTCGATTTAAATAATTCGTCTGCGTTATTTAGCAAAACCTTTACGTATTATATTTTCAGTGAGCAAAATTTTTTTAAATATATTTTTAAATATTTTTTCCTATCATCAAAACGTTGGCATGTTGAATGTGAGTACTTGTCTCGCTAACTATCTCTTTTTGTACTTATTGTGCCTTGGTCGCACACTAGCGTCTCCCCCATGTAGCTGCAACCTGTCTCTGTGTGAGTGAACTTCTTTCCTCGCCCCTGTGTGCGGGCGAATTTCTTTCGAGACGTAATAAGGGGACCGTTTCTTTCCCGCTAAGGTTTTAATGTCGACCACGTTTTGGTGGCGGACGCGCGTCTCGCGGTCGAATGAAACTTTTTGGTGACGGACTTGAGTGTTGGTGTTAGTGAAAAAAAAAACATTAATAATTTTTTTTGTAAGTTGGTATTACCATTGTTTTTTTTTTAATTTTAACAGTCGAAAGTTTTCAAGTTGCCGAACTTGGTTGGAGTTTGTTTTCATGTAACCGCAGACTCATTAGCCCTGGCGCGCACTACGCGATTAAACTCCGAGATAGGGCCGCATTGTGATAACGTCAGGCACCCGATTAATTAAAGTTTTGTTTACCTTATATTATAGTTTAATATGTAGGCTGTTTGTATGTAAACAACAGTTTTATATTGATGTTATATATTAAATGGCAGGAAACTACATACAAATACTTATCGAGTAATGATTAAAGAGCTGTTAATAATTAAAATTGTTAATTTTTATATTTGCACTTAGATCCACATACATTATGTTTATATAATTTTTTAAAATATTCCTTTTGTTGTTTTATATTAATTATTTTTGTTGTCTTTTCATTTTTATGGTTTGATCTTAAATTAAATATTGAACTGAAATGTCAGAGAGGAATTTATTTTTAATGTTAGTTGAAAAATTTATCAAGAACTCCCATCAATGCAGTAAATATATAATTTTTAAAAATATATTTAATATAAGGTTAAAAATAAACATACAATCAATAATTTCAATTCAATAATACCTTTTTTTTTTGAAAGTATTTTGCATTATTATGACATCGGGATTTTTAACATAAAAACATTTTATAGAATAACAAAAAAAATAAAATCCACGGAGGTTTCATACCACATAAACAAAAAAAGCCAAACACCAACCTTTAATTCAAAACGAAAGTAATGTTTAAAATTCAAAATAGATATCATAAGAATCATTAAATTATTAAAAATGAGCAATCAATTATGCCAGCAGTAACTTCGGTGAGGACTTGTTAAAAAGTAAGTGCGAACTCCCATTATCCCCTCAGCTCTCACCTGCTAATTGCCGCGTCGACTTGAAACGCGCCTTCCTATATGTCAAATGATGCGTTATGACGCTTTAAAGTGATGTTCCGGAAAGTTTATGCTTCATTTGATTTATAATCTTTTATACATACGTGAGGATTTGATTAAGCATTCTTTTTAATAAGGTCTAGTGTTTTGTATAATATATCAAGGAATTAATAATCTTTTAAATAAAATATTGAAAAATGAGATCTTCTATTCGTCTGAAAAAACTTATTTTTTTTATGTAATGTCTCTGGGTAAAGTTTGTTCTCTTTACCGCAACTGATAAACAACTGCTTTGGTCAAAACAGTTTTTTCTGTTGAAATAAAATACAAAAATTAATAAAATCTCTTACGAATCGGAATTTTGTACTATAAATATCTTTGACACGTAAAAATGATATGCATGAATTTTTTTTCTTTTTCTTGGGTAAATTCACATTAAACGCATATTATTTCAAATATAAACAAAATCTCGCCTTTTTTAAATTTCGAACTTAATCACTAATACTTTGTACACACAAAAATAGATATAAACAGACAGACAAATTAAACATGACTAACTTCTCATACCTCCTTTCCGTCGGAACTTACAAACTTTTAATTATATGTAAGTTAGATTTCAATTTGACTAAAGAACTGGAAGTATTATAATTGTTGCCAGAAGAAAATAATATTCTAATCATAAATCAAACGCAAAGTTATTTCATTCACAGAAAAAAAAGTAAGAATAAAATTAAAGATTTGTAAGGCTTATTATTTCCCACGTTATGAATACGAAAATATTTTCTTTCTTGTAACCTTGAATTTCCCACAACAACAAAGTTTTATTTAAAAAACGTAAAAAATATTAACGATAATGGCATTACTAATAAAGTAATATATTCTTTGATCCAGGTTTTTCCAGTCTTTTACATGTAAATTTCGAAAATAGTTAGTTGAATTTTGAGTACATTTATATTATTTACTTTATACTAAAATACATTGAGCAATACGATTTATAATCTAGAATTGTGAAATCTTATTCTGGAACTTGTCTGTTTCAATATAATTTACAGCAACTAGAAATTAATATCGTCCTAAAACAATGTAAAGTTAGAAAAGCAGGGTTGTATATCTAATACTCGTATATTCAACCGCAGATAAACCAAGATGCTTCACTAGGGTTCTTCAATAATAATTAAAGATAGTAAAAAAACCTTTTGGTTCTTGGTAAAATATAATGTTTAACCGATTTTATTTAAGGTTTCTTACTTTGAAGTATTGTAAAGAAGGGGGTTATGTTTTCGTGTGGGATATTTTAAATCGAGAATAAAAGTAATAAATATATTTTATATATGCAAATTTAATTAATCAGGTACAAAAGTACAATTGTATCTATACATAACAAGCGTACATTCAATTTTTTAGTAATAAAAAAAAACATCTTTACGAAAAATAATTTTTAACATTTTGCAAGCAGAATACTGAAATCTGAATCACTAAGGAATTTATGTCCATTAAATAGAGTTGCAAGTTTCTAGAAAGCAGAAATTGTTTAAAGGAAACTCAACTGAGTTTCACTTACAAGCATTTAATTGTCCAGACCACTATGTGATTTTTGAGAGAACTAAATTCCTAATTTATTGCTTCCCAAGAAAAAGAAACATAATATATATGTATGTAGTTATGTATTATATCACTGCACAAGTAGGTTATGGATAGCTTTAAAGTGGTATTAGATTAGCTTAAATTTGATTTCGAAGTGGAATATAATGCGGTGTTTCACAATTGATCACTCGGAACGTCTTGAAATCAGGATGTCCGAGCGTCTTAGCATCTATTTGAATATCACGTAGGGTCCGGATATTACATTTGCTAACCTATTTGTAACCGTCGTTGGGTCATTATGCATGTCCGAAAGGTTTCGGGCGCCCTCAGGAATGTGATGCTATTGATTCCCTCCGTGTTCCCTCGGGCTTTGGAATTGAAGATTCCCGGCACAGATGAGACCCGTGTAATTTAGACAGCCCTTTTTAAACTTATTCAACACTATCGAATGAAAGGTAACGTACACGTAATATAATAATGAGCTACGGAAACTTTTTGACTTGTCGTCTCATTGATTAAAAAAAAAAAACAAAGGAATTTTTCATCCGGAGAAAAATATACAGCAGTAAAAAAGTAATATCGGACAGAGAACAGAAAAGGTTTTGTGTAATGTATCTATCTTTACCCTATCCGGTTCTTTGTGGAAGGGTGCAGGCCGGGTAACGAGCATTACCCACTTGGCCCCTACATGCTTTATTATTTACGACTTGCGCCCTAGCTGTGTTTTTAAGCTAAGATTTTATTGCTGCCCTATTCATGAGCTAAATCCACTGTGAATCTCTTTTACATGCAACACTGATTTTTATTTTATGTTTTTAAGTCAAATATTATATTCAACGTCATTGTAACATTTGAATTTCTAATCTGATTATATAGGAATTTCTATAATATATGTATATGTATATTGGACTCGAAACGATCCTGCGCTGAAATAGTTCCGTTTTCTAGCGTATATCTTATCACCCGCTGATTTCTTTGATTTTTTTTTTATACACTTTCGCTTCAAATTCAAGCAGAAACATCCAATTTTTTACTAAATATTACTAAACAAAATCAATTAAACGTGGTAAAGAAAGTCGCAATAGAATACCCTATGCCCTATTTAAAATCAAGATAATCATCTTATAATATACGAAAGCAAATTCGTACATGTGTAAAATAGAGTGCATAGAACATACAATTAATATATGTACATATTTGCTGATTTAAGTATTGAAATCGTATCCGCATTCCTGAATCATATTCTAAAATCAATATGGCGGCGGAAATTTAATATGTCATAATTTATTGACAAAGAAATCACCTTGGGGCCTTATCGGGAAATCAAAGAACACAAACCAGTAAAAGGCATGTAGGGACCCCTTGTAGGAATTAAGTGTAACATCCTATCGACATATCGCGTTGCGTAAACATGTGCCCAACAACCTTCCATGGAAAGGGGAAAGCCTTTGTGAGATATTTTATAGTAATTGCCTGGTTAATATTACGGTTCCTATTTTCCTGTTTCAAATTACTTTATACAGAATATATTTTTATGGCTAATGGTTTTGTAATTTTAATTTATAACGACTGTAATTAAGGATTATATAGATTTGGGATTTTTGTATCATATTAATTAAAGTACCCTCAATATTACGTTGAAGTACCCTGAAGTTTTTCGTTTTCATTAAATTTAATACTTTTATAAGAAGTTTTCTTAGTAGAAATATCTTAAAATTATCAATATTTACTTTAAACGCAAAACTTGTAACCAAATGTAACCTTAGACATTTGTCTTTCAACTCTTTAGTAATTTCTCAACTTACTGGAAGTATCCTTTACTGAAAGCGTCATAATGTAGAGCTGTTTGAGGGAACCATTTATTTTACCTTCTCAATTACAACTCACAACTCTCCCAAATAACAAATGTATGAACACTCGTTAGTTTATATTTGCGAATCATTCCATTTTGTATCAAACATCAAAGGGGGCTTGTAACACGAGATAGAAGCTGTTATGTACGAAGAAAGCTTAACCAAGCGTGTCTTACGATACCTTCTGATTTGCTACGATTTATTCACTACTGTAAGACTTGATTATAACTGATCTCAATGAAAATACACTTCAGTAGATTATAATTTATAATGTTTTACTTTACTGTATAAAAGATATATTACATTTCTGTGAACTAAAGTAGATCGTTATGTTTAGTTAGTTATTACCAAAATAAAATGCAGGAGAAAGAGATGTTTCAAATGCTTTATAAAAGAAGAATTCTTTTTATTCAATTCAGTTGCTACCCCGGATGCGCTTCTAGTGACTGATTGTGCTTCTCTTTGTAATGTTTCTTTGATGCTGTCAATAAATTCTATGACATTACGACTTTTTTGCGTCGAATTCACGCCTGTAAATTCAACTTATTCTTTTGTTTATATCAAAGTAAATGCCACAAGTATAGTTCCTAATTGGAGTGACATAAATATTAAACAGATATTTTTTTTATGTCTAACGAAACAGAAAAATAACGGCGATTCCCACATTAGACTAACCAGTGACATCAGAGCACAATTTTTGTTGAAACGTATTTTTTTCAGTAAATATTGCCTGAAATAGTCTGTTTAATATAAATAACTTTGATTTCAGGTGAAACACCATGGCTGTGTCAAATCAAGCAAGTGTTAGATTAGAAAAGTGCGATTTTCATCCCGACAGATATCTCAAAGTTATGTGACGGATATAGTGTATTGTTATTGACTTGGACATTATATTAACGATGCATTTATCGAGTGAAGTGAGTTCTACAACCAATGGTTTGGGGCACGAGGCGCCGTCGTCTAGCTATGGTAACGCTCTGCCTAGCCAGCCTTTGACTGCTGAACTCCTGGCTGAGCGTACCCTTGAAGGTCTACTCGCTGATCATCCTGGTGAACTAGTTAAAACCGGTAGCCCGCATGTGGTAAGTTTAAAATAATTTATTTTTAAACTCACTCGTCCGCCTTGTGAAGTATATTTTTTTATTTGAATATTATAAATAATAATAAAAATAATAAATCTATTAGTGTCTTTTGAATTCTAGAAGCTTGTAACTTAAACATATACTAGTTTTTGACTATGGCCTTGATTGTATGAATGGTATATTGTCATGCCTTGGTGCTCTTTGTAGTTGATTAAAAAAAAATGTTTGTTAGTGTAAAAAATTATAATTTTGTACACTTTTGGCAGCGATTTCGAATATTTTTTCTGAAATCCATTAAAGCATTAATTGTAAGTTCCATCATAATTACTTCAGACTAACTTACTAAAGATTAACCTGGACAAACAAAATGAGAGACAGAAAAATCTTTTTTTTTATAGATTGTTTATATTTTGGTATGAAGTAATCAGAGACTTTAGAAAAAAGCCATATAAAAAACACCTTACATATATTATAATTCTATATATGGATGTATGTACAAATTATAACAACTCTTTCTCTATTACCAGGTATGCACAGTGCTGCCTCCACACTGGAGGTCAAATAAAACCTTACCAGTGGCCTTTAAGGTGGTAGCTCTTGGAGAAATAGGCGACGGTACTCTCGTGACTGTCAGAGCTGGAAACGATGAAAATTGTTCAGCTGAATTGAGAAATTGTACAGCAGTTATGAAGAATCAGGTCGCAAAATTTAATGACCTGAGGTTTGTGGGGAGAAGTGGTAGAGGTAAGATTATGTTTAAATATTTTTAACATAAAGTCTGTAAGCCACAAAAGTACTATCTAAATGAACTACGAAAACAAAGAATCAACAGTGGCAATGCACTCATTCGTGTCGGAATCACCTCAAGTGTAGACGATGTTGGAGGCAATTGACCGGGTCAATCGTCTTAGGATTATTGCAATTACATAATACGTTTCACAAGGATACGGTTACGGTCCAAACGGACGTGAAAGATGTGTTTTTTTTTTGTATGTATTCATACAAATAGATTCTCTTTTAGTGTTGGTATCCCTACCGTCTTCTTTGTGTTTGCGAATCAATATCCAAAACATATTAAATATTTCATACGTTCTAACGAACATATCTTGATGTTTACGATAATGCAGACTACTCATAAAAAATCCCCCTCCCTTGAGTGAGCACTCAAAAACAAAGCTCCGTGCGCCTTTGCTTCTGAATATTTCAACAGGTCTTCTCTTTGTAGGAATATTAAGTCAATGGGGGTAATTGATCTGTTAAGATACTGTACATAGCAGGTTTATTGCGTCCTAAGGTCAAGAGCACTTTGAGATTTCTTCTTATCATCATCATTACCATGATCCTGTTTTAAAAGTTACCATCAATACATTACAAAAAAGTATTCCTACATTTGAATTTATGTAGATAATCTTAAATATTATACTTTTTTTTTAAATAAGAAATGTTTAAGGACTATTTATAATTAAAAAAAGTTCTTTATCATTAAAATCGATAGGGCAACCATTTAAACTAAACAGCTAAGTAATAGTGAATTAATCGTCTAATTTAATACGCACTTAGATCTAACCCTCAAGTCTAGTACTTAGACGGGCACTTGTACAACTTCTCATTTGCGGATCCATTTACCATTTGCAAATGATACTAGGTATAAATTTAATTTACTCCATTGGTTGTTAAAACCTCAACTTAAAAAAAGACTTTCAATTGCGCATGATACATAAATTTAAAATAAAACAAATTTAGTTTAAAAGAAAGTTCAGTTATTCGCAGATTCAGTGTTGCTAAGTTAACCAATTTTATGATTAAATTCATAATAATCATTAATAATTTTACGTCAACGATATCTCCGACCCACTGTGTTCAAACAATCCTAACTACAAACAGGGAGGAAACTATATTCATTCAGTATTCAAATAGAATGTAAAACTTAAATGTTTAGGGTCGCTCGCGGAACATTTGAACTGTAAACTGTCTTATATTCAAATAGTGGGGAGCTAACGAAGCAGATCTGCCAAAATACATCAACAGTCAGGGGTAATGTTACTTACAACTCGTTCTAAGGAATTTGTATAAATGTTGTTGTTTGTTATCACATGTTCAAGAAACGACTTGTAATATTCCTCTTTTTTTCTATTTAATTTACGCTAGTGAAAGTATCCCTTTTTTTGGTTTTTCTATTGCTATTCCGATATCTATTTTAAATTATATAAAAAATCAATTTTTTATAGAACTGTCAATCAAGTTAAATCAAGTTTGATAGTTAATAGAGGTGATGTTTGAATTGGGCATCAGTAAAGTTAATACGTTTCTAATATAACAAAATATAAAGACTCTCGATGACAGAGTAATTAAAACATTTTTTTTAATAACATCTATGGAAAAAATATATCTGAAATCTTTGATTTTTTTTTATTATAAAAATTTTATACGCATAGTTAGTAGTTATCCGGTATACTTTTGTTTTACGGTATGTAGGCAAATTAATATACATTCAACAAAAATAATTTCATAGACATTCTTTCTAGTTAACCGGAATTTACAAATAATTCTTCCTAACTAGTGGTTTATGCAGTTCGGTATAGGGAAATGTCAGAAATATAGTAAAAAAAAAATAGATATGATATCCACATCTACCAATCCACATCACCATCTATAGCTTTTCACATGGCTTCATACAAATACAAGTGTTTGCCGTGAACCCAAACGAAATTCAAGAAATTCTGGGATAAATTATAGCCTATATGTTATTTTGATGTCTTTGCTACGTTACTGCAAAATTTTATCAAAATCTATTTAGTAGTTTAAGCGTGAAAGACAGACAAACATATATCTATGCATGCTCACACACATTTCAATGTATAATGTCAGTGAGATTGTATTAGTATTAGTACCATATTGTAATTAGTTTCCAAAACATTCTTTAAACCACATTACGTTTGTCCAGTCTCAATGGTATGGATGTAGAATACCAACAACCATTTATTTATCAGCCAAAGTAAACAGGTCTAACTCATTAACATTTCTTTAAACAAACAAAAGCGTTTGACCGGAGAGTGTATAAAAAACCAATATAGCCCTAAACTGGAAAGTGGAAAAGAAGTTAAGAGGTGTCTATTTGTCACGTTCCTTCGTGAATAACGTTCTGCTTTCCAATTAAGGGTAAGCGCTCTCTTTGTTTATCTTAAATTGCGAGAAAATCTCACTCAAATTATCGGGATGAAGTAAGAAGGGGAGATCGGAATACAACTTTTGTTACGATTGTATAAAAAAGTTGCCTGACGCTGACGGACAGGGCGCGGGGAATTTTTAATAAGCGAAAAATTTAATGAGGGTCCTGAATTTTTGCTCGGTTTCGGCCTGTCAGCTCTATTTAAATCTAACGGTAGCTGGGGATGCTACTTTTTTATGTTACACTTGCTATTTCAACAAAAAATTCGGATCATTTCAATTTTAAAATGTTGAGTATAGGAAACCTTTATAGTAATTTTAACAGAAGGTTTAAAGGCGTGATTAGTTCTCATTATATTGCCTGCAATAAGAGACCAATTTACTGCACCGATAGTCAAGAGGCGACATCTGCTAATCGATTGATTGACCCCTCTTTAGAGCGATCCGACAAAAAATACCCAGGGGTCGGGTGTCCCCGCTTTTACAACAAATGTATTTTGTAAAATTTCTTAACATTCTTACATATTTTTATAATATGAAAAGGATATCTGTAAAAGTGAAACAAAAATTAAAAGATTTAAAATATATATAGTGATAAGTACTAAACGTAGGCCATAGACATTAATTTTTTTGTCTATAAAAAGTTTGTGCATCCTGACAACTCCACTGACATATCAAATTCTGTAATATGGTTGTAAGTCAAACATTACGAGACGTCAGCACCCCCTCCCAGTGGAAAATTATTTTTGTATAAGAGCCGCGAAAAAATATTTCACCTCACCTTCCTTTATTAAGCATCGCCCTTTGATGCAGTGCAAAGTTACCCCATGGTTTTAAATTTGCCTTGTTAGAAATGAATGTATGTTGTAAATGTAAAATTAGCATACGGAATCTTGGTTTCGTATTATATATGGGGCCATTAAAAGGTTTACTGTAATGCATACGTCGTAATGTGTTGTAATAATCTCTCTGCAAGGATTTGTATATATGTATTAAAACGTTACGAAACCTTTGTAGATCTCGTTACCAAACTATAAATTGTGTGAAGAATTTAAGCATTATAAATTCTTAGTGTCAAGATCATATAAACATAAGTGTTCTATAAGATTAGGAGGGTTCTCTCTTTATTTTTATTAATTTAAACGTGCCTTAATAACGAGAGGGAAAGCCGCTTATACAGGACTATCTATTCGATGGAAAGAGAGATCAAATTTCCTTTGGTGTTCTTTTGCAAGTTCTGTTTTCCGTTTTTAATTATTGAGTCACTCATTCCTAATTATTATTATTAGCGATGGGGAGTGGTGAAAATTGAGGGTCTTGTAGAGTAATATTGACCGCTCGGCTTGAGGTACGTCTCGGGGGAGGTTTTTAATTGTACAAGCTTTTGACTTTTCACTTGTTCTTTTGAGACGCTTCAATAAACTTGAATTTCACTCTGTCTCGCTGTTAGCTTTTATTACTGAGGATGTTTTAGTCCTATGTTTTCTTTGGAATGTTTTATATATATTATAGGAATTATTTCTTGTAGTTATTATTATCATCTGTATTGTATGTAATTTATTAGTATGTAATTAATTTAATGATTTAATCGTTGGTGGTATTACGAAACGGAATCATATATAACTTTAGGATATACCCCTCGGCCAATCCGCTAATGTCCCTAAAGCGAATCTGCCCGCATTAGGTATTTTATATCCAAATTGCCGTTCTTTAAGCTGAAAATCCCCAGTAAGCCATGAAACCGAGATCAAAAGAGCTCACTGCCATTACGATTGTGGCTCATTTTTTATTTAGCCGGCGTAGAACTCTTATCTTAACGCCCCCGCCTACTTTATGACGTTATAAAGCTTATTTTTAATCTGACGGATCCAAAGAACTGCAGATTGAGATCAAATCTGAATATTATCCCATAAAAACATAATGCAAACAAACAGTTTATTGGAACCGGTTACAGACGGTCGGTGTGTCGTGTATCCAAAATATCAGATACGTGTTCGTCGATGCAAACATATCTTTATGAAGAGTGTCGCCCCCAGGGATCAATTTCCCAGTTTATGAAGTGTGTAGCACGTGCAGCTTGCAATATGTTCGCGAGGGAGACGAAACTCTTTTTATGAATAACTTAAATGATTTATGAAGTGTACGTGAACGCATTTTTCTTCGATTCCTCCCTTTGATGCCATGTGTAAAGGCCTTTCACTGTAAATATTTCTAGCTCTAAATAATCTATGGATATTATTATATTATATTTTATTTACTGTTTGTGAATGAGTAATTTTCTAATATTTCTTATAGATTTGTGATATTTAAAACCTGTGTTGTATTTTCTTCTTAAATAAATTTTTCATAGTAAATTATTATTAAACAGATCTTGAAAAGTCCTAAAGAATCGAATAATTTAAACTATTACTTATTATTGATTTATTCTATTTTATCATGTAAAATTTCTTAATTCTGTTATAAAATAAGGTTTTATTGTATCGTTATTACTATCATGGTTTGAGAGAAACTGTGAAGTTATTTAACAATAATAAAAAAATTACTTTTGTACTGCCATGAAGCCACAACTCATAAGACGTATTTTAATGGGCCTCATTTGTAGGTACTAGCGGTGTTTTAAAGATTACGATGCCGCTAAATCATTTTGTTAGACGATGAAAAATAATATCATTCATCTCAAGTTAGAAAATTTATCATCATTTTATGAAAATATGCGGACGGCCGCTCATTTTGGGTTGGGTGAGGGTGGTATTACTGTAACGATAATAGATTCCAGACTTGAGAGATCCTTTTTAAGACGGATCTATTTTAGGTACAGAAAGGCAAATCACCGTTTAGATTACTTAATTGTTCTTTATTTTATTACCTAAAACTATTTTAAATGTCGTTAAACGAGTGTCATTTAATAAGTAATTTAAGTGTAAATAGGAGGAGTGAACATTTTCTAAAGCTTTATAAAGATGTCTATACCTTCTTGTATAGTTTATTAAGTTACGACTATTGATTCTTCCGTCTATTATTGCTGGTCAAATTTTTTGTTAAAATTGGTAAATTTCGTCATACATTATAATGCAGGTTCTTACAAAAAAAAAAATATATGAGCATTATGATACCTGAAATATTTAAGGTATAAACAAGACTGTCTTGACTTATGTCTGTGCTCCCCAAATGAGACACGTCTTTTGGCTCAAAGCCAGCAGTAAACGTACCCAAGTTTTGTTTTCTGGGTAGCTTGCCAGTTTCTTTCTAATTTACAAGTGAATTTTATATGTTACATGTGAAATTACTTTATACTTATTTTAAAAGGTGCAGCGCATTCTTAATATTGTGTTTAAACAAAGAAAACGCATTACTATTATTATGTAAGCATATAAATTAATTCTTCATTAACTTTTCCACGTACCGTGTTGAAATTTAAATTTTCTCAATATTCTATGAGCAGAGTTTTTCCCTTTATTTATGACTTACACGAACATGTTCGAACATGTTTGAAACTAAAATAATCTTATGTGATAAGCTACAAATGATTTTAAATGTTACTTACTACCATTTGGCCTCGCAATATTCTATTTAATAAAGCAGAAAGACACCAAATCCTAACATATATTAATCCCAAATCGAATGGGTGAAGTCATTAGTTGGCGAGATAGCGTCCGTATCAAAACTAGTAGAATGATGATATCTGTTTACCGCTTATGATAGCTTGATTGCGACCATGAATTTCACCAGAATCGCCATGTGTCGATATAGCACCGATTGTTCAAACGCTTGGCCTCGTGTTTGCGGCCGTTCTGCGGTGGATGTGTTACGACAGCAATTCCACTGTTCCATTGCTTTAGCGTATACTCATTATTTTATGTTTGTCATACCCCATTCATATTATAAATTTTGTTAGTTTCTAAACGTCACATTGTTACAAATAAAGTAAGCAACCGAAACGATTTTGTTGAATTTAAGTAAAAATCTGTAATGCTGAATAAGATTTATGATATTTTTCGTCCAAAAAAATCGATGGAATCAGTTATGGAGCCACTAGTGACAATTAGATTGATTTATGTAATTCATTGCATCATTTATTTACAAAGATTTTATCATAAATTGAAGTTTTTGATAGACTATTAAAATTATTATTTATTTTCTAGTTGCTTCTTGTACATTTTCTTTTGGAGTAAAAATCAATAGACCTGCGTATGAATGTGTGACGTGTGTGTAAAGAAGGAGATAAATAAACTTCGAACATCCTAATAACATGTAATATATATATACTAATGTCTGTCTGTTGTGCTGTAAAACAGATTATTCGTTTTATGATGTATTAAAATTAATCGAATCTGCTGGAAACTCTGTGTTACATCAATTACTTTTATTACGGCCAGTATAAATTGATCTCAACATTCTTTCATACCAGTCGAATGTCTTCTGGAACGCAGACGTGCCGGCACGACACCCGCCACAAATCAACGGACTGCTGACGATTTCTTGCATTCTTCGCTATACGTGCTCCAGATGCTTAAACAAATGCCGAAAGGCTTTGAATCTTTAAGATAAATTGTCAATGTTAAAAGAGAATACTTCCATTTGCTAATAAATATGTCAATAAATTCATATATAGGAACATTTATACTACAATATTATAAAAGAATATGCATAGATAGAAAAAACTGCTTTTTCACGACCAAAAGTTGTGCCATAATAATCGCTATTTGGTTTTCATTTTGGTTTTAACTAAAATATCTTTTCAGGTAAATCTTTCACGCTAACCATAATGTTGGCGACATCACCGCCACAGGTGGCGACTTATCAGAAGGCTATCAAGGTAACTGTGGACGGACCTCGCGAGCCAAGGTCCAAGACTCGTCATCACGGCTTTCATCCGTTTCACTTTGGACCACGCTTCGCACCCGACCCGCTAATGGGATCTCTACCTTTCAAATTATCAGGTAAAATATACTGTGTTACATACAATATTCACTACATACTTCACTTTATTGTTACCACTGATCTACGTTAGACAATAAAGGGAATCACAGGAATTAAATATATAAAAAATACAGTTTCCTTTCAAATGTTTGTATTAAACAAAAAAAATACACAAATTCTAACTATAACTAATACTCGTATACAAAAATATATATTTAAAAATAAATATGTCAGTATATCAACTATATTCGTAACACATATCAAAATTCGTAAGGCGATTAATATCGCATAAAGACAGTAGAGGATATTAAATTGTCACCGGACCTTTGTCAGCCGTCGCGTCCGAATCCTCAGAAGGGGATTTAATTTGGCCGAGAAGTTTCGAGCAACAATTAATTATCTATTACTCTTACCCTCTTTTGACACCTGTAAGAAACAGCCGCTTTGATATTTTATAAATAGATCTAATATAACAATATATATATATATTTATTTATTATGATCAACTGTTAAATAAACTAATAGTTAATTTAAGACTATATGTTAATCGTTACAGGTGATTTTGATAATTACAATTTCTTTATGAAAGAGAATTGTGTTTTAAATATTAATTAAAATCTTCAAGCACTAAATATACATACGGAAAAGAAAATTCATTAAACAGGGATATTTTTTTTTCATACATGAAATCTTAGAAATATAATTTAATATTATAATTCAGAGTTTATCTTTTGAGTTGCAACTATTCTGTATAAGGGGGTGAGCTGTACATTTTATTCTTTAAATGTGTCACCTTTTTCCATCTACCTCTCTGATTGTCGACGGTTAAATTTAGTGAATGATAACTCCCTGGCTCTCTCGCCAACAATAGATCCATCACCTTGATAACCGTTGCCTGGCACCACCCCGCCAGCACCTTGCTCTAATAAACATCGAAGAGGCATACTTGCACGTAATTTTAAGAACCACTTGTAAAAAAACTTCTGAAAATAAAATCTCACTGTACTCTTAATAGCGTCCAATAATTATAATTGTAAAAATATATGTATATTTCTAATTATTTAAATACTATGATTGACAATATACGATTTTTGAGTATATATATATGTATGTATATGTCTCCTATAGGCATTTTGTAGCCAAGTGGCGGGTGAATCTTGTTAGGGCGCGTGTTAAAGCCTCTAACTCAATTACCTTGCACTTACTTGGAGATACTTCAATTATTATTTTATGTAGGTGACAATTAATTTTATGCACCCTTTATAATCGAAACGGAGATATTTTCTGTTCTTAGTTGAAATATTTATTATGTAGGGATAAAACATTTTTGTTTAAGAAAAATGTAATTTATGGTTCAAAATGTATTTCTTAAAGGATTTTAATAAGCAGATGATACACGATTATTATAATATTATCCAGTAACTGATATTGTGTCTTTATATAAATTTATGTCTTTAAATTCAGACATGTAAAATTTAAATATTCTTGTTTTTATTTTTTTATTTAAATTTTTGACTTTAATCTCAAGAACATATTTTTATAATTCTTTTAGACAAAAAAATATCCAAAGCTGAACGTTTTAAAATCAAACAGTTATGGAGAGTTTAAGTTTTTGTGTTAAATTATTTTGAATGATGACTATGACGGAGCTGTTATTAAAATATTTCTTGATGCGTGCCTCGTCTTAAACTCCTGCATCTGTTATTAAAAAAAATTAAATGATCAATCATACAACTGAAGGAAATAATTTTTTTCCTATTAAGGAAAGTAAAAAATTAAAAAAAAATAAATAAAATCGAATTTAAAACATTTTTGATGTTTAAAATAAAATTTATACGACGTCTACCATCCATACATTTCTTGCCTTCAGAGTATATGTTATCACAGTCAAAGCAATTTGCTTTCAATATATAAATTCCACGAATCCGCGATTTTGTACTGCCCTCCGATAACCCTTTGAAATCATGATAAATTATACACACTCACGTTTTGAGAACGAAACTTCTTGATGTGGATGTGAGAAGTATGGATGTGACGAGAACATACCAGGAGGAATATTTATAGAGAAAATGTTTAGAGTCGGTGCAGCTAAGGTATTAGGTGATATAAAAAAAATAAGCCATATCTCGTTTACGAATATTACTTGCAAAATATACATTCAAATTAAAAGGTAAAATTACCAGGCACATAAAATATATTAATTTATACTAAATATAATAAAATGATGATAAAAACAATAAAATACAAATATAAATAATGTTAGCGAGAGCTGTGATCGTTCGTATATATTATATATTTAGAACATCCGCGCCTTACGTCGTGTGAGCGTCACTTAAAGTCGCAGCCTTCGCATTATTAATGAGGGAGCCTTAGAGAAAATTAAATATAGCATTAGGCCCGGAAGCCCGGGATTGTGGGGGGGAAGGGGGAAGAAAGAGTAGGGGCATAACCCTTCCGCTACCGCGCGACAATGCGGGTGCATAATTACGCATTTGTAAATTTTAAATGTCCCACCCACCTCATACAGCCTTTTGTATGGCGTGATTCGCGCTTTTATCGAGCCTTTAAACGGTTTCAAATGAATTCGTATGATGATGACGCCAGTCCTATTAACTCTAAATGCGAACAACTTTACTACATTTATTATATGGTAAAATTATATTAAAATCAACGCTTCATATCTTTATTGTTCAAAAACGTACCTTTTATTATTGTGGAAAATTTATACAGTACATACTTTTGTTTTCTATTATGGTTAATAGACTGAGGTGTTAACTAAAATTTCTTCATGTTATAAGTAACTCAATTTTTTTTACAAATTAATTACAAACCGAAAACTCTGTTTATAGATGCTTAGTTTAAAAGTCATTCAGAACAAATTTTACGTGAACATTAATATGAACTTCGAAATTAATAAGATGGTATTCAAATATTTAATCAGCAATCGAATCTTGTCGCTAAATACAACGAAAGGTTAATTAAGCTAAACAAAAAGGGGTTAAACAAAATCAATAAAGGCAAATTCATTAAGTGTTAAACAGATTGAAATACAACATGGCGCGCAAGATGGCGTCGGGTTAAGGCGCGTTGACAAAGCGACGTCGTTAGTTCGCGAGCCCTCTTATTAACCTTATGATGTACGGAGGACATCCATCTTGGCTTACGTCATTAGCATCCAACGCGGTTAAAACCATTCAAATTATTATAAGTTTTAGTACACTATTCCAAACGTATACATACTTATTAGTTTAAAACCATTTCACTTAAGAAATTTCAAGAGGTTACCCTTACGACTACTCTAGATATAAAATGTCGACTTTAAAAAACAATATCAAATAACTTAAGGGAATGTTTTTTTTATGTTTAAGCAGTAAAGGGCATAAAATAGAAACGATGCTCAACATCACCATTAAAATAAATCGTTCTGTAGTGTCTAACCCTTTATTTAATTCGCTCTCAGCGATTAAAAATTTCTCTCTAATCCCAGGACATTGGAATCGCACTAAAAACGATAATACTTTTATTCCGCTAATCCCGGTCGTCTTCGCGGATTAGCGCCGTAAGAACGGTAGGAAAAATTCAAGATTCAATCTAGTAAATGGCATTAAAATGTTTGGGTTCAACCCTCTCGCTATTTTTCAAACTGAAAAAAAAAAATCCCTTCGAACAGAGTAATGTAGCGCACTGGCACGTCTTCAAGACGGTACAAACTAATGTACCGCGATGGAAACGTTTTGATGCTTTGTCTTTCTTTGCGATTAAGATACAGATGAAACCTCTATACATTGTTGTATCTTTTTTATGTGATAATAATATTAATATGTGCTTCTTGTTCACGTAAGAATATACTTCATTGTAGTATTTTATTTGTATAAGTAATAATTAACGTGATTTGTTATTTCTAACCCATATCCCATGTATAAGAATATGCGGAACTGCATATTTTTTTTCTTTAGGGACTGATTTTTTATTAAGCTTTCTTCAGTTGAAGTGGCAGTAAATTATTATTGGATAATTTTATATGCATACAACTTTGAGGTTTGACTGACATGAAATTTGCTTCCTTACGACCTATCAGGAAATATTGATCAAGGTTTAAAAATGACCCTATTATGTTGAATGACTGTAATAATCAAGGAATAACAGTTAGTTGTATGAATCTAGTATGATATTTTTTCATATGAATGCAAAGGATCCTTTACATTCAGCCGCTCTACACACCGATTACACACTATGAACACAGCAAAGAATTCCAACATTAACGAATGCAAATGGTCTGGCGCTACCCTTTCTTCTGCAACTTTGAACAGTGAACACGAAATGAAACAATGCCTTTAGTTTTAGGGATGGCTAAGTTTTTATGTTTTAGTACCACTTTGCATAGCACGCGTTGTTTTTTTTGTGTCCAAAGAGTTTTGGATGTGTGCATGTTTTTTTTTTGTTTATGCTAAATTAAAAACTACATCTGACGTTTGAAATTTTGCAAGAGTTTTTAATTTTTAAATGTAACTGTTACATTTAATCTGATTTTTTGTGTTTAAAGACAGTTTCATAAAATAATTCATATAAATGAATTTATGGATGAATAAAATAATCATGGCAATCCTCTTTCTAATGACAATTTTAAACTACATTTATATGAACAAATTCTCTTAGTGGGATATAACAATGTTGGAAAGAGCTTTATTTATTCTTTTCTTTGTTAGATATAGTAATAAAGCGTTTTGAAATGTGTATAATTATTCTGTATGATAAAATATGTCTAAATAAAATAACGCGAAGGTTAAGTGCTGTGATTTAAAATGCTGATCGTCGTTTATCGCTTGTAAATAATTGGTTTTATATGCATCCGTGACATCCAAGATGAACGTTCTTTAAAAGTTATAAAACCAATACATTTCAAACCAAAATAATGTTGTCCACAATAATTACTACAATATCATTGACATATTTAAATGATTCTTCATTGTCGCAAGAGTCTTGGCAGACTCGTCGTGGTCATCACGTATCAGTGATCCTTATACATGATTACTTTCGTGGGGAGATAGTTGCTCTGGTTTCCCGTTGCCTTCTGCACCACCACTTTTTTTTGGGGCTATTTAGACTCCAAGGCTTCCTGTAGCCTGTTCCAGCCAGTGGTGTCTAAATACTCTCAGGAAGTACATATGACTGGGAAAAGATCACATTGGTACTTGCCAGGTTTCGAACCCGCGCCCTCACGTATGAGAGGCGGGCCTTTTAAACCCCAGGCCACCACGACTTTTTATTATTATTATTTTAATGATACGTATTTTAATTTATGCTTTTTAACATCCAATCCGACCAATTCCGATGTATTATAATAAAATGTAACTTTTCATAAAAAATATGAGTATAAAAAATACATAATAATTGGTAAAATTATTGGTAATATTTAAAATTATTTTCAATTTTCACGATACTGACATTTTAAGAAATATGATATTTTTCTTTGCTTATTACGCTTTGAGAATTATGAAATATAAGGTTACTATGAGTACTATTTAATATATAATTTTTCCGATCTTTCGCATTTTCTTATGTTAGTTATACGAACTCTTCAAATTATGTAGTCAAGTCAAGTATCGACAGTGAATCCGAAATAGCAATTAAGCTAACGATGTTCTTTTACAGTGTTCTAAAGTTCAATTCAATCCTTTTCAAGGAGACTCGATACCTCGTAAAGACATCTAAGGCATGATTAAAGTAATCCTCAAAAAGCGGCTATTATCTAATGCATACACCTCTCGAAGCACAGCGTCCATAAAGGCTAAGCGGTCGGATACAGAATAATGTGTTTTACATTTTCGTAGCGACGGTATCAGCGACATAAAACGGCCTGTAATTTATTCTATTGCTGAAAGGGTTGGGTTGGTTCGGGGTGGGAATTACCCAAGGTGGGTGCTAAAGGGTTAAGCCGAATATACGGGGTCGCGCCGGCAAA
This sequence comes from Danaus plexippus, assembly GCF_018135715.1. NCBI lineage: Eukaryota > Metazoa > Arthropoda > Insecta > Lepidoptera > Nymphalidae > Danaus > Danaus plexippus. Next base: position 2,729,134 of record NC_083548.1, on the reverse strand, counting down.
CTTTGTTAATTTATGCGCTTAAAAATGTCAACTGGAAATTATGACGCCGAAACACATTTCCTATTTCATTAATGTGTTTATGATGAGATGCTGTATTTTTATTATTTACGATTTCAAAAAAAAAATATTATATTTAAAATTTAAAAGTTCATGTGTTAATTTGTAAATGTTTATTTATATAGGCTAGAAGTCTTATCAATCTTCCAATATAAATTGTGATGCTAAGGCTTATTTCAATGAACATAGCAAAATAGATATAGCCAGTAGGCAAGAGTGTCGTGGTGAGATAAGCCTTGAATTGAAACTGCGGAGGGTGTCATTATATAAATATTCCGATGAGTGCGCTAAGCAGTTAGCATTAGTGGAGCGTAACTCTCAGCTTGATTGTTTTGTCGATCGAATTGTTTTATAAGTGAATTTCAAGAATTCGTGCTTCTATTTGATAATATTGCAAGAACTTGGCTAGTAAGAAATAAAATATGAAATACATTAAAATATGAAAACTGTAGTCATTTTTTAGAAAAAGGCAATTTACTCATCACAAATTCACTAGGTTTCCGAATGATTGTTAATACAATTACATATGATAAGAATACTATGTGCTATAAGAAAAAAGTTGAGAACAGCATCACCAACGTAATGCAGAATTTGATGGTATCTATGAATTTGTCACAGGTATAGCTCATCAACTGGCAGGTCTGCCGGGTGGTGAGTGGGGAGCTCTGTCGCGACACTACCCGCCACCGCTGCTACCACCACATCCCCACTTCACACCACACGTCCTGCCAGCACATTCTCAACACCATAGTCTGCCGCCACCATCCCATGAGACAGGTGAATATCGTCTTATATTGTTTTGTTTATATAAGTCTTCATCTGCATAATTTTTTTATGCTATGGCTTCATTCGCACTGGAGTCGTGGAATATTTTGCTAATGTCAAACAGAGAACACTAATACTTATTTAGTCTAACCTAAATGGTGGTAATGTCTAATAGGATATTTTCGTGAATTAGCTGTAATGATAATATATTTTATACAAACGAAGCTTTTTATATTATCTTATAGTCCGGCCGTTTCGATTCCTTTACAGCAAGTATGATCGCTGGCAGACGAGATTTATTAGAGGCGAATCATTAATATTATCCTTTTCCCAAATCTTTTTCGTTCTATAACTATCTTATAATAAGTTTTCATAATCATCGATTGTCACTTAGTACTTAAAAATTAAAATCTTTAATTGACATTGACCATCAGCTCATTTCATTTACACCTCTAAGTATTTCACTGACGCCAAATACAAATAAAAGTATTGATTTAAATTTTTCTCACAGTCTTTAATTTATTTACAGATGTCACTACGGACAATCCGTCAACAATGCACCCCCACAGCACTACCAGTCCAATAAACTCTAGACCCAGCTCACCTCAGGACGACGATGATATTTCTGTGACAGCGTCAATCAGTCCTCCCCCGGACGACCGCCCAGGGGCTTTTACTTCGGTCACCAGAACAAGGAAACCCTTACAGCCACTACCAGCCCCATCAAGTCTCTTTCACAGTGCTTTGGCAGCGCAATTATTCCTCAACTCGCCACTGCTGCCCACTCCACCAGCCTGGCTATACTCCCAAATATACGGCAACTATGATTGGTGGCTGAGACCGCCTCCGCCTCAAGAGGACTCAAATTCAATTCCTGACCAAGAAGAAGCCGGATCAACTGCGTCAAGCTCCGCAAAGAAAAGAGCGGCCTCCCCGGAATGGTCGGAGAGCGTTAGAACTAGAAGCAAATCATTAACAACATCCGAGCGTCGCCCAATAGACGTGTGGCGCCCATATTAAAATTTCTTTAAAATAACGGGTGGTGCAATATTTTATATATTTGTTGGTAATATTACAGGAAATGTGTATAGTGTTGGCACGATTACCGTCCGTGTGCAGGTTGACATTGCGACTGTAGTGCTGTGTAGAATCGAATACGATATGACATAGTGATAATTGTGGATAGGTGTTTTTACGTTAGATAAATGAATGTGAATTCCAAATCGTAATGTTTTAACAATTGTTGATTGTATTATAATGCAAGATCTGTAAATAAAGTTATTCGAAATTTTTAATCAATTTATTTATGTCCTCTACCGGTTCTATATCTGTATATATACAATAAATATTATCGAAATTAAACTTTTGGCAAGCAGTGATGTGAAACAATAAACCAGCGTATTGGAGCTCGTTTGATGCCGTGGTGTGAGGATACATTTTTGGATTGCATCCATATAATTCGTGACCGCAGCGAAACGTATGGCCTTTACGTCCATAATGAACAAAATATACAGCGCATATTTTTATTATTTCATCGTTTTAATTAATTTATATAAATTGAAATTTGTTTAATTATTTATAATTTTGTTTGTAAAATTGAATGGTTTGGGTCTCATATAAAATGGGTTTAAAACAAAACAATGAATCATCATAAGATTATATTTTTGGTATATCGTATATGAGATGATAATTTATAATACAATTTCTTTATTATATAATATTTACATTCAAATATTGTAAAAATTTATAAAATAATCAAATTTATATCTTATAGAGGGCTAGTTAAGATATTGTTTTCAATATATTTATTTTGGACAAACACAGGCCTGCGTACTTCTGCATCGTCGGTCAACGAAATCCATGAGTCTCAACACACCGTTCATGACTTCAGTCGCTGTTTCTATGATGTGTTCTTTAGGCAGCAGAAATCTATGCTGCTTACCTCTCAGTTCTATCATGTACGAATATTTTATATTAGCGACGGCGTAGCTCCAGTCAGTGCTGGTCCCGGCAGCGAAGTACATAAGGTCCTTTGTGCTGCCAACTTTGTAAGTATGACCGCTTGTATCGAAGATTGCCTAAGAAAACATCATGTAGTCACTAATCATTTACAAGCTTTTTTAAAATTGAATTGATCATGAAGAAAGCTATTTTTTTCAGCTGGTTCTGCCACTATAATTCCTTTAAACATGACTCAATAGTGACTTGTTTAAAAAGAATTTTAGTGAAATAATTATCCGTTTCGTTATTATAAGAGTAATAATTGTTATTCATAATTAAAATACCTTCGCCATAGCTGTTCCCCCTTCCAAAAGCTCTACGTAATCGGGACATGGATCCGCAGTATAACCCCATGGGAATATTATCACTTCACCATAGCTGTGGAACGATAGAAACACCTCGAATTTTGCTGATTCATCCAATATGACGCGCTAAAATAGTAAAAAAATGAGCACAAGACTTTGCGAATGACATTGAAATGACGTCATTAAAAACACACCTTCAAAGCAGCAGTTTCAGGTTCAGAAAACGGTTTTGGACCTCTATAAAATATATTGCCTGGGTCCTCTGATGATCCTTCTTCGCCCTTTTCGCCCCAACCATAACTAAAAGACATTACAAAACATTGAAGTATAGTCAAATTAGAATATTTATTTGTTTATGAAAAAATGTAAACATAAGTAAATATGAGGCAATCGGTAGTTAATTGATACCTGAAGTTTCTGTTTAGATCCACACCAACACACTCGCCGTAACGATTTCTGTTTTTACGCCACATTCTGTCATGTGTGTGTGTGTACTCGTAACCATCGGGATTTAAAACCGGCAGAATATACCTGGAAATATCAGAAGCCAATAACTTATATTAGTGTAATAGAAAAATACTTATTTCGTTTCAAATGATAGGAGTGACAGGTCAAGCAAAACAGAGTGATAGAATCTTCACGAAGTCGGTAGACGTATAAGATACTACGAAGAGGACTCTAAAGAAAATAATTAGTTTGCATTATAATAGAATTTGATAATTTTGTTTATTTCATTTAAACTTTAGTGTCTAACAGGCGTCATAGTAGATGTGGACGTATTGTATGAAGTATCTGAAAATTATGCTGAAGTTTTGTATTATATGTACGAAAATGCAGTGTGTGATATTAGTATACCAGTCTTTATTAGTCACGCTGTCTGGTTGTTCGTGAAAGCTTCTTACGAGCCGGTCAGCGAAGTACGTCACGACAGCTGTGCTCACCCACTCGCGGGGATGAATGGATCCATCCAACCAAACTCCCATATTTTCGTTATTGCCATTTGATATTTTTAACATCTAAAAACATCATCAATAATAATTACTAATTACTATTGATAGATACGCATATATTATAGATTTGATAAGTGAGTAGACATTTTTTAAGAAATTTCCACATTAGATTTAAACATGTTGAATAAATTACTCAGGCGAAATCTGCAGTGGAAAAATTAACCCTATAACTTAAAAGCTAGCGAATGTTAACTTATTTCATATAAAATTATAAGAAACAAATTTCGTTAAGTCAACCGTTCAATCGGAATTCATAAACTATCCAACATAATGTGGAGACATGAAAATTGACGCACTAAATAAATAGTTACCCGTAAGTCTCTTCCCTCCGCCGACTTGCCAATAACGTTAACAGTACATAAATATGGGTACTGTGCTGCCAAGTCATCCATAAAAGAGTAAATAACATCAAGACGGTGATAGTTCTTCCAATCCATTGCACCTTTTAAATAAACGAACTTAAAATTTTACAAAAAAAAAAATGTATACCATACAAACACAAAAAAATAAAGACAATTTGTTGAGAATCAGTCTAACAATAAATTAAACTCAATTTATGATGTCTTTAAATAGATCTTAAAAATTATCATTATAATATCGTTATTATATTATATACTTAAAATTAATTAACTTAATGGTTGGTTGCGTTAATCATTTCTACGACAGTTCATTCAAATGTTCCATCAATTTAATGTAACAAATATAATGCAGTAATAATAATTAAGTAATATATACAATTGTAATTCGTCTAACAACTCGAAGGAAATTTATTTAGCAGTAACAAGAAACTACATCTATCAAATTAGAGAAATTAGTTACAAAGAAAACAAAGGTTATAAACGAAGAGGTACTAATATGAAAGATATAGCAATAGTATAGATAGTGAAGAGAAATATTTATCTCATATTGGACGTTGGTGACATCGAAGAAGATTTACCTTTGGAGGAATTTAGGTTCTTTTTTAAAGTATTCCCCTGTTCCCTTTCAATCAGAGTTCTAACGTCACTGATAGCTATGCTGTATGGGATATCTCTTTCGTTCAGCAGCCCAGCGACCTGAGCGGCATGGGGACTCTCGACCATAATGTCCATTGTGCTTCTCTCCTCTTTCCAAATATTTATTGCTAGTATTAGACAAAATATATCACATATCGTTTAAAAAGATTCATTGCTTGTATGCTAAGTTATATTGAAAAGATAGAAATAATATTGGTTTGCATAAATAGGCTTTTCATTAAATCTAACAATAACCTGATAAATATATTGGGAAGAAATAAGAGTGAAACTAAATAAATTGCTCTATACTCCAAATGTGTGGATGAGAATAATATTTAGAATGTCTTGTTATCAAAGTTCTGTTTAACTGTTGATGGTAGTATTTCAAATATTTTTTACCTCCAGCTGTGTCTAGGGTTTTGATAAAGTATCTCTGTCCTTCGTGAGTAAATTTAATTTCCCACACTTGATTTACCGCCACTTTGGAAAAGTTTAAGGATATGCGATATGAATTATTTTGTTTGTAGGAGATTTTGTCACTGAAATTTAGATTTTGGGTCGAAATATTTACAAAGAATGACACAGTATAGTCAATTTGTCATGGTTGGGTAAAAATTATGTCAATTAAGACATTGTATTCATATGGATTTAAGAGTTTTGATATATTCTTAATAAAAACTATTCAAATATAAAAAAAATAAAAGCCAAGTGTATAAAAAAACAAGTCTAATGGTAATATTTTTCTGTCTATCAAAGTGAGTGAATCTATAGTATGAATTGTATACATTTTGTGATTATGTTAATAAATAACGTAGTTATATTGAAAAGGTACAAAATGACACTCAGTCCAAGGTAAAAAAAATATTTTTGACCCTCGAGCATAGCTCAATTTAGATTTGACCACAAAATAATATTAATCCATTTAACGAAATTTAATTTCGCAAAAAAAAAAACATGTTATTATATTTAAGCTTTAAAATATATAGAAAATATAGAAAAATGAGGGTAAATACTATCGTATTTTTTAAGTAAGAAAAAATTTGTTAGTACTTTTTGAAGTCAGAACTTTATTTTTGAGCAAAAACCGCGGGACGAAATTTGAAGCTCACAGACGAAACGGGAGCTGACATAGAGACGTCCCTTAGTTATAGCCACACCACGTCACTGTGTGCAGTTAATAGGAAGGTTAAAGATATAGCTTTGGAAGAGGATCGAATTACGGCAGAACTGCTTCAAGCAGCAGGTACCTCGGTTCTAAAGAGCTGATGAAGCTTCTTTATACCGTTCTCCACGATGGAATTACACTGGAGGCGTGAGGTATATGGAGCTGTAGTTGTATTATTTTTTATAAAGGGAACAGTATCACGTTAAAGAACTACCGACAAATTTCCTAATGTCTAGAGAATGGTAAGTATGGTTTAAAGTAATCACGAATCTTTTTTATCTAAACTTATATGATAACGAACCTTTTGATCAGGCTGGGTTTTGGAAAGATTTTTGTTTACTAGAACAGATCGATCTACTATGGCATAATATTCAGAAGACCAAAGAATATAAGAGTTATCGTGTGCAAGTTGCTCGATTGGCGAATGGAATTGCTGATAAAGAGAACTAAAACCATACTTTTACGGGTAAAATAAATAGACAGAAGTGAAATGGGCCTTTTGGCTTTAGGTAATTAGTTGATCAATTGGGATTAAAATAATAGGAGGAGACCACGACTACGTTAGCGAAAAGGATGTTCTGCAGCACAATGAATCTAAAATTCGAGAGTTTTGGCGAAGAAGATACTGACTTCTTAGGACATTGACGGCTTCAATACTTTGGGTTAGGATTACGTTCTATAGTGCACGGCGATGGGTTGTTTTGATGGATTGATTTTTTAGAAAAAGTAAAGTTAATGGAAATAAGCGTCTAAGTTATAAATTGTTGGCTATTTTCCTATAGATATATCGCAATAAGTTTATATTGAGGAGAAGTTTCTGGATAAATTTGTTAGTTGTAAAGTTGCAACTGAAATTAAGAATTGTAGCAAAGTTTTATTATTATTGTGAATATTGAAGAGAAAATGATGTCCCTAGAGTCAGTTCGATAAAGATTAGTAGTCATTCCCAGTCTCTACCAAAAATGAGGAGGTAACGCTGTAGAACTTGAGTTTTAATCGCCTTGCGAACATTTTTAATTATTAGAAAAAATAAAAAACCCTAATAGATATAGATTAATATTTCCAAAAAGTACAATTTGCTAGTAATTCAATTATAGGATAGGAATAGGACTGAAAGTATAGGAATGGGGTTACAATATGATTTTAAGCAGAATTTTAATATATAGCGGGAGGTAAAATGTCATACGGTTAGTACTGTAACCTGTTTTGAGATATGCCTAAAATAGAAATTAATATTGTGTGAGATTAAAGCGAGAATTACTATGGAATCATTTCATTACAAACTTTTTTAAAGCCTTATAAATTAAAAAGCGGTATTATCTTTATTAATTCATGTTGCCTATAAAATACACATAAATTCATGATGAGAAAGCTTATATCTATTTGTGAATTTGTTTATGTAAACTATAACTTGTTTATGTGTCAATGTTTTATATATATTTTTTACTTAACAAATGTCACTTAGAAAAAGTTTATGTTACGCCTGACAGCCTAAAGTATTTGTGAATGTGTTGCATACTAAAGATCTTTGTTAAGTGAACGGTGATTATTAGTAGCTAGTATTAGAGCTAAAATTACACATTAAGTACATTAGTACATAAGTGAAGAACAAAGCAATTGATTAATATATAATCCATTGACAATAAATTAAAAAGAGCTTGGAGAGGATTATTAATGTGTGGATATGAGTTAGGTTTTAATGCAAAAACTTCTGAATTAGCTTTTATGAGCTTTGCTATATTTCTACCAGTATATATATATATATATATATATATATATATAATACATAATTTTATGTACATACCTACTTAATTTTGAAATATATTGCGCGATATAAAGCAATGCTTCAAAAACAGCTGACCTGATTATAATAATGAGATCATACCAACAAACTTACCAAACTATTCAGTTTTTTCAGTTGCAGATTTCTCGTCTATAAACTCCATTAAAGCCTTTATACAGCTTAGTATTTCGTTCCCCGTCTCTTCTATTTCTTCTTTAGGTAATCTGAACTTATGTTTCTTACTTCTCAGTTCTAGAAGATAGCAGTACGGTATTTTAGCTACCCCGTAACTGAAGTCATTACTAGTGCCAGCCGCTCCGTACATTACATCCCTGGATAGTCCCACCTTGTATGTGTTTCCACTGCTTTCGTGGATAGCCTAAATTACGTCAAAAACTGTTATAATAAAAAAAAATTGTGAAATATTCTTAAGGCAAATAGATGTGCCTTCTGAAAAATATTGTTGTTCGTGAAGATGTACAATTCCTAAGAAGATATTTATCCTATTTTATAATAGTTCATTGATAATTAAAAATAAAAAAATGAATAATCAAGCTCACATTCACTTTTATGATATTAGTACGTATTACTTGAAAGACTTAAATAAAGGTATTTATTTCAAAAGTTCGTTCGTTTTTAAAGTATCTTTATTAATTTTTTATTAAAAAAAATCACCTTTGACATTACAGTTGCCCCTTCTAAGAGCCGTACGTAGTCGGGACAAAGTTCATCTTTATAGGCAAACGGGAATAAAATTATTTGGCCATAACTATGTAGAGTTATATATACTTTAAACGGAATGCCAGAGTAAAGAAGCACGTCCTAAAATATGAATTAGGCGGTTATTTATAATTTAATTATTCATTCTATTTATATCGGTAAAATGTTATTATGGGTGTAAATAGTTCAAGAATAAGCAAGAATTATTAAACGTTTTATAAAACAAATATTTTTTGAATATGGAATTCATGTGCGTCATAGACAATAAATTTAAATAACACCCCTTAACGTGTTAAAATTAAACAAAAACCAATTTATAAATGGAATAAATGATTAATTTCAAAATTATAGTTAAAATTTTAATAATTAATTTAATGAAACGTAACAGCATAAAACCGGTGCAGTGAAATTGATTTACGACTAAACCTGTTTGCAGTTTAATCTCTGCGTTACAGCTCGATGACACGATTTCGGTATCAACTGCACATTACAGTTAAATGGCGCTAGATTTACATTCACCTGTATTAATATAATGGGCTTTACACACGGTGGGCGTTGTTCAGAACGTTTTATGTTATTACATAACGGTATGGTTACATGATAATTTGTGTTGAATAGTGCCATTCTGGCCACGTTCATGTACATATGTTATGACGACAAAAAAATATATATTAGATGTTTAAAATGCTCAGATTGCTGGCATATTTAGTTTTGCAGCATCACTTTTGAACGGATTAGAATGTAAGTTGAAGATTAAGTTCTTAGTACCCTGACAGCACAGGATTCAGGTTCTGAGAACGGTTCTGGACCTCGATAGAACACGCTGGTAGGAGTCTCCGACGAGCCTTTGCCTCCCCAGCCATAACTAATTGATGATAAATATGATTTATCTTCCTTATAAAACTATTAAAAAAATAATTTCCAGGAAAAATAAAATATAGATTAATTATGTCTTACCTGAAATTCCTATTGAGATCCACCCCGACCAGTTTTCCTCCAATATAGGCTTTATTTTTCCTCCACATCCTATCAACGGTGTGAGAATATTCGTATCCATCAGGATTTACAACCGGATGGAAATACCTTAAAATACAGCAAATTATAATTTTAACTTTATGATAGCGAAACTGTTTATAATAGAACAAAATTATGTACTTAATAAATAGCACAGATAACGTCTGAATAAAAGTCTGAATATACGTTGGCATTATCACACTAAACTGTGACAGGTTTCAGGATTTTGTTTAATATATCATTTTAAAGGTATTACTTGAGACTGTACGTTATACGATCAGTTTTTTACTACATGATAACGTCAACATTCACCAGTCCTTATTCGTTATGCTGGACGGCAGAGAGCTGAAGTTGCGGACGATGTGGTTGGCGATGTAAGTGGCGACCGCCGGCGCGATCCATTCTCGGGCGTGAATACCTGCGTCCAACCATACAGCTGGGTTGTGAGCGTCGCTGTTAGATACTTTAAGAATCTGATCGAAAAAAAAATGTTACCTTAGTAGTTTAAAGCGTTACTCATCTTTAATTTATTACATTGAATTATCTTTGACTTTTTTATTTTTATTTTATATGTTCGTAAAGTTAGTCTGTTAGGACATTATCGTCATATAAGGTTTTTTCTGAGACAATGGTTTATCAGGGAGAGATTTTTGCTCCTCGATGAATGGTTGGTTATAGAATTTTATGAAAGGACGAGATCGGTGTCCTATTTTTGAAAATCATGAATTGAAATAATAGCGGTTTGTATGTAAATTGATTTTTAGCAAGATATTTATTATTGCTTAAATGGCTGGTACTTTTGGACCGTCAGTACCTTACTCAGTTGATTATTATTTATATCCTTAGAAAAAATTATAAAGGAGTAACCAAAGAAATTTTCAAAAAATTACGTTATATACAAATTTTGAGTTTAAATAAAAAATCCAATGGGAAAACAAGATGGGTCATGTATTCCTTGACAAAAAATATTTTTTGATCCCAATTCATACGTAATATAAAGCCATACAATCAAAACGATATCTTATTATTTTATTATCACAAACATTGAAATAATTTTATATTATTTGATAGTTCATATTAATGTCTCTTTTTCAGATTTAATTTCGCTACATCTTGAATTTTTCATACCTTGATTTTTTCCGACCTTTACTAAAGACTTGATGTCAGACTTGAAGAAATTTTAATAATAAAATTTAAGGGTCAATTTAGAAAATCATAGTTTTATTTAAATGCATACGAGTATCATTTCATTATCATATTTTAAACTTTATTCGATTGGAGATTCAATCTGAAAAAAATTATCTAATACTTTTTTTGCTATAAATTTAATCTCATCTTTAATAGTAATATTTTTAAATATTAAGTAAGTATAATTAATTGATTGATTAGAAAATGGTTTAAAGAATCATTGATTCATTCATCCGACCAGTCAATCTGCAAAATTACCGATATTTAGATCTAACTATAACATTGCAAAACTTTTAAAATCAAGTTTTTCTCAATTTCTTATCAGATAAAAGTTATACTACTTAATTTAAGCGACAGTGATCGACAGAATGTTTATATATACAAAAAATTTTCTGAAATATAAAAAAAAATAACGATGTGAATAGTCATTTAGAAGAATATAATATTTTAATTATAGTAAATATTTTCAAAATTATGAATGCATCTTATATAATGATGTTCCTACTTTATTTTTATATTATGGTCGCCCAAAATATTAATTTTTACGCGTACATAAATCGCTATAATTGTGTTATATGATTTACGTAAATCCTTCGATATGTATGCTTTGTTGCTAATCATTTATTCTTCATTACGTTTCAAATTCTGGTTTCAACGAGGACACATTCTTGACATATTTTTGTTTAATAATTGTTTAATGAAGATAATTCATCTTTTTATGTTAATCGAATCGAATTATGATAATTTATAAATTCTATACGGGAAATGAAAGCCAAGATAACTCATTCCCAGCTCTAAGAGCTATAATTTGTTTCTTGCTTAAGTAAGACAATTAAGGAATGTGAATCTTGTTCACGTATTCCCGGTTTTTTTAAAGTTTTCAGTGTGCTCTATACCGTAATGAATCCAATCTGTAAATGCAACGGTTTCTTACGAGCATTAGAATAGATTTTTTATACAAAATACTGCATACAGTATCTGGTTGTTAAAAATGTATATAGTGATCGATTCATGCAGGAAATCTTTAATATAGGGTTTTTTAATTACAATATTTTAAAAGTCATTGCTGTAGCGTTTCTTCAAGCATATTAATAAGTAAATTTAAATTAATATCTCAATAGTTATTAAAGCGCTACTGTAATAGAGTTAATTTTATTTATGTCAATGTGTTATACCTTCAGATTTCTGTCTTCTCGAGATAAACCAATTGTTCCCACTGTGCATATGGAAGGATAGTCGTATTCCAACTCATCTAAGAACGAATGTATAACATCTAGGCGTTGGTAATCGTTCCAGTCCATTCGTTTTGCTTTACGATCTTCGGCATGATAATTATCTAATACAATATTATTGTTAGTAGTGTAAATATTTCTATTCTCATTATTTCTTATTCCTTTCTTACCTTCTTGTCCTTTTTTCTGAATACCTGGTTTGTCTTTTGAAAGATGATTGTATGAAAATCTTTTACTCCCTACTTTAATTGGACGTCTATAAACCCCGTAACGACTGTCATCCACATTGACGTGATTAACTTCGTGTTTTGTTTGATATTTATTTTGGATGGTCATCTCAGAGTCATATATATATTCGTTACTGTAGACTCCATCTAGGATACTTTCGTAAGAATCATTTTCGTAAACGCAGCCTTCATTATCGGAAAATTCTTCGCCACTTGTGTTATGTGGGTGAGTTTGTTTTTCCATTACTTGTTGTTTGATCGACTCTGTATACTTGGAGGATTTGACCTTTTCTAGTATTATTAAACAATGAATGGTATACTCTTCAATTTATTTTGTTGATTGTGAATTTATCTTGTATGTTTAACGAAACCATGATCAAAAATTCTGTTCTTATAATGTTTACGTCGTCATGTTGTAAGTGACATTGGTATTTTGACAATTTTCTAGAATAGATTATAAAAGCTGGTTAGGAATTATATGTTATGTAGCAAATGTTTAGATAAATTAATGGTGGCAACTTTGAGAATTATGCAACTTACCCTTTTGCTAACAATGTTTATCCCAGATATTAATTCCTTAAGACATAATAGCCTCAGAAACTTTCTGTGCTGAGACAGAAGTAGATTAATCTTGTATAGCTCAGCAGCTGTACGACGTAAACAGTTAGTAATGAAAAACAAAGCAAGGGAGGCACCCTTTATTACTCCTATCTATACATGTTTACAATATAACCGTCGATAAAGTTTGAATACACACACATGTACATACATTGTGATATACTATGGTCGTCCGCTTATTAATTAAAAATCAAAATATTTGATCAAAAATTTCATATGTTTTCTAATTGTTTATGTGAACAGTTCGTAAATATTTATATTACAACCTGGAAGTATTGGGAAAATATTCCAAAAAAAAAATTTTATGAGAGTGATTTAAGTAGCATTAGAAATAAAATAACTATAGGGCTCCGATAAATCTAACAAGCGGGTAACAAGAAGGGGGCGCAATTAAAAAGATAAACGCGTGTAAGACGGAGTCGAGGCGACATTTTGGGTGGGGGCCTTAGGGGACCGCTGTCTGGTTAGCGGGTTACCATGAGACCCGGTATTACTACGGAAACTCGTCACAATATGGAGTTATGTTTTTAAAATATGTTATTTATAATTTTCGATCAAAACCATCTTTTAAACAGAATATAGTTTTGTAACAACAAAAATGAAAATTTTTATATTACAGCATATTTAACTTATATCTTTGTACATCACGTGTCAGCTTCATTTATAAAATCACAAATAAGGTTTCCAAAATCTCTTATTATAATCAAATTCGTTCACTATTGTGAAATAGTGTAAGCCATACGTGAGTAAATGATGACTTTAACCAATGGTAGTACAATTTCATTAAAGGGGAGTGCATAGTCGAGGGACGGTGAGGCGTTTACTGAAAATATCTGATTACATCTAATTATCGAGCGAGTGGCGCGGCTCTTAACGCCTTAGCTCTTTGATCCGCTTTCCTTGATTACATGCCCATTGTTTGCTCGAATATTCACCATAAAATTAAATTTTGATTGAAAAGCCGTTGTGGTAGTAAAAAGTGTTTATGTATATCGAGAATCTCGAAAGGAGTTTTTTATACATGTTTTTTGTAATATAAGTCAACAGTTTTAGTTTTGAAGTGATGACATTATTTTAAGCTATGGTTTTTAGATGTAGTTTTTGACAAATTATGAGAAAGTATTAATATTCTTGTGCGAGGCTCCAAAAATATCTAAATTTTTGTAATATATTTAGCCAAAGTGGCACGAAAAAGTGTGAAATATCAGGTATGGGACGTAAAATGTTCAAAAGAAGGTCAAAAACTTTTTCTCAAAAATTTGGATAACAAGGGTGGTATGGTAAAAAGTTATGTATGTGAAGGACAGTATAATGTTTAAATTCTATAGTATTAAATATTATAAAATTGTAGCAATAAAAATCTACACCGAAGGAAAAGATGCCATGGATATATTGATAGATACAAATAGAGTTATGCAGATACAGAAAATGCTCCGAGACAGAGACATTTCGTTTGAAGTGACACCTTCCAGTCTAAGCGGATCTCGTAACAGAAGCCCTGTCTTACTGAGCCCAAGACCAAGATCCCCACGTAAGCCATCAAGTTTTTAATTATTATGACACCGACAGGTTATCTTCAATTTTGCTTCGAGTCAATAGTCTTATAGATTATAAATAGATTGAAAATGTTCAAGAAGTCTAATATAGATCGATTGTTTATAAAAATATTGAAATTTTAGGACGTGAAATGGATTGGAAGGATTTCTATCCCCTTGAGAAGATTTATAGATTCATAGATAGTCTTGAGGTACAATTTCCTTCAACTTGCACCTCGACTGCCATCGGACGGACTGTTGAAGGGAGAGACATAAAGGTTAGAGAAATAGGTTTTGCTGAATATATTAATCACTAAGTGGAAAAGGTATTACTAACCGTTCACAGATGTTAAAAATTTCTAATAGTGATGCTTGTAACACTGGTGTTTGGATTGATGGGGGCATACATGGTCGGGAGTGGATAGCACCAGCCGTTGTGACTTACATTGCTGATCAAATCGCGAAGAACTTCGATAATCTTCCTCAGAGCATAACGAATAAAGACTGGTAAACATTTATTATTATATCTTGACACAAATAATTTGTATCTAAGATGGAGTTTATTTCTTAGGTATTTGCTTCCCATTGTTAATCCAGATGGCTACTATCATACACATAACTCTGATAGAATGTGGAGAAAAAATAGAGCTAAGATAGATAACACATGTTTTGGAGTTGATCTCAATCGTAATTTTGGGTAAAGTCCTTGATTATATTGCAATACTTATTACTTAAATGGTTATTTAATACTTGCTATTGTGTTTTATAGTTATTACTGGGGTCGAAGTGGACTAGAATGTTCAACAGACGATCCCAGTCATATAAATTACCGTGGCCCTGAACCTTTTTCCGAACCGGAAACGTCAGCTGTGAAGGTTTTGAATATTACTTTGTACATTATTATTATAAAAATTATAATTTAATATAGTAATAATTATATTACTCTAGGATATGATACTTTACTCGGGAACACCGTTCAAGATCTTCATATCCCTTCATTCATACAGCGAAGTCATCGCATTTCCCTGGTGTTTTACATCAGAACCGTGCGCTGATTACGTGAACTTACTTGAAGGTGCCACTGCTATGGCTAAAGTAAGAATATATGACTGATCACAATTGAATTCCTTATTTTTTCTTTATAGCAACTAAATATTTGTTAGATATTAATTTTATTTACACATTTTTTAGGCAATATATGATGTGAACGGACGAATGTACAAAGTTGGAAATTTCAAGGATCTTATGTATTTCGCAACTGGCACCAGCGTGGATTGGAGCTATGGAACGGCTCGGATCCCGTTCTCCTATCTCATAGAGCTCAGAAGCAAACAGCACAAGTTCCTTTTACCGAAAGAAGAGATTTTAGACTGTTGTAAAGAAATATTTAGTGGCATAAAAGCTTTAGCCGAATTTGTTGACAAGAAAAAATGTTTAAATTGTACCATGTTTTATAATAAAAATTGTTGAGTTTGCACCGTGTGAAGCCAAGGAAGTTTTGTATTGATGGTAATTTGATCAATAAAGACGAATAAAATGAAACATTTTATTTATATTGGTCACTTGATTTAAACCTATATTATAGAGGCATATCTATATAAAGTAACAATTAAAAAATATATCGACCAAGCTCAGTTTTCAAGGTTGGTCCACATAATCCATTAAACTTTTAACTGCATTCCAAATCTCCACGCATGTCTCTTCAATTTGGTCTTTGGGCAACTTAAACCTGTACTTTTTACTCCTCAATTCGACCATATACGAATATGGAATTTTCGCTATAGCATAGCTCCAGTCTATACTCGTCCCACAAGCATAATATGTAAGGTCTTTTGTACAACCCACTTTGTATACTATTCCGCTGCTTTCATAAATGGCCTGAAAAGGGATCTTTTAAAAATATTTTCATACAAATTATGTTCTAATGTTTTGTTATTTCAACTCAACGTTTAAGGCTACAATTTATATGTTTTTAAAAGTCTAATGTTAGAATATTAATCACTTACTATTACAATTTGAGTTAACAAACTTTTACTATTGAATTTACACTTCTAATTTAATAGTTTCTTACGTGGTTACCCTTGCCATTATTGAGGCGCCTTCCAGAAGGTCTAAGTAGTGTGGACAGGGGTCTGTTTTGTAGCCCCAAGGGAATATAATTAGTTCGAAATAGCTGTGGAATGATAGGAAGACCTTGAAAGCCGTCGCTGAGCTCAATATTGTATCCTGTAAGTTATTTGATACAAATAATTAATTTTACATTTCATACAATGAAAAGGGTTTCAATCAAGTCACGCAGTATTAATACCCGCACTGCTGATGATTCAGGTTCTGAAAATGGTTCTGGACCTCTATAAAACACACTGTTTGGATTGTCTGAGGACCCCTCCTCACCATTGTTTCCCCATCCACAGCTAAAAACAAACTTTAAGTACACTTTTTAATTCATTTAAAAAAAAAAATGTATACAATCTTTTAAAGTTAAAAAAAAAACTCATAATCATGCAATTTTTGCAGATACGTCAAAAGTATATCATTGTTAATTATTTTTTTGCCCCTCACGTAAAACAAATGAAGTAACAAAGCATGAAGTCTCCCAAGTATGAGAGGCACGATCCTTTCGTCCATTGAAGGGTGAGTTAAAAGTCGCTAGCACTATATTTAAAGGATCAATATCAAGACACCTGAAGTTTCTATTGAGATCGACACCCACACAGGCACCGTCCCGTCGAGCCCTATTCTTACGCCACATTCGGTCGCGTGTGTGAGTGTACTCGTAGCCGTCTGGATTTAGTACCGGTACTATATACCTGGAGTATTCAGGTTTTTAGTTTAGCCTTGTTATATAAAATGGTATGAAATTCCACACATTTGTAAGTAGTAAAGATTTTTTTACTGTCTATCTATCTGTCACGTCATACACATCTTTATTCTGAAATAAAATGCTAGAAATCTATATGTAATAGATATTATATAGTTTTCTTATTGCTTTTAAAAACAATAATGCACTTATACCAAGAAATTCCCAAGTATTACCAAGAAATGTATAATAACGTGAGTAATTATCTCTAATTGTTGTGTTACCAGTCTTTATTCGTGACCGAATTGGATAAGTCTTGGAAGTTCCTGGCGATGAAGTCGGCGAGGTATGTGACTACAGCTGTGCTGATCCATTCCCTAGAGTGTATTGCGGCATCAAGCCATACTGCCGCATTACTGGCATTGCTGTTCGATATCTTTAACATCTACTAAAAATATGGTTTTGTTAAAGAGACCCTTAAGACCATTGTTATATATAAGTAGGAACATTATGTAAAAATATGTTTATTGATATTACCTTAATGTCCCTTCCCTCAACTGATTTACCGATAACCGACACAGTACATATAGCCGGGAAGTCTTTTTCTAAATGGTCCAAAAAAGAATAGATAACACTCAGCCTATGAAATTTTTTCCAGTCCATTACTAAAACTATAAATTGAAAACACGTTGAATGTAACATCCCATAATAAACGTCGAGAAATATTTTGTTCAACTCACGTTGTTTCCTTTTTGGTTTTTCTTTTGGAGCGATTTGACCGATTCCTTTACCTATATATTTAAAAGTTATTTTGCTTGATTTCCCTACAATCATATTTGGTTTATCATTACTTTTGAATTCTTAATCAAGCTTTTCATATACTTTGTTATGGAAATGCATGAACATTTAAAGTAACTTAGTCCGTTAGAAAGGATCTTTTACCTTTGCCACATTTAAGAAACCTGGTTTGCGTGCCATTTTCTGCTTTGTCTTTTTCTTCCGACGAATCCGTGTCTATGTAGTAATCATCATTTAAAACACTGGATCCTGAGAAATTTTTAGCCATTTTTTGTTCAGCTAAAGGCTATGCTTCGAGTTTTACGTTTTTTGCCCATGAATATTATAAAAGTCTAATGTTACATGAAATTTTGAAACTGTGAATGGTGAGGATCTATGTTTACTTTCTTTCTTGAGTTTATATGATCCTTGTGACAAAATAACATAGACAATAAACGTCAATTCGAAAACGGAGATATTGTTTATGATTGCTTAAAAAGTTTTTATATTGAATAACAAGAAAAAAAAAAACTAAATATTTTTAATATTAAAAATTTTCATCATCGAAACAAGATCTTATTAAGAAGGTGAATATTTTCATGTAAAAAAATATGAATGTTATTAACTTATTATTTGTTTGATTTACTTACAAGTGAACGGGACTTCAGTTACATAAATAGACAGAGTTACTCAATGAAGGTGTAACGTCCACTAAAGCGACAGACAAGTTATAAATAAAATAAACAGTTGAGAGTGAGTAAAACGTGAACAAATTTCGGTCTCGGATTAGAAAACCGCGGGCAGAAAACTGCGCGTCAACTGCTAGCCTGTCTCTGCAATTGCAATCATGACGAACTGAAGCTTATTCTGGTAGAGTCCATTTAACTAAAATCTATTTTATATAAAATGGCACTTGTCCTTTCGAATAATGTATATATGAATTTATCAGGTTTTCGCTTTTTATCCAACTTCAAAAGCAGGATGTCATGTATCGAATGTCATCATTTTAGTATAATTGCAAATGCAAAATATTTATCTCCTGTAATAAATAAATTAAAAAACGATGATGTCGTTATATCAGTGTGTTTACCAAAACTGTAGTCATATACAAAAACATATGTATATAATAAAAAAATTCTATACTTTTTCTACTCAATACGATGGAATTTGTAAATAGTTTTTTTTTTCTAATAGAATAGTGACTTCAGCTTTTACAGTACAACTTTCAGCAGTCGAGCGCAGTCCCGTTAATTGTAGACAAACAAGATTGATTGAAATGGACTTACATTTCCAACTGATGTTTTACCGATTCTAATATATACGAGAAACAGGTAAATTATATATATATATATATTTGATTTATCATAAAAACATATTGGCTTAAGGAAAATTAGTATTCAATTATCAATATTGTTATTTTCAGATGAATAATGATCGAATATTAAAAAAAAGACTGCGATCATAGTATATATCTTATCTTTATTGTATGTTATAACTTAAGTCAGTTCAATATTTTTTATTTTTATTGCCTAAATCATAAAAACTCAATTTCATTCAGAGGAAAGTTTAAGCAAGACTTAAATAGGATAAACATTTTAACGAACGAACCTGTAAAATGTGGATCGAGTAAATATTTTCATCAAATCAATCAAAATCGTTCCAATTAACATACATATCACTTATAGCATGTAACAATGTAATGCAATCATGTCTAAAAGGCGTCGGGGAAGTCCCAAGTTCGATACCCGGTAATTAAAGCGATTACGTGAAGATAGTGGCGTGAAATGTCGACATGCCGACTAATTGAAACGTACGGCTTGTCTGTGCATTGTTTGTCTTGAGATTAATATGTTTGATTTAGGATTTGTACGGTCAAATGTAATATAATTATAAGTTATGTACCTATGTGGATTGTGACGTCGTTTCATAAAGTAATTATATATATAGAGGTTTGAATTTAAAATTAAAGTTTAGTTTCCATCTATTTAACAATTTTGTAGCTTTTTTTTTTGAAAAATTATTTTGTTTTATATAAATTATTTTTGTAGTTAGAAGCTCTATTTTTAATGTGTATTGTTGTCGTACGTTACATATAGTTTTTTCAGTATATAATCGGAATCTATTTGTGTATATAAAATAATTTTATCAAGCATATAATATTTTTCATTACCTCTTTGATGTTATTCCATTCAAGACGTACATTTTAGTGAATACTGTGAGTAAGTTTACGTTATATTTACTTAGTGACCTGCTGTATTTATGTTTATTGGATGTTTTTTTTACATTTTCTTAAGACGTAAAAGTTAAACGTTTAAAGTATAAAAATATCACTTTAAAAAAGAATACTTATTGTATTATATTTATTAATATTTTTGAATAAAGAATGTTTGGTTTGTTTAAAGCAGCTAGAGCCGACATGCCTTGAAGCGAGGAGGGTTCCTTTTAATGTGAGCCGGCTCGTGTAAACAACGCTGTCGCTGGCTTCCTTTGCCAACGGCATACCAAAGATTATATAGCATACAGAACTGGTATGTAGTTATAATTGTTATAATAATAAAATTCAACAACCTTCAATATCATTTTTATTATTTAACATTTTAACTATTTTGTATGTTATACATTAAGGTCAGAGTAGTTGTTGAAATAATTAATTTTTTTTTAGTACTATACAAAGAAATTTAAAAACATGTAATATGTACATAAACATGTAATTTGACAATATATTCCTTTGCTCTCTGAGGTTAGATTTATGTATTTTATGTTATTCTGTTTGAATTTACCACCAAAATTAGTGACACTGATTTAAATAATTATGTCAACCGAATGCTTATTACAACACGATTGATTCATTATTGACTGATTCAAACACGTATAAAATGTACATAACTGTATACTCGTATCATAAAACCGACCTCTGAATAAACATACGTTAAGTAGGACAATTAGGTGATTCAAATACACTTTATAAAACTGTAACTTTTATAATGTTTTTCTTTGCACAAGACATGGAGGAAGATGGGTGGAATCAAAAAATTGTGCTTCCAATAAGGGACATCATTAATTCTCGCCGGTCGCTTGTCGGGGGATTGGCTGCATTACTCTAATAGCTTCTGAGAAAAATAACGGATCAATATCCGGACGTTTGTTGTGGTCTTTATCTGCTTTGATTACGTCTTACAAGTATATCACACACTTTAAATCGATGCTAACAGGCCTTTAAACGAATCAGCGTATCAACGTCGTTAAAGAAGATCTCATTGTTCTGTTTAACATTTTTCCTATAATAACAAACTAGCGCTGTGTACATTACGTGTAAGTTTCATAAGAAATAAATATTACATCTTCCTCAAGATTACCAGTTAAGTAGAATGTACATAAACTCCTTTTAATTAGACAAAGCTGATTAGCAGACATTTAAAAACAAGATGTTAATAGTCTCGCGAGATCCCCCGAGTACTTTAGTATTTCTTTCAAATAATTATCCGGTAAAAACATCCGGAGATCCTTCAAGTTCGTTAGGATCTTACGGCCCTCCCTAAGTAGAATTAATGATTCCCTTTATTGAAAGTTCAATTTTTTGATTAGGGGCCGATGCTGATGCTACCCGAAAACACAGTTCAAACACCGGATAACAGGGTTTTTATTTGCATTCGGTCAATACTTGATTTGATTTGATTTGATTTGATTTGATTTATATAGACTGTGCTTTTTGGATTTAAATATTAATCGAATAAGTACGATAAGTTTCTTCATAAGTTATAAGACGTAACTTTTTTAAAGAAAATATTCTAATATTTTGATAGTTATTATAATTTATTATTATAGAAATATTTCCAAGTCAAAACATAGGGATATGAATAATATTATCTATTGCTAATCCACAGAATAAGTTTTACTCTATTTGGGAATAACATGTTCATGCTACTCTTTTCCTAGAGACGTGTGTGTGACTTTTCCTAGAGACGTGTTCGCTCCACACACAAGCAAACAGCAACAGAAAAAGGTGGTATAAAATATTCAGTCTACTTCTTCTGTTGTTTCCTTTACAAATTGCAGGGCCGGTGGCGAAATGTATTTATGTTAGTGTGAGGCGAGATATTCTTTATATAATATTGGTACAAAAAATATAATATAAAACTGTTTTCATTGTTCAAGTCGAATGATGAACATCGATAGAACCTAAATTATCTTCTTTTAGAGATGTAGAAACGGTAGACAATGTCCACTATTGTCTTTTCGACTGCTATTTTATCTTAGGTAAGAAGGATTAAGTAATCTTTAAATATATAGTAGGTACTCAACGCTATTCCACGTTACTGTACAGTGAAGGAGCCTGTATTGATTTTATTATATTTTCTATAGCTACTATATATTTTACATATTAAGGTATGTGTAATCTGTGATAGTCTTCTAGGTTTCCAATAATTTTTCTATAAACATACATAAATTTTTGTATGTATTATAGCTGAGTGTTCTTGTAAATAGCCGGCTCGGTGGTCGACTGGTGTAATCTGTTCGGGTGCGGGCGCGGGGCGGTGGACCGGCGCGGCGGGAATCTAATTTGGTTTGGTAGTCTTCGCTCATTTGTTCAAATTACACCCCACGCAGACGCCGATCGTCCGAGACGATGCAGACGCCTGGATGTGATATATTTTAACATTTTTTACTTCGTTATATATTACTGAGATAATGTTGATAGGAAAAATGTAAGAATTTTGTAAATGCATCGTCTATTTTCATATAGATAGATCTTAAGTGAATCTCGTAAAAAATAAGATGTTATGTGAAATTTTTATGACATTTATAAAACATAGACAGGGGTCTAGATAATTATTATTTTAGTTTAAATTTGGAAACGCTATTATTATTATTTTATTTAAACTGACCCATATAGTAGACGGTCTTTGACGTTGTTCCGTCCCCATTTCCCCTCACGGAACTCCAACTATTCATCCCTCGGGCAGTTCCATTCTTTGTAAAATGATCTTTCCGGCTACATCCGGCCGGTTCTTTGATGCGGCAGAGCGAGGTCAAGAGTAAAAATTGTTTTATTCTGAATATGTATGCAAGCTTACTGATAGATACGAGTTAAATTTCTCATCTGATACATTCTAAGAATTATAATTAGATTATGTTATTGATGTGTATTTTAATCTTTGTCTTACAGAATATATACTTTGTTACCAAGTTTTTTTTTACTTTCTATGACGATATGAACAAAAAATATTATTTGTTTTAAAATATCCTTTAAGTTTTTTTATTGTGTTTTATTTTTTATGTTAAATATTCTACAATATTAATATAATCTATTAAATAAGAGATCGTATGATATAATTCTACAGGTATGATATCAGCTAACAAGCTTGGATTAACCCTCCCGAGTGATGTTATGTTCAATACATCAGTATCCCAGCATCCCAGGCGATATTCTCACGGTGATTGACTTACGTAATGAGAACGGTCCAACGCCTCCTAACATAGCTCCTGACGTGTCTGTAATGACAATGTAATACTCAAACATCTCGATATAATTAATGCAGATAGATAATTATAGTAACTAGTCTTATGAAAGAATTAATTTAACCCAAAATTATGGTTTAACGACAACTTTAACAACACTTGACAGTTATTTGGAGCTAACCTTTGTTTTAAATTTGTTTCAACTGAATTCTAATGTCCATATTATTTAGGGCAATATAAATTGTTCTGATTGTCGACATGCTCTTGATCGATATTATGTTGTTATATTTAAGGTAACCTTATGATCCAGCAAATCGAGTTGATGGTAAACTTAACTGATGCCCCTAGTATCGTTACCAACATACCAAACGACAGTTTTGATTGTTAGCTGTTATTTCAACATCCGTGAAACTTTGTCGATTCCGATTCCGCACTAACGAAATGTGTTTTATTCACCAAATAGAAAGACACTTTGTATCTCGATATTTAATATCATTTGAAGCGATCTGGATGAATGTGGAAGGTCTTGTGTGTGTGGTCGGGAGATGTAGCGGTAATATCGTGGGGTGTGTTTTTGCTTTATGTTCCGTGAAATTTTATTGACGCGGCCGCTAGTCGCGCCAAAATGTCATATAACCGAATCGTTATCATATATAACTCATTTACTTAATTATATGTTTTATTAACTTAAATATTCTACCTTATTGCATAAAAAAATCTAATAGCGGTATGTTAAAAAGCAAAAATGTAAATCACGTCCTTAAATTCTTTCATGTAATGCTTTGTATGTGAAAATTATAAAGTGAATAATAAAGCCATGGACCATAAAGGATCTATCTTACTCAATGTGTATATTTGCATAACATTATCCAAATGAGACGCGGCTTTGTCGGACGTCTAACTTGTTAAATGAGAGCCTTACTAAGTAAACAGAGAGCGGCGAGAGAGTATGTAAATACGGTAATACGTAATACCTCTAGTGTCCAGGTTGGAAACCGAGGGTTAGTATTCCTTCTTAAATTATATAACACGTATTTAAACATTAGCAAAATGTATTAAGCGAAGTTATTGAATAAATACATTTGTTGTAAATTTTTAGATAGCTGAATAGCTGAAAAAAATCATTGTAGGTCATGAAAAACAGCGAACACCTATCCATTTAAGTCAGGGAAATCGCATTAACCTGTTACGTAAGACCCAGGAGACTCGACTCGATCACAATGATCGAAGCGAATGCTTTGTCGGCGAAATTAAATGGTTTTTTTGTGATAACTGGCGGGTGACTCGGATGTTTGCACAACCGAAGACTGATGATAGTGCACCCTGTCACCCTAAATTGTTATCATCAGAGAGTAGATTATTTCCCGTTTATATTTTTCATCAATGTTATATTAGCAGTTATTCTTATATATATTAGTATGTAACTATCAAATTACGATTTATACGAATATATGAATAATGGTCATACATCAGATTTAGACTCTGTACGGGTATAAGATGGGTATCGTGCACAGACGGCTGAGTTTAAAGTTTTCAAACTACGAATCAATATCTCGAAATATCACGTATCAGTACAGAAACCCTTCAACTAACAAGTTGGAACTTGTCCTTAACTTGGCTGGTTCGGATATATTAGGAATATAAATATATACGAGCCCTTCCCAGCCACTTAAGATATCCGATGTACGCCCCAACGTCCTTTACATGTATTTTAAGTTACAACTCTAGCCTGCCCCATGGGAAAATGCGCATTTGAAAACTTAATTCTACTACAAAATTCTTTGACGGAAGGGTCAGTCTCTGGGATATACAAAGTGCTTTAAGATGTTTTTAAAATTGTATAATTTGAAGAAAAAATTTATTGAATTTGTATCATTCATCTAAATAGCATTAAATGTTGATTAAAATAATAGTATTTCCAAAGATAAAGTTAAGCGTTTACGTAGAAAATATAAAAGCAGTGCAGCTATAGTATGTAAGGTGGGGTCATTCCAATTCTGCCTTCGCCCTTGTTTTGCGTCATTGCAGATTGTAGTGATGGATATTAATTTTCCCATACTTTTATCTCCGCTTGTTATGTGCAGGCGACCGGTTAATTCAATAATATCCAAAGTTACGTCACTGCCTTGTAAAAGATTTCTATTTTCTCATATATTATGTATTAAAATATAATGTCTAGCTTCTACGTAAGTTTATTCTAAATACGGTGTTAGTGTAGATTTTGTCAGTTTTAAATGTATTGCTAGATAACTTTATCGATGTTTGAATTGAATGAAAAAATGTAAGATTTATCCATAACTTTTGAACCCTAATGTGTAGGCAGTGGAGATTGTTCGGGAGAAAACAGCGTATTTTGCGATATTGAATAAAGACGGCCTATAAACTATTAATATAGACTACAAGAATAATAGACACTTTAATTTTGTATGTTTAAAATAAATCAACGATATTTGTGTAAATCTCTAGTAGAAACTAGGAAAAAAGTGCTATATATATCGTTGTCCTAATACCGCATTTATTGGAAGTTATCTTCACAGTGCAGTGATACGGACAAAGGTCACAAAGCGACACTAACATTAAGTGCACAAGTTTTTCTATAAACGAGGGGTCTGTGCGTCCATCTGTGAAACTAGCGCAATTTCGTACTAACTAATATTTAGCAAGAATGCTTAGCATTTTACGACTTATTATAATTTATATGTGCTATGTAAGTATTATTTAACAAACTAATTGTTATTATGTATTATATATTTTACTCGCCTTTCAGAGTATTTCGTAAGTAGTTATTAATTCGCATGGAACATTTTCAAAAAAATAACACTTAAAACAGTATTTCATGAAGAGTATAAAATTAATTTGGTTTATAATTAATTTTTCAATACATTTTTTAATTTTTATTTTTATATCATAAATGCGATTAAGAATAGTTATTAAAATAATGCACATAATATCGACCGAAATATTCATCCTAGAGGATGTTAAGGAACCTCATCGTTAAGAGATTGATGTGGGGTTTAAATTCTAGATAGCAGAGGATATTTGTGTCTTTATTAGTCCGATCAGTGTACGACACGTCAGTTCACATAAACTTCGAAGCGGCGACACAATCAAGACATCTCTAACTTTAGGCTTTAGTTATTTAGTTATGTATGTATGTGTGTATGTATGTATGTGAACGTGGTCATTGGACATCATTTATGAAATTTATACAGGCTTGTTATAACACGTATAATGTATATATTCAAATAATATAACTATGTGGTACACAATTGTTGTAAACTTACAAGACATAAATTGTTGTAAAACTATAAGAAATTTCTTTTAATAAGTTATGATAACACTTTCTAATTACTGAATGTCTGGTTGTATCAAATCATCGTTGTTAATTTTGTATATTAACATGTAACAGTACTGATCGGTATTTACACGGTAGCAATAACACAAATTACGGCATTACACAGTCCTCTGGCGGCGGTAGAATTCACGCGGCATCGCGTTCCAATGTAGGAGCGTGAGGCATTCGAGATATGCACTCTCAGATTATACGTACATACATAATAGTTGTCAAATTTTTATTATTAATATTATATCAACCTATTTTATGTATTTAATCTATTTTTTGGAATATATATACTAAGTATATATTGTCGGGTAGATATTTTAATGAATTTTCTTAATTAAAATCCGTTTTTTTATCATTCTTAAGTGATATGTAAAATTTTATATAATAGAAGCCTTTAATTTCAACTCATCTTATAATAAGCTGTTTCAAATTTTAGTTTTTTATATATTTTATAGGTATATGTACAGTTAAAACTTCATGTTTCATTTTAACATCTTTATAAGTATCCCGTCATTGTAATACATTTCTGACAGAAATAATATCGCTTTAAAATTCTTTATAAAAGTACGAGTATATGAAAATAGTTCTTATATATATTTAAAGCTACTTAAGAATCCTGCATTTAAAAAAAGGGCGTCATAGCCACAGCTTTAAATTAAATATTAAAGTAGAAGAGTTATCTAAGTGCCGTCAGATTGAGAGCGTATAGTATAAATAAATTTCGTACGCTTTTATTTAAAAAACACATTAAAGTATACAAACTGAGATAAGACATTATCAAATATAATGTCCGTCTGTCTGTCTGTGACTTTATAATCAATTGTTCCATGTGTGGAAATTAAATAGAAATTATCATTTCTTAAATTTATTGGAGGGTTATAAATTACTGTAGCATTTGAACAGACGTAAGTAGTATTTGAGAAAATTTAACTCAGAGTTAACAAAATGTTTCTTCTTAATACAGAGCCTAAGAACTAAAACAATCTAATCTTTTATATATAGTGCCTTGAAATCACTCCAGTTCTACATAATTACAGTAATATTCTATTTAGTATAAAACAAAAGCCTTAAGGTCGTTAATCGTTACTCAGGCTTCTTAAACATTTGAAAAACAAATCCGGCTTTATACTTTAAGACGGAAAAAGTCTAGGCTTGTTGCAAAGCTATGCAAATGTACAAGGGTCTTAAGGGTAGAGACGGGTTCTTATCCGTGGCAAGGTTGTCGGGGAGCCTGGCGGAGGGAGGAGGCCGTAGTGGACAAGGGGCAAGGCGAACAAAATGCCATTGCTTTGTAGTCGACGTTAATCCTTTAATAGCAATCGGTTGCAGGATAATAGTGAGGAGTCTGGGGAATGTTGACTAAGCTACAGAATTATTAAATATAAGGATATAGGAACAGAATAATTTATTGTTTGTTTGTATTTAAATTGAGTTTATACAAGGAAATATAATCTTATATCAGAAAATGTTCCTATTGTAATTAAAAAACGATATCATTTCAATTTTATTAATATTTTTACTGTACGTCATAAAAAACCATAATTTTTAACTTAGCGCTAATTTAAAAAAAATCTTACACGATTTGGATAAATATGGAATTAAACAGTTACTCCCACAAAACATTTAAAGGAGTTAATTTTCACAGATATTTTTGTCGATCTGACTATGCCAGTCCTCCCCTCCACTCATCTTCTCTTGGCGTTTATAATAGACTGAACCTCCCTTTGTCTTATATAGTCAGATATTTGAGATATTTTAGAAATGCTTTCCCAAAAGTCTAAGGCAACATGGTATAATGATACCATTGACGGCGCGTAGCCTTACTGCTACGCACCACGTAGACTTAGTGCTACGCAGTACGTAGCATTGATATCTACGATCTCAATACGCGGTTTCACTAGCGTTGATGTTATGACCAAATCAATGAACATTGTTACAGCATTTTTGTAATGATATTATTGAAGTAAATTTCGCTAATGTATGCGTGATAGAATAACCGACGTCCATTTATAGGTAGGTCTATTTTTATTACGATTGTATGTTCGGAGTATTACATGTATATTGTAATTTGCGCCTATATATTCGTATATAGTAATAAGCCAATCAGGCTATTATTTATGAACAGCGTCTTCCCCACCACGTACTGTATCAAACTAAATCATATCTCGTACGCACTCCTATATTTATCATTTCTTTGTCCACTGAAGATTTATCGACTCAAGCCCTTCGTGGCTATAACTCAACTGGTTTTATATTTATTGCTCGTATTTCGTTGTGCCCGAAAATTGTTATGTAATAAACAGATATAATAAAAGTGCTCTAAGGAATTATAAACGTGCTTTAGTTAATCCTTGGTGATAGTTATAAGTGTGTGGGATTTAATAATAATTAATACGCTAAGGATTATTAAATAAGTGCTAATAAATATGGTACGTATATATTTTATAATGTGTTATATTATTGTAATCTTCTCGTTTATTAAAATGTATTATTTATTAGTTAATAATTCATATAAAGTATATATTTAAATGAAATATTGTTGAAATTACGGTTTTAATTTGATACTTTGTTTGTATACGTATCTGATTAATTAGTAGGGATAATGTAAGAGCTTTGAGTTTGTATAATAAAGAAAGTTTAGAGTCTTTAGGAAAGTCGGGTTCTTTGATGAGAGACCGGGGATTAGAAAAGTCCTCCTCAAATATGTTCGCCGTTAAACAGCTCAATTCTTCAACAACTTCGACTTGCCTTTTAATATAATATCTACATTTCGTATAATATATTAATTTGAACTTTGCATTATAATAAATATTTATTAAATTTGATCGAAAAGAAGTTTGTGTGATGGTTATGTTGAAAAAAATATTTGTACTCTTTTTAGACTGTTATATCAAAGGTACGATTTTTAATTGTTTTGACTGACTATCTTTCTGTTTGTTCCGGATAATATTCTGAATCGCTGGATTTATGCCGACGAAGTTTTTGCTTAGACGTAAACTAAATATAGTTGAAGCATGTCGTTATTTATATATCGGACTAACATATACGTTTAATAATAATAATAGGTTAATATTTCCAGATCGTTGAGATATAATTAATTTTCATACAAGGAAGTATCCAGTGTCAGAATATTTCACACGGCCGGTCTATAAATCACGAAGCCCCGTTCGATCCAACCCTTGGGCTGAGTTTATCTATCATCATATGCAGAGAAATACAATCATATCGGACAAGGAAACAAACTCGCCGAGGGAAATGTGCTTTGGATACACCAATCTTATTCAATACATATTTACCTTCAGATAAAAGCCTTAAAAGCAAAACCGCAACTCTTATGTAGTCTCACATACATATTTTCCATCTAACTTAACAGAAAAATATGTTTACTCATATAATTGGTAACTAATGTGTGGAAAATTTACGTAATGCTTTTTTATATTAATCCAGCAGTTGAGTGAAAGATTACAATAAATTTCATTTTCATACAAACTTAACTATAACTTCCCTTAAGTTTGGTAACGGTTTGAGAGTTGTGTCTGACCAAATATCTAGACTAACAGCAATATTAGTCTAGATTCGTTATTTTGTTGAAAACGTCATTGATATCTTAATAAAGGATGTATTTTCAATCGGTTGTAACTCTCCATCAAGACTTTCGTATAATATTTTTAACTATAATTATACTACGAAATATTTATTAAACATTCTCAATTTTATAGCTAATAAATAATAATCATCTGAAGATAATTTTTATCAAAACAGCCGCAGAGCTCGCCTTCTATACCTGTGAATCAAGAGTCGAGGAAATTGCCGGATTCTGGGGGATTTAATTAAATCTTGCTTCAACTGAGGCCTTCCTAACGAACGACCATTGTATTTAAATAATATGTGCCCCGACTTTTTGTGTCTGAATTGGTCTGACTTAGAATTTTCGTTCTATTTTATTTACCCCTCCATAACATTGTATGTAGTAAGACATGTATAAAGTGTTTGGATCGATAACTAACTGATGTTTTTGTTATAAATAAATAATGATCTCTTCAGTGAAGAAACTAATCTTGTATGGAATCTTATATATAGTTTTATAATGAATCATATATGTAATGTTATTTTCATATAAATATTTCTTATAGTTAATACCCACTGAAATAGTATTATGAAATTTTATCAATTAATCATATAAGATTAAGTAGTTAAGCACCTTTATAGGAGGGAGGAATTACTCAAAACCATATGACAATGTATTTTAATATTTATTTTAAATTTTATTTTATTTATCTATGCAATTTGGATAAAAGAAACGAGCAATGAAATTCTCATGAAACGAACAATTATTTTATAGTTATTTCAAACATATAAAAAATGCTTACAATTTGAAAGCTGATTTAAATATAAATGTGTAATTTTAAAACCATACATGTCAACCATGTCAGTAAAATTTTCGTCTCAATAACTTGATAACTTTTTTTTTTTTTATACGAATTTTGTTCATAATTTCATTAACATTATATTAATATTAAATATTCACACTATAATTCATATATTGCTTAGCAATATATCGAGGACTCTGTTTTTTTTTTTAATAATATAAGAGTTAACAAACAAAGGTTACGACGGGAATACTAAGTACTTATTCTCTTCAATTGCTTATATTTCATTCATGTGATACTAAATAAGGCTTTAACGTAAATAATAACCCCAAAATATGCTCACTAATTAATGTAAGGGCAAGGGTTTGAGAATTTATAGCTTGTTAGCACTCGTTTGCGTTAAAGCCTTTGTCTCGGTTCTTATTATTACACGTTATTTAAAAAAATATTCTTAATCATATCTTTGTCAGTGACTTATTTTTAAATCAATAAATTATGCTTGTAGTTAGAGGTATATGTCGTTTAGTGATTAATAATATGCTCAGCTTTGAGGCTTTGAGTATTTTAATATATGTACAAATGTTTAAATGTATGTGTGATTGTTGTTGTTTGGGTGAAATCTCACAAATAATTTTTTTGACAATTAATTATCCTGAACAAATTGAGAAAGTCGTTTGCTAACTTTTTACAACCGATGCTCATACCTGGATACGTAAGTGATATAGTCGATCCAAAATGGCGGACAACCCAATATGGGGGACGAAATAATTTTTTTATAAAGATAAAAATCATGGCGGCGTTAAATAAAATACTAATACTTAAATGACTACGCTTTTAGAGATGAAGAAAAATTTATTTCTTTAAACATGATGCTTTTAGAATACAGAAAAAATAAATAACTACCATGTGGCAGTAAAGATATAAAAAAAAAAACTTGTTGATTAAAATTTATTAAATAATGTAATAACTTTTTGAAACTATATTAATTTGAACTTTCTTTGATAGCTACCATTATAGTTGTCTTCATAGTAAAACATTACTATACGTGTGAATACAGTAAATTATTTGTTATAATGTATGTAAAGTCGGTGCATTCAGTAAAGGTTGAGATTTACATATGTTTGAAGAGTCCCAGAGGTGACCGGTCCATTGATTATTCAGGAGTCTGCGTTGGAGAAGCTGAGAGTAGCATCAAAACAACATACAACATCGGATTCATACATTTTAACAGACCATTGTCCGTTAACAAAAACTGTAGTTTGTACAAAAAAAAAAATTATGTAAAATTTAAATTATGAATAAAAAAATATAAATATTGAGCTATTTTTGGTACAATTTTTTTTTCAGCTAGATCCATTAATACTGGTACTATAAATATTTGAGTATTTCATAACTGAATTCAAAGGCTTGAATTGTTTTTAAGCTATGATATTGATAAAAGACCCATGGAGTATGGAAGAACTGTTGTGTACTTTGTAAGTGAAAATGACATAACTTTATAAGACAATATGTATGTATTATTTTTATATACAGTTAGTTTATTTGGATACGGGATTTAGTGAATCGTTGAGGCTGGATATTTATCCATAAATAATAAAGACTACCCTTAAGCAATTCCGTTCCCAAATAAGATACACAAACACAAGTTAAAGCACATGTCCTCTTATGAATGTTTAATGCGCACTCAAATCACAATAAGAATCCGCTCAAAGGATCCATTTGAACGCTATGTTAAAATGGATCTTCTGTTCAAATGGATCCATTATAATGTGAATGCCATAAAAGTGCGCTTGGCTTTAATAATTTAACATATAGTATGAATTGAGACTACGTATCTAATATTTTATTATGAGTACAAAAAAAATTTTTTGCTTATATTACAATGTTTATTAAAATCGGCCTGACCAGATGTGTATCACAAAATGTCTTGAATGGAGATATGATCCACCTATCACTGAGTATTGTTCAGAATAAGACTCTATTGGTATAGTAATAGAGTCAGATATATATTCATGGGTGATATAGGTGCGTCAGATGAAGCCCAAAGCGATAAGTCCAGCGTAAGATTTTTTGAGGTGACCAAGTGCGATCGATCGGCTGCGGTTGGAGTCGCGCCACTTAATGAAATAGAAATCGGCGACCTCTCGAAGACAAACTCCTAACCCTCAGCCGTCCCTCTCCCTCGAGGGGTCCACGGAGGTTCAAGTGCCGTCAGAGAGGGACGAAATATATTTATACAAAGTCAAAGACGACCAGCGAGTAGGATAGCTGTATTCATTATGAATATAATGTTGTTGTGTGTGTGCGTAATAATACTAACTGTAGATGTGTGAGTGTTCTCAACGACGCGGTGAATCAATATTTCATCTTTGAAGGACGATGACCACTTTACGGTCTCATTATAATATAATATATATTCAATATTAAACATTAATTGCAATAAAGATATATAGATATAAAACTTACTGTATGGTCATATAAGACGAGAATATGACGTCCAACGAGTCCAGATAAATTACCGTTGGACGGGTAATAGAAAAAAAATTGTATTCGTTATTTCAATCGATAACGATAAGTGAACGTCTCGCGTTGTGGTTGGTTTGTGGTCGGATGGGCGTGGCTTGTGGTTTTATTTACGATCCCCATTGGACGTTCACCTGACCTTTGTGGTTGTTCCTGTGGTTTCTAAGATTTCCACAACGCGGAAAAATATATAACAGAAAATATTGGATGTGATTGGTCGGACGGGATCAGTCTGCGGTTAACCGCGTGACGCTATTCGCTAAGATAATGGCTCGTATCGTGATAAGGATTTGTCATCGGTTTTGTTTGTCGTGGTATCAGCGGAGTTTGCGGTTGGGGTGTCGATGCAGATTGCCGCCGATTGCTGTGCCGTTCGACCAATTATTAATACGCTAGGTCTCATTATACTTTCGTTTTAAAAACCAACATTGAATTACTCACAAAAAAAAATACTATTTGCTAGTACCTTCATATAAATAGTCTGTGGCTAAAAAGCAATATTTTTTATTTGCTAAAATTAAACACGCCCTCTCACGGACGGCCAGCGAACTGTGTCGCAAGTATTTTTAACAAAACTCCTTCAAGTGCGAACCTTTTAGCTTTCTTCGCCTTCTTAAGAAAGCTAACGCCTCAAGAAAGTTCTCGTACGTATACAGTCTCTATGCACACATCGACATCGACAACTCACCCAGACGCAGCAACTCCAATGTTCGTTCCATTTTCAAAAAGGTCGTAAAAGTATTCGTTTCTAACGCTCAAAACGAACTCAAGACGGTATTATTTAAAACACTTACACCCTTGTGGAATTTTCTTCGAATTTCTTGAATAAATTCGAGAATAATTTTAAAATATCCTAACTACCAACCACTACAATTGAATATAAACCATTCTGCAGTGAAAATAAGATAGAAAATGGCATAGCGATGTCTGTGACACTTAAGTGAATAGAGTTGAGTAATATTTTTGGCATCTTTTCCCTGGTTTCCTTTTAGTGTGCTGCGTTCTGCTTGTGTGCGTGTCGGTGGCGCTAGTGCTCTCAATTTCCGCTAACCCCGATAGATGGCGGCACTCGGTGATGTGGTTACGAAAAGGAATACCCGGAAACGAGACTTAAGTGGAGTTGAAAACTTGTTTGTATGTATATAAATTGCTTTTATTTTAATGCATTGCCTTGAGTCGTACTGTAGTGTATATTTGTATTTTAATTAGTGTATATTTAAGTAGTGTATATTTGTATTTTAATTTGTTTGGCAATAAAATAAAATTTTATTGACTTGCTTAATTTCTTTTTGATCTAGCTTTAATGGGACTTTCTTACCTCGAACTGTATGTAAAGAGGTTTTATATAATTATATTTTTTTTTACGATCAAGACGCAAGTAGTTTACATAGGTTTTAGTGTCAGTAGGTCAATAAGTAGTTGTATACGTAACAAAATGTTAAATTGTAAATTGTCATATATCCCTTATTACTTACGTAAATTCCTGATTATTTAAACATTAACTACGGGTTCTCTCAAAAATTTTACCGTAGAAAAATCTATTAAACTTAGATTAGTCAGTGTTCTGGTTTTATTGCTAACAAGCTTATATCCGCGACTTAACTTTATGAATGAATCAATAAAGTTTTGAAGAAAAATAAATAACCTTCCAATAAACCTGAAATATATATTTTTTTAAGATAAACAATTGTTTTATAAATAGCTTTAACCTATATAATGTATTTATATAATTGTTATAATAATTTCGATATGATTATCAATTCCTTGTACAGTTTCATATTATGGAAGTGTTAATACGAGGGCGAAGGCCGAAGGGTTGAAATCAAGGCGGGCGGTAATCAGCTGGCGACCGCGTAATGGCCCCGTCGGGACAGCCACGGCTTGAGACATTCAGGGATAGGCATAGATATAGACATAGGGATGATGGGATAACGCTTTTTGGACGACTTTTTGTATGGTTTTTATATTTTAGTAAAATTCTGATTCGACTTTAATTGTTTGTTTAATAATCGTGTAAGCATTGTATGATTTGATTAATGATATTAAAATGTTGTATTTAGCATTATATATGTATAATGTATGTTATTTAAGTTCAAAAGATATTTCAGTGTTTCTTGTATAATGTGCCATAAGATATTTAATAAATCGAACCTAAAAATTAAAAGCTAAAATTTATGATAATTTATTAAATTAGGTTAGAGAATAGTTTTAAACATATTGAATATATATTTAGTGGCCCTGTGGTATGTTGTTAGTGTATTTTATTAATCAGGGATTAAAATTTGATTAAAATGTGACCAGTTTAACGGATGTTTAATGGAGCGGCAGCCCTGGCAGGAATAATTCTTAGGAGGGATTAAGACAATGGCCGTGTTTATTCTTTATCGCAGCCGTGGGAAATTTACGCGCTGGGTTATAATTAAAATATTTCCATTCACAGCGCCACACCGCTTAATTAAACTAACCTAATCAGAAATGCTTCAAAAATATATATGTAAATAAATAAAATTGTATACAAAATCATGGAAAAATCTTTTTTATAATTTTCATTAATAAAAAAATCTTAGTATCTGTATTCATAGTGTTTCAACGTTTATACTTTTATTACGACGTATTTCTTATTCTTCCACACGTCGGATGAAATAACGTTAATTAGAACATATACGTATAGCAAAGTAAGAATTTGTATGTTTCCCTTTGTTACATGATTATTGTAATAATTGACGTTTTCACATAAACAAAAGTACAAAGACTGTAATTGAGGGGTCCCTATGAAAGGAGTAATTACGCGTCTGCGAATGTCTGCACAAATGACTAGAGACGATCGAGTTAGACAATGGTAGGGGAAAATTATACCGTCTTAAGTATATGTAAAAATTATAAAAGCAAAACATTTCATGTGTGGAACTAGTATTAATTGCAATATTTCAAATGGACTAAGGAAAATTCGAATTCATATATTGACGGATAGCGAATTAAAATTGGTCGAGTCCAAATAAATATATGGTCAAACACTTTTTTGTTCTTCATGGATTTTTTGATTTAAGACATTATGAAATTATCGTTTGTAATGAACTTTCTAATGTATTTTTTCTATTGCATATAACAATGAGCTAATAAAATAAAATTATTTGTCACAAACGTCCTACGAAATTTGTATCTGAAGGTATATTAATGAGCCAACTTAAAGTACGTCCGTGCGGTTGGCAATATTGACGGGTACATAGCCATCAATATTGCCAACGCTCCGACGACACGGTACAAATGAAGCTTCACAATTAAGGGTACACACGGAGGCACGGCGCATTTACCGGTGTCACGTAGCTACCGCCTCGCACTTAATTTCGCAAGGGGGGTTGTGGTTTTAAATTACGCTCCCCCCTACCTTAAACCCCCACTGCATCGACAGCCTAGTTGAGACTGATAGTTGCACGATTTGCTTCCAACAGCTTTTTGGGTCTTTGATTTTAATCGTCTCTAACTCTAATCTTGCTCACTTTCGTTTAAAGGTATAGTTAAACAAATTAAATGAAACAAAACCGTATTGTCAATTCCAGCTCAAAGATCAACATTTTGATGTAAGTGATAAAAATTTCAAAGAATTTAATATTTATCAGAAATTTTGCGATATTTCACCAAGAAAGCTCATATTGAACATGTTTTTTTTCCATAATCGGATCCATTACAAAAATAAAACAACCCAACAGCAAGTTATCCTTCCTAATTCCCAGAAGCCCTATATTTTATGCCGACTCAATAAAAAAACCAACCGACCCCCAGCTCTCATTATACGTCCAGTTATTTAGACGGTATATTACCAT
Organism: Danaus plexippus; assembly: GCF_018135715.1. Classification (NCBI taxonomy): domain Eukaryota; kingdom Metazoa; phylum Arthropoda; class Insecta; order Lepidoptera; family Nymphalidae; genus Danaus; species Danaus plexippus. Next base: position 2,691,425 of record NC_083548.1, on the reverse strand, counting down.
CGAGGCATAAATCTGAACGTCCAATGCCAAAATGCTCTTGTATTTAATACTAAAAATCAATAATTAAGCGATATATGTAATTAATATGCCGTGTTCGCGGCGCACGCATGCATTATAGAGCACTGAGTATGCATTATGAAAATGACGATGATAAGCCAGGACGATAGCTGTACGTTTTTATATTTACTAATATATAGCCGGCTTTAAAAGGCTTTAGTATGGTTCATGGTTTATTTAAACAGAGTTTATATTTCTGTTCGGCCGCAACATGAATTGTTTTCATTGGATTGTTTCGTTTTTTTTTCTATCAATATTAAAAGCACAGAGATTTAATCGATTTATATAAAACCTTTTTTTTTGTTTTTTTTTTTAAATGACAGTTCGTGTTATAACGGGCTTATATGAAAAAATAAGAAAAATATTTGCTTTAGTATATAAAATAATACTTATATTGAATAGAAGACGTGACATTATAATTCAACAGAAGAGTTTTACGAAAGCATTAAATGGCTTACATGTATTTATGACGCACAGAATTTAATTAAAAAAATAAATAGTTGAAAAGTTTTGTATTTAAAACAGCGAAGCTGAACATTTTATAATATAATGAGGTCGTATTTTAGCAAGATAGCTTTGTAAGGCCGTTATCTCTACCCAACAGTGTTGTAGGTTTCGCCCGACGAAGCACAAAATTATTGATTGTCGTAATTAATTGCGAGCAGACTCCGATAAGCGATATCATTTAAAAATATTCACATTATTATTTGTCATCAATAACAGAAACATATCCAATTCAGTCATACCTTAAAGTAAAGATAACTTACAAAATATACACAAGAATAGAACTGAAGATAATATCGATCCCATGTCGACGATTAATTTTTTATCTTTACGTAAACAATAAACCTTAATGTTCCTTTAAAGATAAATTCTCAATCAGATGAAAAGGATTTGTATATAAATATGCATAACTTGTGAGAGTTGAGCCGCAACATTCGTCAGTGCCAGTTCCTCGCTAATCCTCATTAATTACTTTGCAATTTTAAATCTCATTATAGTCATTCAAAACGGCGTGCCATCGATTTTTCCCGCTACAGATGCACGCATACTCTGTCGTAGGTAATCAGGTGACGCGCAAGTGCCACCATGATATATGGATTTATGGAATTTGTGGATTCATTCGCTTTGTGGATTTTACAGATGATACGGTTTTCATTCGTGAATGAAGTGATAAATTTGCTTCAAATGTTTCCCATTTTTGATTTATTTATTTTTTTAAAAACCTTTTTTTTACTGTAATATATTAATTGTACTGTAATATATTAATATATTAATTATTTTGGTGTCATTAAAGTGTGTAAACTAATGTGATGCTGTTTCAAATTTCTTAAGAATTACAAAGGATTATATTAGGATTTTATTTGGTGGAGATTAGAGACTCCGTAAATCCTCCACAATGATGGTGTACCTACAGTAGGTATCCGTCTGACCGTTGTATCGCATTGGCGCAAATTAATGAGGGTGGGATATTTATTCCTGGGTTTCGTTTGCAGTTGCCCGACAAAATATCAATTCACCTCTCGATCTGTGCGTGTGTGTGTGCTTGTGCGTGTGTGTATGTATGTGTGTATGTGTCAGGTGATATGCAAATGTTTCGTCCGTCAGGCGTACTGCAGTAATGAGCTCATTAAAGCTGATATAGCTATTGAAGCTGCGGCTTATAACGGCTCAACTATTTAACTGCATTCAGGATCAAGCTATCAAAATGTGAACGAATCGGTAATATATATTTTCAACTTCAGATCCTTGATTTATTATATTTTAATTAATTTGCTTATTTATTTTGCAAATATTTAATGATTTATTTCTAGTGTATTTTATAAAACAAAATAGCTTTTTGAATAGTGAAATAGAGAAAAATTATAAACAAACGTATTAATTGTTTAGAATTTATTTATACAAAATGAATTCCGCTACTTGCAGTCATAAAAATTGTAACAGTAAGCTGTCAAAATTAAATTGCTAATTAAATTTCACTTCAAAACCATAAAAATACAATTTTAAATTATCAGGACCGCTTACAATTGTAAGTTATTATAAAAATTTGAATTATTCATATATAATTTCAATTGAACTTAATTTTCACAACCGAATGCAGTCCTCGATAATTTTAACTTTAACGAGAGCGTTCATAAATAAAATATAAATGTATTACTAAACAAATCTAAATCTCATTTAGAAAGTATAAGAGCGATTTCACAAAAATACAAACTGTATTAAATGAACACAAATTAATATGACAACATAAATATTTAACGTAAAACGATACACATCAGTAACACATGATATTCTAAGGTATATTATCTACATGGACAGGTTTCGCATAATCAACAGACAATTCCTTATAACTACGTATACATCTACTCAACTTTGATTGCACAACTATTGCACTTTACAAGATGCATTTACAACAAATTATTCACAATTTCATTTATATATACAATATTAAATTTCTATAATAATTTTTTTAATCCTCGTTTCGATCGACGTCTATAATTACAAAGAATTGTATTATTTTTTTTAATTTTGTTATATATTAATCATAAAAAAAAGTCGTTTCTTAGTTTGTAATCGTCCAAAACTATAATGAAAATTTAATTACCTGTCGCATCTAAGGACGGGAGCTATGTTAAATTTTATCTCGTTTTCATATCGATCGCAAATATTCGTATGTTTCGTTGCATTGGCCAAATTACTTAAATAAATAAATAGTTACGGCCTCGAAATGGTCGGTGTAAATACTTTGATATATTCAATAGGGCCGCCAAACGGTGTTGCTGTCTGGTTGGGGATTTCCCCGCTGTCCCAAACTAACCCTGCCATCTTCCCCCCTCGCGGCCGCAGCAGCACACGAGTTCCCACCCAACAAGTCTTGCCCGTGACCCTGTCTATGGTTCGTGGTTGATGATATCTGGTCCATCATAGTTTGTAGTTCGTTGTGATGATTCTGCGTTGAATGGATGGAGTTCGAATGGAGCGGATGGAAATTGTGACTTTGATTAGCTGCTGTGTATAATTGACTGTATAGCAGGCTGGCCGGTAGAACGGGGTAGAGGGAATTGTTGCAGTTGCTGCTTCCGTATGATGCATTCTGAGTACTCATTAGCGAGAAGTTGGAGTTCGAATGGTTGTGACCGATGTTGGTTGTTGTGTTTGAAGTTAAAAGGTCGTCTTGGACCGGGGATTCCGGTTGCGAGCTATTGTCGCTGAGGGAGCGTGGGCCGGTGGATAGCGTGTAGTCTGTGTTGTTGTTGTATCTAGGTAGCAAGCTGCCGTGGTGTGATGGAGACGATCCCACTAGACCGGACAGCTGTTGGTCCAGATCCACTCCCGTCGTATCCGGTAGAACTGCACAAATAGACACTTTTTAATATGGTTTATATTTTTGTTGTATCATAGGCAATAAATCCCTCGGATCGGACGCGAGCGTTATAAATTATATTGAGAGCGGTTTAATGTCCTGTATGGCAGCAGGCGTCCCCAACTACGGGACGGTTTTAAGGAGGATGTCAGTCCAAACCACATTTAATTTCACCATTCTGGTTTGATCGTTTTTACTTCCAAAGACGTGTGACGTCGGATTTGAACGGCATGTGAATATGGAAGACAGGTATTAGTTAAATTTAAACTTTCAAGTGAACAAAGTGACGAATAAGTAGGTTGTAGGAAATAATTGGTTAACTGCAAGCGTATATAAATGATAAGGATCTAAGACTTTCGCGAGTATTCATTTAAATGAAACTAATATATTTTCGGATATTATTATTTTAAAACTACATACTCCCGACGTTTCGGTCACTTTGCAGCAACCGTGATTACGGATAGACGAGATGAGAATGTCTGATGTTCGGTAGTATGTTGTTAAAAACAATTATAAACGCGTAGTAATCCTAAAATATTAGTTTCATTTAAGTATATTAATAATCATTAAACTATAGAGGACATCCCTAAGTATTGCTCATTCGCAGGATATTAATTTTAATAGAGAGCTGATATATAATTGTTGCTAATTTAACATTTTTTAAAAAAAAAAATATAAATTAGAATGAAAAATTTCCTAAAATTCCATAAAATTCACAACATTATAATAAGTAGAAAATTATAATTAAATTTGAGTTGTAACTAAAAATCATCTTTATTATTTCTACTTGATTATGAAAGTTTACTAAATTAGAAGCTTAATTTTTTTTTAATTCATACCTAGATAACTTAACAGATACATAGTAAATAGAATTGTTATTGTCTTCTTAATTGGTACTAATTGAGGGTAACAAAAGTTTACCAAAGATTAAATACAACTGAACATTCATTGAAAAGTTATTTAAAACATCCAACCATAAAAAATAGCTTTGATTGGATTATTATAAAGGAATGATGACTAAATTATAAATGTACAAATTGAGGTGATTAGGTTTTCAAGACATTTTATTTCTAAAGCTCTATATCAGATGTTGTTTTAAACAGATCTTTTTCTTCATTTTTACTTTATGCTTAAAATAATTGTTTTGACGAAGTCTTGAATATTTTCTTACAATTTGTGATCCTGTTCGTCATCCACTTATCAACAAAAATTTTTGAGGTACAAACTTTGCTCCTGCCTATCACAGTTTGTTTGTGATTTAAATGCCTTAAACTATTAAATACATCTATTATTATCTAAAATATTATATACATTTATTATCATATATTAGTTTCAAAACACCTATAATCCTATTCGCATCTATACCGGTCTTCAGTCACTAACACTGTTTCACTGTGACCTTTTTGAATGCCTCTAAGTAGAAAGGGCAATCATACAAGCTAAATTATAGTTGAATTTAAGCTGAAAATATAATATATACATACCGGTGTTATTAGTGAAATCCTGAGTGGGAGTTTGTTCAGGGACGGAACCAGCGAAGCCTAATGTCGGTGTATTGAACTGTGTCGCTGGAGCCGCACAGGATGGAAGGTATGCTGGGTAAGCGCCCGCACCACCATAGCCCCAATGAGAGTTACTCGAACTCAAACCAAATTGACTCATATCTGAAAATATTCACTCATTGAAATTATTTTATTTTAACACCTATATTCATATTATTTTTGATTCCTAAAGCCTTAGGCGATGGAATTACTCGTCGTACAAAATCTCTTTTATGATATAGGTCACCTTTTGACAGCTATATATAGTGTATAATGTGTATGTTTTTATTTTATTAATATATTTTGTTATATACTGTTACGTTCTTCTGTCTTCTCTTTACCGTCCTTTTTTTATAATTTGATCCAAACAATTTAAGACTAATTATTTTTATGGGAGAAATTGTAATTAAATCTCCAAAAAGTTTCTAAAAGAGTAAGTACGTATAAACAAACAGCCGTACCAATGAGTATTAGAGAAATGTTAGCAGCATCTGTAATATCAAATATTTTAAAAGTATGTGCATAAACCCGATATAGATTTAAAAAAACAATACATTCACTAACCGAAGTGTGAGTGATAATATCATTCTATACAGTTCGGAAAATCTAAACAAGCCGAAAAAGGTTGTGAAATATATTCAGTTTCGTGTAGAGTTGAAAATTATACGAGAGCTGGCAGCACTTATAAAGATATCGAGAGTGGACAGAACGCACGCCGGTGGAGGCACGTTGAGTCCACTTTATTTTTTCCGGAGTATTACAGGCTTTTATTTTTTGGTATCACGGTTCCGTTTTTGGCCGACGATCGGCGGACTCGGTTTTTATACGATACGCTCTCGCCGCGTCGATTTGTGAATGGTTTTTTTTCAACGTTTTGACCCGCCCGAGTTGTTTCGGGCCGTGGATTTTAGCGGGCTATGTGCATGCTTGTTCGATTGGGTTCGCAGTCGGCTTTCATATAGTTTTTTTGTCGGCGGCTGATTGAATCCGCGCTTTAGTGAGCGTAGTTTACCCTATCGCAACGCGGTTTCGGTGACTCATTCACTTTTGAGCTATCACGCGCGTTATAAGGTTTGAGTGCGGTTTGAAATTTAGATTGCTACTTTGACATTGACATGCATTTCATACATAGACGTCGGATTTTGTAGCAAATTGACTGTTTTATCAATTGTTTGGTACTTAAAGAATAAAACAAACATATTCATGTATAAAATTGAGATAAAAGATAATTATAATACAATTAATTGAAAAACACTTACTCTGACATGTAGTAATCGGCGGCATCCGGAATCCTCCCAGAGGATCTGGTGGGAAAGGAAACGGCCGTTGACCGAATGCGAAATGAAATTGCTGCTGCTGCCCTAGGAGAGACAACACTACATAAGTACGATACTGGCTGTTCTTGGTTACAAACATTGTTATTATTATACATACAAACATAGGTATATATTTATATATTGCTGTCTTAAAGAGTCATATCTTACATAGTTGATGAGATGACGATAATATAATTGTTGAGATAAAGTATGGAATATTAGGAAGAATTTTTGTTAGCAGCTAAAGATGCGTCTTAATATTCTGGTTATAAGCATGTTATATCTTCATTAAGATATAATGGAAAGGGGATTTAATTATATACATAATATATTTGAAAATAAACTTAAAAGTCGGAAAACTTAAACTTACTTGTTGAACTCTCAAATAAAGATATATAATTAAATCTCAGAGATAAGAAACTAATATTATTTACGATTTTAACAAAAAATCATAGTCATCAAAAACATTAAAACCTAATAATTAACGGAATACGTGCATACCGTTTACGTTTTTGATTCACCGTTTCCGTATTGGGTTATAAACCAATCGGCAACCCTGATCGAGGTATGTGCGTTTTGACAAATACAGGTGTTGTCATTGACGTAAATGAGGTTTTCACCCTAACAGAAAGTAAGGGGATTCTCTATAACAAGCACCATGTATAATAAATGTAATATTTTGGACAACAGAAGTCACATCATATTGGAATTGTAACGATATCCGAAAAATGTAATTATTATTTGAATTTAAATATATTAAATTTTAACATATTTTATTTCTTATCCATTGTCATATCGGCAAACTTTTAAGTCGTGCCTTAAAATATAATTGTCAGTCCATCCTGAGTGATTTACAATCTTTCCTACATTATATGTTTTTTTAGTTTTTAACTTTAATGTTCGTGGCGCTCACGGCATATATGTTAATGATAGCTGATGTATGAAATTTTAATGAGTTTAAATTTATCTGAAAACTTTACATATATTCTACGAGTATTGGTATGAACTATCCGGGTTTCAGGTCAGGTCAAAGAACGCCTTATCTTATTCTTGTATGACCCAGTAAAGACTTAGAACACGTTTTATTTAAATAAATGAAATATAAGTTAGTATACGATTGACAAGTCCTAAAAATAAAACAATTTCACTATAAAATCAGGTTTCCAGACGTACTTGGAAATCCGTTGATGAAGTTATTTACCTATTATACAATTATTTTAATCTCAATTCCAGTGACTGGTTTAACAAGATTTAAATGTGAAATAATCTAAAGAGAAATAAAACTGTATATGTATTTTTATAATATCTATTTCCGATACTAATTTTATTAAATCAGAATAATCACAGTCATTAAGCGTCTGTTGAATACAATCACAATATTTACGCAAACTGGTGGTGTGATGTTTCAACGAACAATTCCAGGCCGATATCAAAAACCTAACGCAATTAAAACACTGTCAAAGCAGCATTTCACATAAACGCCATTATACACAACATTAAATTGATAAATGCACACACACAAGTGGCGGAACACTCACACATGTCGGGCACCCGCGTAAAGATTCAATGTATAAATCAACTGTGCAACAATTACACACTTTCATGGCAAGTTTGAATTAGAAACTGTCATTTGCACCGTTCGAGGGGTTGGATGGGAGTGGGGTTGGGGGTTGGGGGGTATGTAACGGATGGGAGGGAAAAATGGGGTGCCGGCAAGGGCTACTGTGGACCTGATTAAAGGATTACACAAGGGTGGTCCGATCTAGTTAGATTTATAATGCCAAGTATTTCAACTAGTTACTCTTACTTTATCCTAAGTCCAGTCGGAGGGCTACTTAAATGTGAGGAGATTGCCTGTCTGTTACGTATAGCTGTAGATTAAGGATTGTCTGAAATAAAGTCGGCTATCTGTGAGACAGGCTAGACACACTACACACTAGACGTCAGACATTAGACTGTTCTTTCAATACGGTGTATGGTAATTGGAATTTGCTTTATTTTTCGCATAGACGATATTAGAAAATAATTGAATATCGCTCATTATTGACTTCACAGATGAAGAAAAATTTTTTATTTATTTTATAATTGCGTAAAAAGTATAAGTCTCTAAGTAAGTGCGTTTCTATTTGAACGCCTCGACTTGATGACCGAATCTGAATAAATTATCAGCCTATTTTCATTGAATTCTATTTAAATAAAATCTTTAAAATGAAATATTCAATGATTGAACGCGCTTTCATTTTATCGATCATAATCAAATATAATGAAACAATCAACTTACATGACTAAATTTATAACAAAAAATATATAAACGGCTCGACTTTATTATAACCAAAAACGTGTGAAGTAAACAATAGCTGGCAACTTGTAAACAAGCACGGGTGGTCCCTACCAGCGTATCCAAAATAGACAGCTTTAAGAAAAACATCGTTAATGCGAAAGATTATTAAATTTTAGCTACCGTTCAACGGTACCACCCACACGCTGTTAAAAATAGGAAGGATGTTATACGTGTTCTAATGTTAACGGGTTCGGGGCTTTGTTGTAACTTTGTTTTGTTTTGTTTGAAATTGTTGTTCCAACATTGTGCTATATTATGATCGCCGCTGGCTTAAAGTTACAATCAATCATATCACATTACTTGAATTTTATAATGATATTATATTTTTATCAATGTGCTAGTTTCCAATATTAATTGGGATATCGAAACATTTTACGTTCGTCATAATTACAAAGGGGGTGGTACTTAAAATAATTAATCCGACCCAAAGCCTGTCGATTATAATATTCTAACCAGGGCTCGACGTTACAACGGCTTAAAAACCAAACATCGCCCAAGTTTTTAAACCGGTAAAGTTCCAGAGGAACCTTGTTATCTGTTCAATTAAAACTAAAACTATCATTAAATGTAAAAACATTTTCAACCCTCGAAAACACAAACAAGGGAAACCGCAAAACATTTGTAAAGCTCACTAATGAAGATAATTTATTATTAATTTTCATGGATACCCTTAAATTTGGCTAATTGTCTAAAAACTTATATTAATATAAACCAGCATAAGATGATACTTAAGATCTTAAGCACGTAGTACAGGGTGGTATAATTAATATACTTCGTAGGCCGATATTAGACGGACAATTTAAATAGTTGGTAGCTAGGTGACGGTAACAAATGGTTTGATGGGTGGATGGATGGATGGAGGGACAAAACGAAGCTCCGAATCACACCTAATGCCCGATCAATTCACATCGCGTGGATACATTAAAATAATTGTTCTTGGAGTTGGCGTGGTAAGGGTTGTATTTACGTACGAACTCTCAAGATTATCGCATACGTATAATATGTTTTTATAGAGAATCCATAGATTATTTGTTATGGTGTTTTAATTACTTACACAAACTTAACGTAACGTAGCAGTAAAAGAATTTAATTTCTTTTGATTCACTCTGAAATCGAAAAATCAAAATGACTACGATATTATTTATAAAAATCCCACTATGAAATACTAAAATAATTATCATCGCTAAAAGATTTCATTATAAATCAAATATCAGACATTATATATCAAACAAACCTTTGAAAGTAATTAAATTTTATACTAACATAACATTAAGCCTGCCATTCGAACTATCTAGATGAAAAATGTAAAGGATCCAACCCTTCCAGAGACGAATGTATGTACAAAGAGGCATGTAATGAATCGGTTGTTTAATTAATTAGTCAAGAAAGGGCTCGGGCGTGCATGTTCTGCATATTGATTTATTATGCCGAGCCTCGCCGATAAATTATTTAATTCAAGTTTCTCCGAGTTTCATATGTAGGTATATTAATGACTTGGGAATTTGCTTCGGTTGTTAGAGCCCGTTGTCTATGGGATATGGTTTATCTCGGTACTGGGATTGAACGAGTGTGTAATAGGAAGCGTTAGCATAAATTAAACTGGGTTACTCAAATTAATGTTGTTCCTATGCGTTAAATAATTTCGCATAAGAACAGAAATTATTATTAAAAAAATTTGTTCAAGAACTATTGAAAGTTCCAAACCATGGTTCTTATTTATTTTCGTCGTCTATGTATCAAAAGTATAATTTATAGTCTGTGTTTTCACCGTATGAGGAGATCGGAAATCATTTGGTTAAACAGAAGATTAATTTAAATTTATATTCAAAATTTCTTTATTGAGTTTATATTAATTCTGATTAATTCTTTTTAAGTACACTCATCTATCTCTCCGGAAAATGACACAACAATATCTACTCCTTTGGAATCGGGGCGTCAGTTTTTAGTAACAAGCAAAACTACTTACACCCTATAAAAAGCTGCTTTATGTCGGCGTTTTGGGCCAGTACATGGTACGGGGTAGCGGCGAGACTTGCCTCGTTCATTTATATCGTGTTAAGTGCAAATATTACCATCGTAGAAATTGTTAAAAATGTCACAGCTATGAAAAGTTAAAGAGTCATGTGTTGATTTCCCTTTATGGAACAAAAGCTTAAGTGTATGTTTGAAATACTAACTGGTTTTCGACCGCGGTTCCCTGGGTCCGTCCACGGTGACCTTGATAGCCTTATTGTAGGTTGTGACTTGCGGAGGCGTCGTCGATATCGTTATTGTCAATGTGAATGATTTCCCTGTAACAATATATCCAATTATAATATATAGCAATAGAAAAGACATTGGCATTAGTTGATACAGATTATTATAATAATATATTGAATCAAGTCGTCAAAATACTTAGTTTCATTTTAACGGTAGGTTCCTACCGATATTCATATTCGATAAAACTGTAAAATATTTATTCAAACTTTTTACTCAAAATGAGTGGAAGCAATAAATTCAATCTGTGGTCGCTACTCTTTTCGCCAGTGTCCACTTTTTGTAGTTCGATTTTGATCACTTGTTCGAAAAGTTAAAAATTTATAGCAGTTTTGTTTTCAATTTGTACGTCGAATAAAATTTTAAATAACGATAGTTTGCTTGTAGCCGAAAAGCAATAAAAAATAACGGAACATATCAGTTTGGATATTCAATTATGAAACTGCATAATAAATTAAATTAAACTCAAGTAATGGCTGTCAATGGCTACAACAACTACCTATATCAAAATACCAAACAAATAAGCACTTGAAGCGAAATGACATATCAAAGTGGAGAGCATAAAAGAGCAACTCATCCAACAACATATCAGAGCGCGTCACAAACAACGGGCTGACCACTTCATCACAGCATAACGCCGGCAATAAAAAAAACATTTCCATCTGCGGAAAAACCACAGTTAATATTAAATGACCGTCCGTCAAAGCTGTATTGTGGAACGCTTTGCCGTCCGCCGCGGGATGCAACCAATACCGATTTTCTGATTTTTCCCCCTGTGGGGAGACAGAGTGACATGTAAGCTTTAATGGGGCCTGAGCGGCACGCCGCCGGCTACACGCGAAAAAACTGAAAAAAAAGCCTCATTCATACGTGATTTCATGTGTAGGCTACTTTCTGCGGGCACGGTTTGCTCGTTAAAAATGGAGGTCGACACGAACGGGCTTGTTGCGGCCGTGGAGTTTATTAACGGAGAGGAGACCGCGTCGTTAACACTCATGGGAATACACGTGTCGTGATATTCATAAGATATATCCATGTAAATATTTGTAGCAGGTTCTATTGCATTTATTATGGTAAGGATTTAAGTTCATGCTCACTATTACTATAAATAAATAATCTATAACTTTTTTATAGAGCGTCCTGGTTCACTTGAGGTGAAGAAACATTTCGTGTACATATAATAAGTAGAAGATAATATCATATTTTTAAAGCGTATCCCAACACCGAATTCCATAACCATCACCGAGAACATATACAAATAGCGCAAAATAAAGTCCCCAAACTAATCAAGTGTCTGAATAACGACACCTTTAACGCTATCAGAACACGCCATTACACCAACTTATCCCGAAAAGAGCGAGCGAGTTATTAAAAAATCACAAAACAGCTATAGCACGAGATGTGCGGTGCCAGGTACGAACAATGCCTAAATAAATAACCCCACTTAATGTACCGGCGCACGGCACAACGGCTCACAATTTCCTCACCCCGGCTCTTGTCGCACGCTAAATGATGTTATTTTTCGAGATTGATTTATGTACGACATGATTTTATTATGGTTTAGAATGAAATTAGCACCTGACGGTTCGTTACAGCTGTCTCACATTTACCTTTTATTAACCTTTGTTTTTTATATATCATTTTTGTTTGTTAATTTTGATAATTAACAAACAAAATGTTGTATGAACATAGAAACATGTTTGTTATTGTCAGTTAAAGTGAGATTAATTGTTATTAATGTTGATATTTCTTAAATTTTTAATGTTATATTAACATAAGTAATTGAGACACTTGTTCTTACAGTACCTGTTCAGTCATTTGATGTTATCGGTACATATGAGACAATTAGTAACTAACTGTACGAACAACGCTTAGTACCACTCGCGACTACTCCAACCTAGCAATTTACTGCGACCGACATTGTTAGCAGGATAAGCCAACAAATACGGCACGAAATATATCGAAAGCTTGTCAAGTATTAATACCGGAATACGGTTTAGCTTCTATTATTTACAAGTGCAGTACCTCAATAATGTTATAACATTTCCTAGCTCAATCCAATACTTAAACTACAAAGATCAGTGATAATTTAATCCTAAACCAAAAGACATTTGAGTGTAATTTTAGTTTGTGGAAATTCTATCAGCTCTTATCCACACAAAGCTAGCGTTCGGTAACGCAGACGACATTTCCTAATAGCTGGATGCAATCCAATTTGACAGCTGTCAAATACACTCCTTGCCGTGTCAGCCGCGGCGATTACTACGATGTTGGACGTAACGACGTGCTAATGCTTACGTGCGCGCTAATTGACTGAATTAATATGCTGATTGCTCATGTAAGCTGAGCTCGGTATACTGTTGTTATATAGATATTGTTGACACAGCGCTTTGACGTTTAATTCTTAATTTGATGTAGAACGTTCTGAAATCATCGTCTTTTAATAAACGTAATATTGGGATTGGTGATGTTCGGCGTATTTCACCGGCCCGAGCTATTAGCTGATCTATAAAAGTCATTAAAATAATTGGTTGTCAAAACATTGCTAGTGATTTCTGTATGACTATAGCATTGATGTTGAAGAGCCTATACTGTTGAGGATATACATACATTGAATTATACAAAGTGATAGTCAAATCGGGTGTGTTAGTGATACCGCACGCATAGTTACATAACTTGTGGTCCGCGTTTAGCGCAACTACCCCGAAACCGAGAGGCAACCATAAATGAAATGGTAGTTTTCCGCGGCTAACCGGCGTGGGCTGGCGGGTTGTGGCTACGTTATGGTTGACAAGGGCCTGTAACGAGCGACCGCGTTCAGCCTACACGATGTTTGCCAGTTTCGCAAAACGTTCTCAAGCTGTAACTCATTTTTGTTACTTTGGCGTTGTTAATGTAATATAATTAACATGTTTGTTATGATTCCCAACGAACGGGATGCAGCGGTTATCAAAGCGAGGCCGGCTCGCCACAATATATTTGTATTAAGAATTCTTCAAAGGAAAATTTTTATTCAAATGGCTATGCGACCGCAGGCGCGGCCCCGCCTCCGCTGAAGACGTTGCTTTTCCGACCTTTTCCATTGGCTCCGACGAGGAAGGCGGGCCGGTCTTCGTCTTCTAGAACAACTTTCCATTTGCACAACTCTGAAATATTGCCGGATTAAAACACCGAGAGGAACTTCTCGATGCGGTTTTTCGATTCGTTCTTTTATAACGGATCTTCCATTACTTCTAATAGCTGCCATAAATACAGTGTGTTAGCACACCCTGAGACTGAGCTTATATTCTTATTGCATATCACTGTTAGCGGTATTAAATAAATTACTTTTTATATTCAATATGCTTTTAAGATTCACATATTTCTTTATAGCTATACATAAAAAAGGTATGAAACAAAATGATGTCCGTAGGGCGAAATCTTTTTCTAATTTTTTTTACTATACATGCTCTTTTAATATGAGATATATAAATCCGACTCTAATTAAAATCTATTTCTATAAAAATGATCTTCTGATTGTCGTTTGTTTGAAAAAACTTAAAATGACTATGTAACAGAAAATTGTACTAAGTACTATGGCATCTTCTCTATTTTATTTGCTGAGCATTATTATAATTTCATTATTGTGCTAAAAATTAAAATAATATTTATCACGAGGTTTATGGCTCTATTAATAGCTTCCTAAAACCATGTTTTCTTAATTGCAGAGATTAAATTAAAAATAAACTATCTTATTATCTAAAAATTATCTAAAGAATATGCATATACTCTTTATATTTAAGCACTCTTAAAATTATTTACTTTTCACTAGTACTTCGAACTTAAAACAAAACTATTAAAAGTGTACAAAATAATTCTATTAAAACAAGTAAGCAATCCTTAAGCAAGTACAAAACATCGATTGGCACTCCGTTAATTGCAAACTTCTTATAAGAGAATCCTTAGTGAAACATTCATAAATACGTAGTGAATAGAAACTTAAATAAGTTAACTTGACGAATACTGTAATTTCAAACTGTAGTTTTTTTTTTTTTGGATTACAATATTAAAATTGCCAGTAATATATTTTTCATAAAATATTTAATGATAAACTATGCTTGTGATCTGTTACAATCATGACCTTGTTAAATTAAGAGAATAAAACTATAGAAAAGATTGTAAATCATAATTTTCTGTACATTTCACTAAAACGAAATCCATTTGAAGTTGAGTTTGAGGCAACTTTTAAACATCAAGTTCCGTACGAGGCAATATACTTACGAAAATGCTTAAAAACAACAGTTTTCAGCGAATGAAATCTTAAGTTGAAATTATCAGATTTGTTTATTTTTTTGTAACAACAACACGTAACCCCATTGTGTCGTATATTAAAAAAATCTATCTAAAAGTCATGATAATATGCATATTTTGAATCGTAATATTCAAATCCAAAATTAATAAGGGTACTAGAACTATAATAGAAAGCAATTTTAATAGTTGATTCAACTTCACAGTCCTGTCATGACAGGACTAAAGTTCTAATTATAAAATAGTTAACTACTACTAATATAAATATATCAGCATATTCGTTATGAATTTCAATGTCGGATATATCTCAAGATTCATCTTCAGATATACATACATGCAATAACATTTTCATATTTTATTATAAGTTTCATGACTTATCATAAGGCTTGTATCTTATACGAGCCTCGATCTTCTTTACCAGGAGTAAAGTCTAAAATATGTAACAAATAATCATAGGACCTTTATAGTGCACAGATAATTAGTAATTTATCTGGTTTATTGGCTTTAAGTCTTTTTTTTAGATATTCTTTTCTTGTCTTAAATTATACATTTTGCTGGTCAAATTTTGTGTGGTATCCTGGAGAAAAATGAAAATACTTCATGAAGCGAAATGAAATAACTGCCTGCTATACATTTAAAAACGCTCTGTTATAAATAGGTTTTCCTATCTAATATATTAATATTTTTATTTTTGGTTTAAGCCTATAAAAATTAATTTGAACGTTAAGTAAGGATTACGGAACTGGTTTTTTGTAATAAAAATATCAATAGAATTTTGCGTGATATGGTAACTATTTACAAACTTTATTTAAATGGAGATAGTTTTAAGACAAAATAAAAACTAAAAAGACTCACTTAGAGTGTGAAATCAAGTAGAAAATTCTGAAACTGACTCCATTTAGAAAACTTCTGTTTAAAAGATTAATTTCGTTAAGACCTCATCCTTGTATTAAAACGAAGGCTAACTCTCACCATGTTGCCTTTATGAAATACGTTTTTTAACGAACAATGAAACAAGTATATTGATTTTTTGCCTCATTTAAAATAAAGAACCGGTGTCTGGTCTCTCAGATATAATATTTTTATTTATTTTAATAACGTTAAAAGTTTTCAAACTATTCATAATTGAATGAGATGAAAAAAACAAATGTAAGTTGAAATGTTCAGCAATCTTATATCTGAAATAAAATTCTATTTTAATAAAGACAACTGTCATTAAACTGTGACTTCAACTTGACTCTTGAGAAATAAAAGTTAGTTTAACCTTAACTATGAGAACATGAACTTACTGTTTCATTATCCGGAATAGGGAAACAATTAAAATGAGGGTTAAACTAACGAACGAAGACTACCATTGAAACGTTTAAACTTCAGATATTAAAATTTTTGGTTTGCAAGCCATTTTTTGATAAAATTACGTTCTTACTAAAACTATTAACGTTTTTTTCTCAGCTGTCAACCGTATATTGTCTTAGTCTGTGCAACGTTTTACCTTCTCCCGGTTATTACAAAATAAATTACCTATTACAAAACTAATAGACAAACCAAATGTTACTCGCTACCCGAAAATACTATCTTCTGTCCAAAAATAATTCTCATATAGTTAAAGAAAGTCTCATATGCATCTCTTTTTTTTAAGATACAATCTGGAAAACATTCAACACACTGGCGTACCTTTAAGAATATTTATTTACTATAGAGTTATGAGGCAATTTTTTTTTAATTCTACAACAGTACGATGTAGGTGACTTAATTATGAGGTTTTTACGAACGTCCACTACGTGGGACGTGTAAAATAGTTATTATCATACCTTTATGATTTTAGAAATTTGATTTAGGTGAGTGATTTTTTTATTAGTAGGTGTGGTCACTCCACAAAGCCATTACGAACATATATTAACTGTGCATATTGAAACAACTATTAATACTAACGTATGTCCTCACATTAAGTGGGCTTAGCGGATTGCATGTGGTAAGTGACGTGCTTTGTGCATCGGTAACTTAGAAAACATTCAATCAAAGCAAAATCAATTGTAACCTCTTGGTGTTTGAGCTGATATTACAAATATTAAATAGAGAGATGTTTAATAACACAAAGACACCGAGACTAACCACATACATATATGATGAAAATTTGATAATATCTTTAACCATTCTCTACCTTAAATAAGTACAATATAAAGTAAAAAACTAGATGAAACTCTTTAAATAAGTTAATTTACCGAATCATTACGTATTAATTTATTTTTTCGATGAAACAGTGAATCTTCTGTTCAGTATTTATTTTTTAATACAATATGATTTTCTATATACGTCCCACGTTATGCAGAAAATTCAATCGCCGTTCGATTTCTTGACAATGGAATTTCAAATATAAAAAGCCTATATGAGTACCGAAACGTTTGTATGATCATTAATAATGACTCCTAGTTTCAAATATTAATGTAGTTGATTGCGATTGGACAGATGTAGGCAGGCTTTTTCAACAGATACACGGGAGTACGTTAAATAAATAAGTATTGAAAATAAAAATAAATAAATATTAAATTAGAATTTAAACTAAGAATTCATCCGCTGCGCTAACACCGAGCCTGTTTCTCGTGAAAGCTTATGTCGATGTGATTTTGAAAACAGTTTCATAGACTTCCTAAAAAGGTATCATTTAACAGTAGACGAAAGAAATGATTGAAGGCTTGAATTGATAATTCTGGGAAAATATAGCTCAAAGTTTCTTTAGATTTTTTTTTGTCTGAGATGTTGTCATTTTATAAATATATATATTCTTTTATAAATAATTATAATGCATTTTGCATTTACAGAACACAGACTATTACATTACAAAAATATAGCATTATAAAAAAAATAGCAGGTTTTTTTTTAAGCCAAACGTGATATTTTTAGGAGACCTATTATACGGTAAATAATAATAATAATAATGAGAAAAAATAACAAAACAAAATTTAAAGTTTATCCTTAATTTTAAATTAAGGATTATCAATTAATAAAATCTGCATAATATGCGAATGTTTAAATCGTAATAAAAACTAATGTGTGTTTTTTGAATAGTTACATGATTATATAATTTTAATTTTACATTTTCCCGTAGTTATATACGAAAAAAATAGTTTCATTTCAATTGTAACTGAATGTCAGTTTGAACAAAAACTGTATAAATATGTTTGTTTGTTTATTGTACTGTACGGTTGATACTTGAAAACTTTCTTTAATGTACATATATGGGTATATTTTAGTTTAATCACAACAAAACTGGGTTAAAATAATTTCATAAAGATGATATGTCATCTGAACTAAGTAAATTTTAAGAATTCATCTATGCATTCTGAATATATATATATTATACATATATATACAGATCTGATAGCAGTATAGTATAGTATAGATCTTTGCAATCAGTAATAAAGACATATATTTTCGGGAACGGAATGCACTTTGTTCGTATTCCCAATACTTCAATCCAATTTCACAAAAGCTTTTTAAAAATTATTTCAACTTATCCTATAAATGATAAGATTGTGTAAACGAAACAAGAGAGTCATATTAAATACACCCTACACTTTTTTAATGATATGGCTTCATTCGCACTGGAACCGAGGAATGCTTTGCTAATGTCAACGTTTTTATTTTTTGGATGTAAACCGACAGTATTATTTTTATTAAGAAATTTATTTTGACAGGTAACGGTATATTTTAGTTGATTGGGCAAAACAAGCACACATCACTTAGCACTAATAGATAAATGATTATAAAAATTTTACTAACGTCATTAGTTATAAATACAAGTTACCGTATTTTTAAATAGGGTTCAAGTATTTAAGAAACAAATCTTCATAAAAATTATTTACAATTTATTCAGTAGTTTTCTCGTGATGAGTGCATAAATGTAGATTAAAAAAAATAATAATATTAAAGTAATATGATACATTAAAAATATATTTATCCGCAAAAAATATTTTAAATAATTTACACAATTGTTAACAATAGATTAAATTGAAAGTTATACAAAATTTTTATTATTTTCCTGTATAAATAGATAATTAATTAAGGAACACTACATATGTTTCACAAACAAGAATCAGACACGAGTCAACGTTGCTATGAGAGTAAAAAAGTTATCAGTATTACCAAAATGAAAATATTGTTCTTAAATTAAAATTTTAAAATTAGAAAATATATAATGTAAAATTCATTGACATAAGCAGGTTTGCAACCTGTGACCTGCAGAATATCGGATTCCACTTGCGTTCCCGAGGTTATGGATTTCGCTACCTGCTCGGGCCAATTGATTTTCCAGAACATATGTTCTAATTAAAAAATTTATTTACTTATTAGGTCGTGGCATTAGTTTAATGATCAAAACATAATTACACAAAATGGAATTCCTTAAATCAACATGAGACTTAATATTTTTTTTCATTAAATATTGTTTTGGCTTTATGAATTCTAATAATTTAGCTTGAAAAAATACCTGTATTTTTCTTCATAATATTAACAATTGATATCTATGTTTAGACTGAGAGAGAACTTAAGGATATTTTTAATGAGATCTCGAAAAATTTCACACACATAATCATAATAAAAATCATTCAGGTCCAGTGAATGTATAAATCTCTGCCATGATATATAGAAACTTTGTTAATATTAATAAACAAACTCAAACAAAATGGAAAAATTAATTAATAGTCAAACAACTTAAAAAAAATATATGTTTTTTATAAATTTCAGTGTAGGCATTTTGCAAGAAGATTTCTCTACGTTATATATATATATATATATATGTGAAAAAAAAAAAAAAAAATATATATATATATATATGTCAAACAAAATTTTGTAGCCTATAATGAGAAACACGGTTTAACATACACATAAGAATGAAGAGTATTAATGTATAATAAAAAGGGGCCCATCTCACTAGACATTATGTTACTTAATTATATTTGATATTGGCAGAATATAGTGTGCATATTTGAGAGTATAAAGCCTCAATGAAAAAAACAAATTACAATGAGGAATAGTATATTAAATAAATATATAAAAAAATATAGTGATTTCAAATTGTTTATCTAATTGTTTATTCCATAAGTTTTAAATTTTTCATTCAATCGGCGGAAATATGTCATGATGAATAGGGTTATCTGGTACGGGGGTTTAATTAGTCACGCTACAGTGCCACGTCCCTTCCCTTGATCGGGATCAGATAAACTGTTAGGAAGCTGAAGGGAGACGACGTTCGTTTAAAACATCTTCAATGTACCAGCGTATAGGAAATGCGATGTGTTACAAGACACTATACGCTTCAACAATCTTTGATATTCGTATATATTAACGTAAACATTATTGCCTTTAAATGAACAAACTAGTCATGATTTAATTAAACCCGAATCACTATCTAAACTTTATAATAAATTCCGACAGCTGTACATAATCTCTAAATGGAATTAGGTTTTCACTTTACATTATTTTGACTCTTTTATAGTGACATATTCGGAATTGCTAAATGTTACCGATATATTTTGAATTAAATTGCATCCGATCAACATTTGTTTTGTATTATAGAGTTTTAATAGGTCTCCTGACGAAAATTAACTTCGTGGAATAAAACATAGATTTTCTTTACGATTTTGTGGTTAAAAATTTTAATCACTGCTTAAAAACAAATCTCAAATTGACCTTATAAATTAATGATAATTTGTAAACATCTTGAGAAGGGCGGACGTTGTAGGGCGGTTATTCGGTCATCCCGCCCCACTTGACATTCAAAAACTTCCTTAAGTACTTCCGAAAAAGTTGAGATTTTCTCAAGAACTTTCACCCCACTTCAGAAGTGTTTCGTAACATTTAAATGTCATAATAACGTCGGTTTGCGGTAACTTTTTCATCTAAGGTGTCGTTTACAAAGTTAATTGTTTATTTTAATTCAGAAATAATTTTAAAAATAGTGTTGTTGATTATATTGCAATTGTTAACGTTGATATGAAATCAAATCTCAGCTGTTAATTTTTGACATATTACCTGCATAATTTTATTATAATAACTTTTTATTTTTTCGATAATATATTAACCTTTTATCACTTTTTTAATATCTCTGTATACGATTTCTTAATAAAGTCGTTCTAAAACTAAATAATTTTCTTGTTTTTAAAGTTGAATGGAATGAAATTAAAGTTACTCAATTTGTATAATATCCACTATAAGTTGACCCTTCAAACTTTTATATCCTATTTAAGTAACGCGACTAAGCCTATCACTAGTGACTATCCTCCGAGTCAAGATATCGATTTCGTTGTGAAGTGCTAAAATTATTGACTGTTAATTATACCATGACTTAAAAAATATATTAAATTTTATTTATGAGATAAAAAAGTAATTCGCGTATTTAAGAGTGTATACGCTATGCTTTTATTCTATTCATATATTTTAAATATCATTCATCATCAATCTTATATGTCATTTCTATAAAAATTGACCCTAGTATATGTATCTTTTTGGTTTGTATACTTATTGTGTAACAATAACTGCACCTTCGGCACTCACCGCGACCACTACGGCCGACGAATCTCAAATCGTTGAACTTTGCCACTTGGTTCTTCATGACCGCCGAGCTGTTACGGAGTTCAGCGCAGCAGTTCTCATCGTTACCAGCCCTGACAGTCACCAGTGTTCCGTCTCCAACGTCACCAAGCGCTACCACCTTAAACGCCACCGGCAGCGTTTTATTGGATCGCCAGTGAGGAGGTAGCACTGTGCATACGAAGTGTGGACTACCAGTCCTCACCAATTCCCCCGGGTGCTCCGATAGAAAATCACCCAGCGTCCTCTCCGCGAGTATATCTGATGTCATCTTGGTGTATGTCTCGTGGAGGAGTGCGGAGCTGGTGTCCGGCGACACGGCCCCGCTGGAGGCACTCGTCAAGTGCATCCTCGACACCCTCGCTCTCTGCGTGCTACACATAGAGTCCACTGTGCCCACACCTACATCGCACTTTCCACTCCACACTTGTCACATCCACTGGAAGGAGTCACCGACAATCGCCGACATTTCTGAACACCCGCGATCCTGCACTTTGCAGAACCTGTGAGATGCGACTCGTTGCTAGGGAACGAGCGCGTGGCCACTAGATACGGTGACGTCACACGGCCTTGCCACACTTTTTTCCCGGTGAATGAAAGGTTCGTCGGTGGGTGGGTGAGGGACGCGAGGGACGCGAGGGGGCGATTTTTTCCGGAACAGGGGGTTCTCCCCCGCGCGTGGCGAAAAAACTTTTCACTAGTTTCAATGCCGGCACTTTTTGTGTACCGTATTTACAATCGCACGCACGTGCCTGTCGCTCTCGATCACCGATCGCTTATTTTGTCACTGATGAATCTTCCTATTAATTTAAATTTTAATTGTTCTCGCTACGTTACGAGGGGAGTATTGGGTGCGTGCGTCGTAGTGCACGTTCGAGATACGACTCGAGCTGACGTTATTCGTCGAACGGGTCGGTTGCGGTGGCTATTAATACGCGCCGTACGTCCGTACGTCCGCGCCCGTCGACTTCGGACAAAGTTTCGCGGGTGAGCAGCGGTGGCGGCGAGCGAGAGGCGGCAACAGCGCGGGCGCGGCGGGCGGCGGAGCGCACTTTGCGGTCGGGGTGGGTTGGGTTTAAAGCCGCCGAAGGATAAAACATACAAATAAACACGTGTTCGCGCCGGCGCGAGCGAGAGGTGCCACGTTTGTAGCGGAGCGAGTGAGATGGGGAATTACTCTTGCGGCATTTAGCAGCCGTTCTGCTTGCTGGCACCCGCCTGCCGCCTAAACCAACCCAACCTCGCAGTTGCCGTCGCTGCCGTCATTGACAACTTCGTTTAAATCCAGCCACAGCTGAATCCGTAACCCATATACCAATGTTTGTCTCAATGGACTAACAGTGATAACAGTGATAGTGATTTTTTGGTCGGAAATGATTTTTTTTTATACATAAATATTATATAATTTTTATTCCTTATTTTAATCTAACTTCTAACGACTGCATTATCGCTTCTAAAAATTTTTACAAAAAAAAAATTATAGTACCCCTACCGACACTATGAGCTTCATTCGATCTTTTTATATTCTTACAACTTATATAATTTGCAATACGAAGAAGTAAAAAATCTAATATCAGTTTATGCTGCAAAGGAAAATGTTGAGGGTATTATAACGATTAACTTAAAAGTAATCTACGAGGTCTACTCAATCTTAAAAGAGTTCGGGTTAGAGACAAGAGGGTTAAGTGTTTTAAATTTAATAAGTATGGAGTCCTAAATAAAGCAGTTTATTGATAATTTTATGGAATATTAAATGTCTTGTTATTTGCACAAATTAGTAAAAATGCTGAAGACAACTTTTTAAAAGTAAATTATAAATTAATATAAATAATTTTGTATGTTGTTATAAATATTGCATTCATTGCCTTTAATAACTATAATCTAATCTTCTACGACGAAGATTTTTTCTTTTTTTCTCTCGGTATTTTTTTTTATTTAACTCAAAGTCTATAGTTAATTTTACCATATTAGCTTCTTAGTTTTGTAAAATATTAAAAGGTTCGAATAGAATTTTCAGTCATAATATGGGACGGGGCCTTTTATCCCCAAATTGGCTTAAGCAAGACGAGCTTAGAGACGTTGACGGATACGAGTGGGGACGCGAAGGATCAACTTAATAAAGCATGTTAGTTAATATATCGCCTCTTTAGTACGATGATATTATTTTAAACACTAAACAATTATTATTATAACATTAGAATCATCAAAAATATTAAAAGCCCATCTTTAACTATGACATTCCAAAATATATTTTAATTTTCTTAATTGAAATAAATTACTTTTACTTTTGTTAGTCACCAGGATTTATTTTTTGAAATTATTCATGTTGTTTGAAATAGTTTTCACACACGAATAAATCTTGAATTGGTATAACAGAAGCCGAACAAAGTGTATATTGAGTATACGAGATACAAGTTACAAGATACTCCAGTCCATTTTGGACCCCATCTCTATTGCCTCGCACACAAATCAATGCTATTGCAATTTAGTTTTTATTGCGTTATAATAAGGTTGTTAGTTTTCGTCCTTTGACAAATCTCACCCATTTCATTTCGCGTCATGTAGCTCTACTAATAGCCATTAGTGCCTTTCATTGCAGCTGTCACTTTCACAAACACCTGACTAAGGCTTCGCTATTAGACACATGTTCTAGAACCTTCAAATGCTAACGCGACCAATAAATAATTTGATTAATAGACTTTTTTAATTAAATTGAGAACAATTTAGATCTTCATATCACACGTATGATGTATGTACAGTAATTAGATTAAGGCGATTTTATTCTTTGGCAATAATGTTTAGTGTTCGGTTTCTTAAAGAATTTTTATATTATTTTATACTTCTATAACGATAAGAAAATACTTCAAATATAAAAAGCCTTAAGTATTATTATTAAGTAATTATACTGCCAAAGTATAGAAGTGCAAGGATCGTAAAAATATAACAAATAATATGACTACAGACTTTAACGCCTGAAGAGATTGGAGTTTGTATTCTCATTTAGACTGTAATTTTTTTCCACCAAAACTATTTTAATATGGTTCAATTCAATTCGAATAGTTAAAATTTTATTGGAATCGAATCCAATACTTTCAAAGATCGAATTTAATATTAAACAGAGGTCGACAAATTTGAACTTAATATTATTTGAATTCGACATACAATAACTATAACTTAATTGTATTATATCCTTACTAGAAACATGTCATCAGGTTCCAGGACTTCTCTGTATCTATTTTATTTAAAAAAAATTCTGATTATTATTTTTTTATCCTAAAATATATTCGCCAACCGATAAATAAAACCGTAATTGCAAAAACCATACAATAGGTGGACGACCTCAAAGCTACTGTAAAGTATAATAAAGGTATGCAGATCAGTCGGTACGTTCAGCAAATATTGGAGCTCCCTTACAACACAAAATCAAACCTTTTATTTAAGTCCGGGCACACAGAGGGCACATTGTTTGCAAGGGATCGGGGGAGATAGTTCAACAACCCTCTCGCTGACCGAATAGACTCTGTGAGCCATTAGATTATATTATCCTTTCATGTGATTTAATTCTTCAGATTTTATACAGCTTAAAAATATCATATTAAGTTTCGGTATATTTAAGAGCAATTGTTGAATTTTATTCATTATTATTATATCTATGATAAATTAAATATTTCAATATGATCTTAAATATGTTCCTATATTTCATTTGTATCAACTGTCCTGAACATTCAGACGGCATAACTATTCACATAAGATTTCATTGTATATTTGGAGGCTAAAACCCAGCATAACAAAAGGGCTGTATAAGCCGGCTAAGCAGCAGTTAGCCACCAGATTGCAATAAACATAGCGTAGTGGACGCGTAGCCCAATGCTACGTCGGACACATCAGAGAACAGTGAGTGTCGTGGAGTAGAATAATACTTTATAGTTTTATTTCAGAACAACTGTAATAAAGAAAAATAAATTATAAAAATCTTCAGTCTTACCGCATTTGTTTGAAAATATTATATGTGACATGTAAATGATAAATTGGAATAAAATAAAAATATTGTAAAGTAAAATATACTCAATATCTAATGGGTCCTTTATAATTAAATAATAAGATTAGAAGACATCACATTCTAATTTGAAAATTAATCTAATCATAATTAGAAGCAAAGAAAAGGCAAGATTCCTATGAGAATATTTTATTGAAATACAATGGGTAATAACGACTCCATATCATTCAGAGAAGTGCAAGGTCCCAGTCGGTCAGGCCGTCCGTCGCCCTCGTTAGAGAAGCTCAAATTAATGCAGCCCATTCGCCGCCTGACGCCCAGTTGTTCTTAAATCTAATTGCCGCGCCACCGCCACGCACACTGATTAATCTACCTCCTAATGCTTCGGCATAACATATTGTGCTTCAGATTGCTTCGCCTCTGAGAAATAGGTTAGCTCAGTGTCTGAATCTTAAATCGTTGCTATGTGCACGGAAATTACAGAAGTAATTTTAGAGCAAGTTTAAGAGTTTTATTCTAAAAATATTCCTATTGTGATGATCCTATTTTAAAGTGTGTTGAAATATGTTTGACATTATGTATCGAAGCTATTAAATTTGAAACCTCGAAAACGATGCCGTTTTACGGAAAAAGGGACGTTTTAGTACAGAAACAGATTAAAAAATAAAGCAATCATTCCAATTAAAGTATTTAGCTGAATTGTGGGCACAAAGTGCTACGAATCGGTGTTTTAAAGTCCCTGGAACTTTGAAGTTCCGCAAACATGTGAGGGGTTAAAATAGAAGTTGTGCGCGAGTTTAAAATTGTTCCGACGAAAAAAGGAACTTTAATTTTCTACGTTTTAAAACAAAAGTCGCTCCCAGCCGGGATAATGGCAGTAACGTGTTCGCCCTTCACAAAGTAGCTCAGGAATTGGATGAACCTATTCAGTTATTTATATTACACCTAATCAATTATTATTATACCAGTACATGTGATGGTGAACATAAGAATGGTTTTATTATCTTTATATAACAGTCTATGATCTGAAAATTTTCGAGTTTTCACCTATATGTAACTTCTTTTCAAGGCAGACATTTTTTGTATAATAAATACATACTTGTCTTGCAGGATGCCTCGCATGGTTTCTTGGACGGAATGTAGGTTCAGACAAAAAGTGCTCTGGCTTCAAACGAAAGGGTCACTGGACTCGCCCTCGCCTCGTTAGCGCGGTTTGTGTTTCCCAAAGTAGTAATTAATGAAATTATTTCAAATAAATCTTTAACCTCAAAAGAAATAATTTTTGTATAATAAAAATCAAAATAAAGACCTTTTTCGTACCTAACTTAACAGGTTTAAACTATAGTTTTTGTTTCCTAAGTTATCAAAAGAAAATTCATTTCAATTTAAATAAAATTTAAAAATCAATAAATTTATTTTATGTACGTCCATATATGAAATATAATCTAATAAGACTATTACGGCCTGTTAAGTAAGTTTCAAAGATAAATTCAACGAAATTATTAATAGATTTTTCCGAATGCTGTCACCTACAAATAAAATCAAAACCTCTCATATAAGAACAAAGATTAAAAACGCTCATCATCTTAGTTTGGGAGCCTCTGTAATTTGCATGCTATATAAATCTACGTATTCAAACGCTCAGTTGCCTAATGAAAATGAGCCCTTTCTTCCAACGACGGTCAAACCCTCGGACTGGAGCGTGGATGCTTCGTGTTCGTGTGTTTTAAATGAGAATCGCACTTACAATTTATGTGGAAGGGTTTGGTTTGGGGCTTGGATAACTGTTTTATTTCTTTTCCACTGGCAGGTGTTATTGATTTTGCATTGTTTTTCTGTTTGTTCTACTATTTTGGTACTCAGCAAGTTTTTGTTTGTATATTAGATGGTTTACTTTCTATTAATTTTTATTATTTCTATATAAAATTAAACTATAAATTCGTTGCCTCTATTAATACGTGGTGACATATTAATTTAGTGTAAGACATCGTTGAAAATTTGCTAAGTAGTTTTAAGTATAAAATGTAATTATATTTATTCTTACAAACTTTGACGTTTAGTATAAAAGTTATATATTTGACAAGCTGTTTAAAAACAGTCCCTCAGTGAGAGCTTTCTGCTTTTATTTATACAATTATAATATACGAAACGTCTCGTTTCCACCACATACATTCAAAAAGACCAAACGGGCACGTTAAAACTCCCCATTTGAAACTAATTAGGCGCTCTCGTCTTTGTAAGTCTAATTAGAAATTCCAATTAGATATTTGGCGGTGCCTTTCAAATTCCGAGTGAGAATAATAATTGTTATCGGTGGCCACCCAAGCAGATACTTTGATTCGTGAGTTATTTCGTTACGAGAACGGCCCCTCATAGAATATCTTTTTGATGTAACCACTTCCTAACTTGTTAATGTTTACGATCGTGTTTGCTTTGCATAAAAATAGAGTTTGAATTTAGAATACATCTGTTGATGTCTATTCATTGTGTTACAGAATTATTGTAAATAATATTATTTTAATTAACAGAATTATTTTAGAGTTAGTTTTTATTTTAAAACTTTTATTGTTTTCCTCCGCCAAAAAAGTGTCAGAACCTATTAATTGTACAATTCTGTATTGTTTATAAACACTTTAATGTTTTCATTTATGTATTGGTGCATTCTAATAAATAAGTATATTGGTAATCATTTACAACACGACTGTAATATTATAAATACCCACTTGTATTGTATGTTTTACGTATGTTTACGATATTTTGAACTGATTAATTCCTATTCCATTTGAAGATTCATGATACGTTTGCTACGGTTATAAACGATAATTTAAACTGTATTGAACTTAGTGTAAGTTGTAAATGTTCAAAGGAAGTGCCATTTGGAGCTGCAAATATAGATTTATTTCTATAGATAAGTGTTAATGTGTTTGTAATGAATTTAATATATCTTAACTAGTTGATGTCTGGGAAATCGCTCGTTAAATCTTTACGTAGTTAGTTATATTTCGACATATATGTGTGTAGTTTAACTTATATAATATTATTTTAAGATTTTAAATAAACGTATTTAGAAGTTTTTGTAGAATACAGAATCAAACATCCAAATATTCACTCTCTCTCTCTCTCTCTCTACACTTAAATAGCTAAACGATGTATGAAACTGTAATGTTTATCGCGTATGAATATCCATCTACTAAACAAAACAACTTTCCATATCTTAGTCTTAGAGCCAATTGAGCAACCATTAGCATTCAATGAAACCTAAACATCATATGTATTGAAACACACACGCGAAAAAGCACCTTATTGGTAATACATACGATTAATATTACAATGACATTACTTCGTCTTGGGGTACTCATTTGCGAGATGAAATTTTAGAATTTGCATAAGACGCTGTCAAATTCTCAGAAGGGTTAAAATCTCGAGGGCTTTCCTTGTTGATCCGGGAAGCTTATCCTGATAATTATTTCAACTGTTTATGCCTGTCGACGGTGCATTTAGATGGTGTATTATAGTTTGTAGTGCTGTCTTCATTAACCATGCCAGCCGAATTGATGAATGTCTTGGGGCGAATCGAGTTTACGCTTGACATATTTATTTACGACATTAATCGCAAAATTATGCTATGATGATATTATATATTAACTAAAAATTACATTAAAAAATATATATATATATATTAAATTCTTCGAAATATAAGAGTATTTACGCTTAAAATTTAATCTTCTTCACATGTACACATGATTTTAATAAATTGTTACCCCTCGCTTCATTAGTGAGGAAGTCAATTTCTCAAACATTAAATATGAGGAGTTGCGCTAATAATGTCTCATTATTGTTAAGAATTATTAAATTCTCTGCCTTATCTCATAAGCATGTCGTAATATAGTTACAGAGATATCAAAATTAAGAAAATTGTGACGTAAAACGTCACGTAATAAAGACGAAGCTTGTGATTGATCCCAAAACGTCAATTAATCCATTGACCAAAAGTTAAATCAATCACCAATTTTTTCTCGCTATAAATATTATCAAATTAACTGGATCTCATGCATATGAAGTTACAACAATGCTTGAATCGTGTATCACAAGATGTACTTCATTAAGCTAATAAATATACTCCATTTAATTACGCATACGTCAAATATCTTCATCGGTATGTACTTATGATGGCTTTGTAAGATATTGTATGAGGGTTGCGATTAATACCCGGCTGTATAACCCGGAGGACTTCTCATATTAACTCGACTCTTTTATGGGTGTATGTGAAACATACTTTCCTAATAAACATTACTTATGACATGATTTAGATAGTTAAAAAAGATGTTAGTCAAGACATGGTAATTGTTTTTTATGTTAAATTTAATATTATCATCGCAGCCAATACAGGCCAGCTGTTGTAGGTAAGATAATAGAAATCGGAAACCCGCAAAAAGAATTCTCGCAGACTGCCTGGCACCAGTTACTTTTTGTGCTAAAACAAACATTGGAAGGTCCACCGCTGACATGTGATCGATAAATCTAGTTGACGGAAATGGTCAGGAGTTTAGTTTTTGTTTTGATTTTTTTATGATCACGGTTCTGATTTTAATTACCTAAACGGTTTTTTTAAATCCATTCATATATAGTATAAATCAAATTAATAAAATTTATACCCGACACTATTTCTTAAAATGGCGACACACCGCAATTTATTATGTGGAATTTATTTGTAATACGCAACATGATATGTCAAAAGCCAACCGCGCTAATAACCGGCGACACCGCAAAACGGACAAAACGGTATTTAAGGTTTAAACAAAACTAGTGTCAAAGTCTAACGCCCGAAACAAAATTACACGTGACCCAAACTGTATTGCGCACGTGTATTATAGTCCATTACTCCAACTAGAGTGTGAATAATTAAGTGGAGTCGGAAAATATGAAATGATTGTGTGGAACAATCCCGGTATGCGCAGACAAATGACTTCGTGCTGTCGGATTTGAGAGCCGTTTCCGGATTACGAGGCCCCGACTGTCCGGGGAGGAAAAATGTTTTACGAATTTAATTAAATAAGAGCATTCTATTCACACTGTGATTTGATGTTAAATTCACATATTAAATTAAAATATATAAGCAAAATTATGGGAAAATTATAAAGTGCTATTACGGAAAATTTGCTATTTTACATGGATGAGAGTTTTCACCACTGTATGTTCCTTAGCTTCCAACAAAAAAAAAATAGTCCTCATAATGCCTTACGCAGTTGAGGCAATATAAAACCGACTCACGGACGTCATAAAAACTGAACTGTCACTAGAACATTAATAAAGGGCCCTGAAACAACACAATGATTTACAAAAGCGTTAAGGAAGTAAATTTGACACCAGCCATCGAAGTTTCCTAGTTTTTACAAGCGTTTGTAGTTCCGGCCACCCCGAACTGTGATGTCACCGGCGATGGACACTTATTGGACGTCACCTAATCAATATAATAAATAACAAAAAAGACTGACTAAAAAAATAAGCTTGTAATCTAGACAGTGCCGAGGTATGGGTATTGATCAAACGTGCACTAAATATACAAGTAGATAAACTATATTATATTATATGAGAGTTCATAGATAAATAACCTCTTTATTTATAACCTATGCCGGGGAAAGTATTTAAATGCTTAAGATTTCATTTGTGTTGGTGACAATCAAATATTATCAAAGATTATCAATAAAAAACGCCTTGATTAGTTAAAAAAGGAGAAGTAGAATTTCGTGCTTTCGCTATGTTCGTTAATTTAATGAATGAAAACCTTGTTGGAGGATGTACCATATCGTAATTAAATAAGTAAACGCGTATTGTCATACATAATGTGACTAAACCTAGTAACAAAATAAAAAATACCTACTTTTATTTTATAATTTATGAACTCTACTATCGAATAAATGAATTAAATTCTTTTCTATAATCTCAATAACATTATTTTGCATGTTCCATTTTTCTTACGGTTTTTAACCAAAAATGTACATATATTCTGATATCCAGCAATATAGATTACGTAAGGCGTACACGAGCGCCCTCTACATTTGATGAAAAGATATAAGAACTAGGGTATGAGCTTACGGATAAAAGATTGAAGTTTCAACACATTGTACTAGATGGCGTTCTTCTAAAAATAATTCTGGCTGAACTGGTTCGCTTCATAAATGTTTTATAAATAAAAAGGCTTATAATATAATATTTATACACTGTCTGCAGTGTTAGTAATACTGTTACACTATATACTCTATATAAAAGAATTATTCTAAGTACTTAAAAGTGACATTTTATTTATTCATAAACTAATTGTCTATAAAGGTACGTTGAACATTTTTACGCTTAATTATGTAACAGTGCTGTTATGCTCATTCAACCAAATTCATAATATAAATTAACCAAAATATATGAACAGCTTCTGTAATAAGAGTTATAAAAATACGCTTATAACAGTTCGATGTAAGTAACAGTAATAGTATTTTTTGGGGTTCAAATAATACATCTGTTAATATCGCGTTGAAACTTTTAGTTTTATTGTTTTTACAAACTATGTTATATTTATCTCTAGGTTTCTTTAATATTATAACACCTATTATTTAGTTATAGATTATTTAAAAAACGTATACATTTTTATTTTTTATTTTGACTGGACAGTACTTGAACTGATGTACCATCTAAATGGTGGTACCTTTTACAAGGTAAATTGAATAAATTGAAGAATTGAAGAAGAAAATTGGTGAAAGACGCTGAAAACGCTCTCCTTCGTTGCATTAGTGATTTGAAAACAATTGTCGACAGTTAAATTTCAGTAATGTCGTCACATAACTTCATATTCTTTAATATTTATAGAAAAAATAAATTTATTATCCTCATTAAAATAATAATTATAACTGAAAGTATAATAAAAACAGATATTCAATATAAGGAAACTAACAAAATATCAAAACATAATGGCTTATTAATTATTTTTAGGTTTATCTGTTATTACAAAATTACGTAATTCGTAAATGATGTTTATGAAACACAATTCAAATAAAATAAATAGTTTCTTCAAAGGTTAAAGATAAATAAATAAATTCACAAAATGTAAATAAAAATGATTGATTTTTTTTTAATTATCATATGTAATTTTAAAGTTCTAAAACTTCAGCATTATATTGTATTCAATACTTATTTCTTCAGTGTCAAAATTTATCCATAAATATTTGAAATCGTACATCGGCCATAGGTTATTGATTATATACAGGTGAGGACCAACGCCAGTCCGAGGCAAAAAAAAACTATGAATCTTCTCAGACCTATATGTCTTATAGTAAAAATTATGTTTCTAAAACATATCCTGCATTTGACATAGATAACTGCTCTGATATTAGGACAGCAAAGCAACCACATCTAGTGTGGCATCAGGAATCTCCTGGTTCTCTTAGCGAGGAGTTGGTTCAAAGACACCAGCGTCACTCACATCACTCTAAGCCATACAACGGTGTCCACCCGGCGTCGTTCGTTCGCTTATTAATAAATGTCATACCAATAGCAACATCAAAACAAATAGTCAATAACATAGTTATAAACAACGTAATCATTATCTGCGGCACGTTTTATATTTTATACGGCCGTGGACGCGCTAAAAAGCGCCCATGCATAATTACCTCCCGTGAGGATCGGTGGCCGAAGCGTGGCTACTGAAACACATGAAGATATCACTACAACTACATTTTTTTACATTTTTATTATTTCAAACGAGTTTCATTTAGCTTCCGACGAACAAAACAGTTTTTGTGTGCCTAGTGAATACATTTCTGTGATTTAACATATAGCGATATGCACTCAAACCCATTTTTTAGTATACCTATTGTCACGTTACGGAGGCTAGTAAACAGACATTCACATTTTACTATTATTTAATTACTAATTGTAAATATACATATTTTACTCAATTCCTTAAAACTATATATACATACATATACAGAACATAGTATAGAATTTTTATTAATAAATATTCCTTCTTTAACCTACACTTGAAAGCTGAAAGACAAATTAAAAATACTTCAAGGAAACATATTTTTACTCTACCTTCTTCTAATTAGTAAAAAATACAAGGTCCGTTTCATAGGCCAAGTCTAAGTAAAAAGTTCAGTTAGTTCAGGATCTCCTTAAAGCGAAAAAAAAATTTTTATAAAATTTGTTAGTATGTCTATAGAATTCAAATAGGGAAACATCAAATAAATGTAATGTATTTCTATTTATTTATTCATATATCTCAAAAAATATGTCTATGGAAGTTGCCAGTATGAATAATATAAAAAAACTTTATAACATTATGATTTATAAAAAAAAGTATATAATATATTTAAATGGTAGTCTCCATATCATTCTCTGTCGGTAACGGAACTCTTTTGTATGCATTTATCGGTGAATTACAACGTCGAGCTGTGCCAGTTAAAATAGCCATCGAAACTACCTACATTTTATATAAAATTATTTACTAACGAACACAGAGATAAACATTATTTACTCTTTTATTTATAGCTATATCAATTTAAACTTAATCAATATAGGTATATACTTTATATAATTCAAGTTTATACAACTGTAAACATACGTGATTATTTTTAGGGGATTAAATTTTATGTATATCGCAGTACTTCAAGGAAGAATAACTTATTACTAAAATGACTATATATATAATCATATGAATACATTACTTATAGTAAGAAACACCTTATACTTGAACTTAATATAAATTTACAATTCATGATGACAACACGGTTTCCACTATAATTAAAACTAAAAAAGTAAGTAATAGTGATATTCATAATGACACGGACATGAAAATCGATTTTTAATAAAGACGATAATATCGATCTATGCATAGACGTTCCCGAATCAACTGTAACCAGAGACTAACTCAATTTAAAAAACAAAGGAAAATAAAAACAAAAAAAACCGTTATAAAGGATCACCACCGGCTTAATCGAATTGCTGCAGGTAGGCGGGCGTTCATTAGTACTGTTTGTACAAAGCCTTCGAAATGAATAGGTTTATAGCATGTCTATTAAATCAAACCCCAACGCTAGACTGTTTGATGAATGTCCTAACACGTAATTTTATTATACCGCTCATAATTGGCGCATGTAGCTCCTGAAAGATAAATTATTTAAATTTAATTATTCCTGACTGCAAATAGTCTATGGATAATCACTAATAGTTATGATCAACCTCTGCTAAGTTATATTCAAAGTAAAAATGTCATATAGGTGTATTGAATTTTGAAAAATGTATTTTTAAATAAAATTCGAGTTAAATAAAACAATGCCAATTCCAAAATGTCCGAATACAAAAAAAAAAGGTTGGCCTTCGCCGATCCGCGAAATGGAAAAACTATGAAAACACGTTGCTTGTATGTATTTTTTTCGACCACCTCAACTAACTGAACAGATACACCACAAACCCGAAAACCTACATCCGTTGGATTTCAAAAATAAACAAGTCTATTCGCAGCCAACAGAATCGATGGGAACAAACTTTTGTAATATCACGTACCTATCCGCTGAAACGTCTGATGGAAACGCATGTGACGTATTTAAAACGAATCGAATAGTTCTCAAAATATTTTATCGATTTTAACATACTATATATACGACTGATTATAAATATTTATATAAAGATTTCTGTTATTCTGATATATTTAGCAAAACTTGCGGTTATAAGTGCTCTTTGAATAGAGTCCTTTATCTCAAATCTAAAGCAAACATACAATCCGGATAGCGAAACTAAATATGCCCAGCTAATATGAATCGAACAATGCGAAATATAAACCGTATTGAAAATCAAAAAGCCGTGATAACTCGAGACTTTTTATCCCCAAAACTAGGTTAGTAATACGTGGACAAAGGAATCTTTGCAATTCTGACATACCATTACATGGTGGATATAATTAGTTATGGTGTATGGATTTAGATTTTGCGATAATTTTGTTGAATGGCGAACAAACATCTGTTCGTAGTGTCTGACAGGAGTATTCAAACGTCATGTAAGTCGATACGAACAGCACAAGGACCAAAATGGTCAGCCGAGGATAATTTTGATTTTTGCTTCAGATATTTTGGAGGGATAGCTTAATTTTAATGGGTAATACAACTATTCAAATAATAATTATAAAAAAATATATATTGAATAACCTAAATTAAAGTAGTTTTTACTGTGACTTAAATCTCCGATGTTAAGAGGAGTAGTAAAAAAAAATAAACTCAGAAGTTTAATATGAGATATATACCTCATAAAATATGATTTAAAAAAATTATATATTTCTACTTCTTGAACGCCTCTCATATGTATGCGATTAAATCATCAAGTTATCTAAAACACGCGAACTACACCAATCAAAGTCACTTTATATAGTATTTCAATTAAAACAAAAACATAACATTAAAAAAAATAAACAAAAATTTAAATGAGTGTGTCCGAGCACACGTCCTGCCATCGCTGTACCTTCGTCAAGCTGACAGATTAACGCAGAATTCAGCATATCTGTGTTATGCAACACGGATCCATCGGGGCGGACATTTATTAAAAATACCGAGAGACATATGGACATACGATATTTGTATTATACGCTAATGTATACATTGATACGGTACAATTAGTATTTAGGCGTTTCCGCTCGACAAACGCACCTGGTTTATTATAACAGCTATCTTTATTATCAATAACATGTCTACAAGTATGTACTATTTTTTTTTAATAGTAATTATTTAATTAATAGTAATAGTAATTAATTAATATTTATTTGATATATCCTCTCATAGCGGAGTGCATACGAATCCCTATACCCACCTAAACTATACGAAGTCTCGAAACTCACTGAAAAAATTTAGATTGATTGAATCCTCTTTTGTTTTTAACAAACCACTGAAAATCTAGCTCTTTTTATTTACTATCTGTATTCGACTGAGCTTGTCTTTTTGTTCGGTTTTATTAGTTTTATGTTTTCACTGACTGAATGTTTGTAATGAAGGTTCTAGTGATTGGCGGATGCTGAATTATTTTACTTACAACAAAATATAAGTAGATTTAGCTTTGAATCGTCATTCATCATATAAAGAAAGGTTTAATTTTTTTATCTTAAATAACAATCCTTAGGTCATAAATTAACTTAAACAGCAATAAGATGTAACCATTTCATAATCTGTTTCATGGCATTCGGAATAAAAATGTATACGTCTATCAATCAGTTGCAATGAAAGAAATAAATGCGGTTAACAAATCAATAGTCTAACCAAAGAAAGAATATCCTTTAAAGTAAAAGTGCATAAAAGTATAGTAACGGTAGAATAATAAAACAAAATAGCATCAATTTCAACATAAGAACCGATGTATTAAGACAGATTAATGATTGTAGACCAAATTGAGCCAAGAAAGGATCGATTATCATTTCACGGTTTAATTGTGAGTTCCAAAGTCTGGCGCAACGGCCTTCTGCCGGCTAATGACGCCATAAACTTGAAATTATACGCTCCGTTAGCGAGGCCATCCGTTGTTTTAACGTACATATGTAACACAACAATAAAAGAACTTTGACTTCCTTTGCTTGCATTTTACGAATATCCGCTTTAAAAAATATTATACAGGTCTAGGGTGTTATGTAATCTGATGGATATCTATGTTTTGAGTCTCTTAACTCAGAACTCACGTATAGTTTTGCGTCTTTCCACATTTCTGATTGACTGGCGAAACTGTGGGAAATGGTTTAAAATATATGAATATAAATTTAACGTTCGTAAGTAACCTTAATTTTGTTAGGGGATTCGCGAGAACGATTCATTGGAGTCGGAACATATTCTATTAAAAATTAAATGTAAGGATTTGATCTGCACACAAAACTAATGCGAGCCACAAATCTAATAGAAAAAAATAATAAATGTAATAAATTCGGGTACATTAAGTACTCAGGATATAACCTAAAACGTGTTTCCTTTGCAATTTTTTTCGTTAAATCCATAGTTTCTGAATGCATCGTGCACATCCATTTCAAAAATTCAGTCGATATATTAAATAGCAATTTTTGGAGTTAATCCAAAAAATCAAAATATTTTTCTGCTGAAAGGAATCTACGTCATCCGAAAGTATTATTCTACATAATGCATAATAGAAAGGCACACGTTAACGTAATGTCGGAATAAATGGCGCGCGGTTAAGCCGGCGCATATTGAAACCATTCTCTGACAAAGTTGTTTTATCAGTGCCGATAACGCTCATCCCATTTATACTGAGACTTTTTGGTACTGACCCTACTCATCTACAGCAAACTACACGAGGATTACTACCTTTTTGTGCGAGTGATAGCCTTGGAGTGAAGAAAAAAAAACGAATATAATAACTTCCCATTAATAACATGGTTTGTTCTTTTTATGTATAGTAAAAAAATAAAATTTATATTAACGGAAAATGCTTGTAATACATTAATTGCCTTACCTTCACAACTCTATATAAAAAAAAGAAGAAGTAGAAAACAAATGAGTTGTATATGTTCCAAATAAATACCACATTATGTGTACATAATAGCTATTGCGTATGGTTTTTTTGAGGTGAGTGGGAAACATCCGCGGTGGAAGACGCCGCGATGCGACCGCTTAGCCCGCAACGGTTACCCTCCTTTAAGTAAATTGAGGTGATGCGAATATATTAAACACTTTTTTTTATAAAGTTCTTTTTGCCTTTTTGGGACATTACTTAATTAAGCGAAATAAATAAAATCTCCCCGGTTGGCATTACGAACCGAACTGAGGTAGAGAAAATGTCGAAAATTAACTAAAGCTGTACAAAAAACAAAACTTTTCACAAAGAGATCCAGATATCGCAAGAAGAACATATACAATAATATGTATGTTCCGGTTGCGATATAACATACTCTTACTACAAGTTTGTGTCCTGACCCAGCTAACGGAATATTTTCGGTTTCCCATTCAATGATCTACTTTCAAACTGTAATGTGCCAAGAAAGTCACATTTAAACATGCCAAAAAAAAAATTGTGATAATTGTTTGAGAGACATGATTTTCCGTTCATAATTTTGTTTTAATTATTTTTTTCCAAGCGATTCTTGAAGCAAAACATACGTTTATAATCGCATAAGCCAGGTTTTATGGTAGTTAATTTTTATACTCCACAATCTCATAATTATAGGAATTTTTGCCTCCTTATTTATAATGACCATGCGGATTTAAAATGTAGCTTGGCTTAACGGTATCACGGCCTGATCCAGCTGATTTCTACAATGATTATCGCTTTCCAGATCGGCGGAAACATTCAATCAAGCGGGCTTGTTGCAGATAAGACGTTTGTTCTGCAGGGAGGGGTGGTTGTGAGGGAGGGTAGTTGCGTTTGACACGGGCAATTGACGCCAATGATAGGATCGCACGCTGAGTCTGCATGGATGTAGTATAGGAGCGGCTCTTTATGTGATTATTGAAATATAGGACGTTTGACATTTTGAAGGCCACAATGAAATACTCTCAAGACATAAAGAACAGTCAAAATATTTTTGCCTAAAAGTAAGCCTAATATATCTTTAAACAATGATTTCTCTTGTACATGTATGTCTATGTTCTGAAGCACTTTTATACCAAAAAAAAAAACAATTCTATCAAGTTTATGGTATTTATGGGTAACGATTATCAATATTTCCAATTGAAACTGAAATTCTAGCCTCCGCTCCTCATTCACTATTTGTTAGGTATAAAGACACGTCTATATACCTAACAGAAAGTGAAGATTCAATTAATATAATAAGACATGCCAGTTACTGTAAGACAAACCATAGGATAATCGAAACTGCTTTACCTAGTCACCTTGGTTGTTTTGAAACGAAATAATTAGCACAATTTACTTTTATATTTATATTTTTCGTTTGGTTTATATATTTTTATATTATATATCATAATGAACGTATAAATAAATAAACAATAGTTTATGTGATAGCTCTCAGACTATAACTATAAGGTGAATGTTGGCGTGCCGCGACACCGCTTCCGATGAACTAAATGATAAGATCTCCGCTACTGCGATCTCTTTCAAGTATCTTTTTCTAAACTAAAACTATTTCAAAACCCACTATTTTCTTTTAAATAAAATCGAGTATTTATAGACTTTAATTTTAAATAGTTTAAAATAAACCATAACAAGTTTTAGATGAAAGAATTCATGTGAACAAATGGTATATAAAAAGTAAGTCATTCCTCACATACTAAATCGAGTGTGATCAAAGTGCAGATTTAATGTAGCTTCATTTGGTAATCTCTACTTAGCGAATGTACAGATATAGAATTGAAGAGATTATCGTTTTATATCTATTTATAATAGAGTCATTTTTATACGTTTTTAACATAAAAAAAAATAATTATACGAAATTGACTCAGTAAACTCGTGGACTATTTGACAGATCTCTTTGGTAACATTTATTTGAGTGGTACCCCTTAAGAGTAGCATGCATTGTTAAAATAAATTCAATTTTCAGCCTCTGTTTTTTATGTCGAGGTTTATACAACTTTTTTCATAATTAAAACTGTCCAGGTCTTGGTAATCATATCACCTGGTAGTAAGTAGAGATGTATCAATAGATGTCAGCGCAGTATCTCTGTAAAGATCTATCAACTCTCTCCAAATCTTAAGAGGAGAAAAGTCAGCTTTGAAAATTTTGCAATAAAACCTTGCTTT
This sequence comes from Danaus plexippus, assembly GCF_018135715.1. Lineage (NCBI taxonomy): Eukaryota > Metazoa > Arthropoda > Insecta > Lepidoptera > Nymphalidae > Danaus > Danaus plexippus. The sequence continues at coordinate 2,650,954 of NC_083548.1, read as the reverse complement.
GAGTGAGAAAAAATATGTATCTTCCTGTCTTTATCGAGGAAGAATCAAATTTTGCTTGGAGTTACAAACAAAAAACCTGAAAACTGTCCGTGTTGAGATTCAAGTCGACCGGTACAGATAATTAATAACACATTTATTTATTTTCTAACTATCTGTGCAGGCATCGTTTTACATTATATGTAAATTATTCATACATCAATGTTATTTATTACAGTTATTAATACAAGGCAATACGACATAAGTTTGATTTATTAACTGACATGATAATTAACTAACATTCGCAGCAGGTTGAATTCTAGGCGTTTTCTTAATTGCTTACAATATAACGCCATCTGTCGTTAACTTTATAAAAACCTATAATACACCTGTTACAGTTAAATCTCACGCCGGGTTTTATTTGTTTAGCGCATCTTAGTAATTCCATCATTAGGTAAGCCGCAGGGGACGGTTTATGTCCTTATTTGGTTTTTATTGTTATTATTCTAAATGGTATTTAAATGCTATGAGCTTTTTACTAACAATATATTGTAGAGCGTATAAATTTTAAGATTCATGATATGTGTCAAACTCTATATTATTTTTACTACACATAAAAATAATGGAACTTTATCGTGAGATTTTGTTTCAGTACAAACCTTTTCAATTTAGTATGAATACTGTTACTAATAAATGCAGTACATATATGAAAAAAATTGTCAGAACGGTGTAAATTGGGTGGAAATACCATGAAAAAGCTTAAAGTATGCATAAAATAATTGTTTTCATATATAAGCACGCATAATAACGTATCAATCATATAGATAATTAAACTGTTTCCATTCGATAGACCCCAGTGGAAGCAGTTACCGTCACTCGTATAGGTAGATTCTTATGTGCAAGCTATTAATTGGCCAGCGAGCATCGGAGCGAGACCGTCTGGTCACGTAACATTACCCGCGGCTTAATATAATTGCCGCTGCATCGATAATTTTTCTGTATCCAATAAAATACGCATTAAATGGTTTTACGTTACGTTTGTACAGTCTTCGATATGTGGGAAATATTTGAGCTTGAATTGGCTACATGTAAAGATTGGCTTGATGTAATTTTCTATACCTAATATTGTAGTTTTCAACAATAAAATCAACAAAAATTTATCGAATTTGGACACTATGGTGAAGACGTAATTAAGCTTCAATTCTGATATCAGAAACAAAGCGATTTGATATGTGTATAAAAACAAATCTTTGACGACTGTGAACACCATATTATTCGTTATCAAAACTCATACATCAAATCATTTAAATTAAAACCGAAATAAAAATAATCATACCGAAGTCTCAAAGGCTTTATACTAAAAACTAAGACAAAATCTTAGTGTCGGTATAAATGCAAAAGAGTAATCAAGATAATTAAGGGTAGCGCTGAACAAAGTGTTTACAGTCGCACGGAACACAATGAGGCGGAGGGGCGTCGTGGCGCTCGCCCACATCGCAGGGCTGTCGGGGCTTGCCAGCTTTGCATTTTATATTATAATAATCTAAATATTTAATAATCATTAAATTTTATTTTTATAATATTCAGACTGAAACCTCAATAAAGTTGATAAAATACCAAAAATTAATATCGAAATAGGAATTTGCTTACTTTATTTGTATCCACAGACTAAGTGAATATATGTACTAAAGTATGACTTACCTGGGTAACAAATAGATGTAGTGCAACACTTATTGTAAATAACCAACTAATACGTATGTATTACAAAATATATTCTATTGGATTAAGAGAGTTCTTACATTGATTCATTACAAGTTCAAATTGAAACAGTAGGTTGAGATCTATTTCCGCATTTGTAGAGTCAATTTAGTATTTTAAATGTATAGATAAATTTTAATTCAGTGTGTATGACAAGATCAATAAGATTTAGAAAAAAAGCATGTAATTTTTCGATCCCCAACCATATTTACATGTACCGGGTGACATTTGGTGCCGTATGCGTGATTTTTTGTAGTGGACCAGCGACGCGGAAAGCATTGTGACTTCCCTACACGCAGCTTGAAACCATACTCATTAAATAGTGCGGATATATTGACGAATATCAATTATTATTAATATGTATATAAAATAAGTTTTATCATATCAAACAAATCTTTTAAACAAGTTATCTTCACTAGACGACTTCATAGTTCTTGATATTACAGTTCATTGTCTTATATATAGATGTCCTACAAGAGACTACATTAAAATCCTCATTAATATCCCAAAGTCGAGAGCGAAGACAAAAGACGCAAGAAGTGGAAACATCTCTTGATGCTGATGAGAGTGCAACTATCGAGACGGGAGATAAGGTAGAGCCATATATAGTTAATGGAACAGCTCTTCATATTGAATTACTTTTCTGTATAGTATATGTCATAAATCCAACATTACAATGATAATTATTCCTTAATTATTATCATTATATATTATTATTTGAACTCTTTACTAAAAAATAAATCTCATCAAAATTATTCTGGAATCCACCTATATAATAAATATACATATTAGCAAAAAATTTGAAGTAGCTTTTTGACAAAACAATATAGGTATAAAATGATAAATATCTTTCTAAAAAAACACAACGCATTGTAATCGTTTTCATTTAACGTAATTTACCACTTGAAACCTTCAATAAAGTATCCAAAAATCGATTACTCAGTTTAATAAAAAATGCGAGGGGAAGTTGGGGCGGAGCAACCCCACAGTAAAAAAACGCGTGAACATTTGTAGCAATAATTCGAGCCACAAGCCATGGGCCGCGGCTGCTGTTGAAAGAATGATACATCATCAGACCAATAATAAATCACACATGATTCAATTAGAAAAATACTACGGAATGGCGAAAAACCGTTGAATTGTCGCCTTTGAAGCGATTCACATTTGGAGGGTAATTTGACGGTTCGTATTGCGTCATCAATCAAGCGCAATTAACAGTTAGTGTCTGCGAATTTATTTTAAAACGTTTATAGAACATGAACTTCCATACAATTCAACAATCAAATGTTAATAGTCAAATAATATTTATAAATTACATTTAATATGACAGCAGTGTTTTGACGTTTCGTAAATGGTGTCACTGATTTTTACTTGTTTGTAATATGAAATAATGAAATAATGAATTTTATATGAAATAATGAACATGAAATATTGAAACTATATTGTACCAATTCACCCAAATACCATTTTGGTATTTATATCTTCTTCAATAAAATGGTAATATGTCCAAATCTTCACACTAGCGTGTGTATTATTGTGCATGTGTGTTAGGATGATAATGAAAAACGTTAACAATTTCAAGAGATAAGCAAAACGTAATTACAACCCACCAAAACATCTGACGTTGGACACATGAGCTTTCGGCGCACTCAATAACTCATTGCATTGTAACGAGGGGTGAGTGGTGGGAGGGGGGGTGTCACGTGCCCGGGTGCTGGTAATGAGCGTTCGCCCCCTCCCTCCCCTTCCAGAATTTTACACATACACCACGACTGATTATTTTGATTTACTGCGTCACATTTTTCCGATAGCTGCAAAATATGACATATATTTAATAATTTTTTTATTGCTTTTATCAAATCGACACCGGCATTTCATTTACGATTTCCGTAATTCTGAGATGGTTTCTTATAAAGTTATATAGTCATACAATACCCGGTACTTCTTGTTCAACGAAAAAATCGTATGCGGCACCGCGGGCGCTTACCGGATTCACTATGTTCATACAATACTTACTACCCCAAGGATATAACCATAGAGTTATAAAATATATAGAATAGATAAGTTACATTTTTAGCATTTTGATATCTAGTGTTTGAAACAAGTAAAATATGCCGTTATTATAATGTCTCTCCTCTATTTCTTTGCCATCATTGCGTCATTGGTATAATTAATATTCAACTCAAAAATGTAATAGTAAGGCATAGTTATCCTTTGAGTGAAAATAGAAAATTTTATCACTGGACTTTAGCCCTGTGAAAAATTCGTCAATGAGCTCTGTAAAACAAGAGCATATTAAATATTTGTATTCTGTAGTGCGAGTTTTCATAGTCAAAGTAAAACCGACGGTTCATATTTTATTCAAAAATCATCGGCCATGAAAATATTCCGATGATTTTTAAATGGAAACTTCCAATATATTCTGTCGAACTAAGCTAAGGAAGCTTTAAGTTAAACTTATTATACTTAATTAGGTACTTTAGTTCATTCCTTCACATAAATTTAATTTACTTTTAAACTTTTTATTATAATATAATGAAACACAGGTATGTCATAGTAACAGTATGATGAGTATTAGTAGTAGTAATATTCAAGTATACAAGAATAATAGAAATGGATTTCTATAAAATGAGATTTAGGATTTGAACAAATACATATAACTAGATAAAATATCCTTTATTTTCTTTTTTTATTTCTTGGATAAACAATTTCTGTAAATAAATGACTTATTACATGAATTAACAAATGATGAAAAGGTATTTGTGTAGATAGAAAAGTCAATGAAACAAAAATCGAAACTATAGTAAAGCCTTCTTTCAGCAAACAAATTCCGATTTTACTGTAATTATTTGGCACATAGTATATTTTAGCAAGTTGAGATGGCCTAGAGTTTAAACGCCCACCTCTCGTGCATGAGTGTGCGGATTCAAAACCTGGCAAGTACGGATGTGATTTTTTCTGAGGCATTTGTACTTTCTAAGAGAATTTAGACATCACTAATAAGCGGTGAAGAAAGACATCCTGAGGAAACCTGGACTCATAATATCAAATTATAAGTTGGAAATCGCCAATCCGACTTGAGCAAGCGTATTGATTTATGCTCAAACCTTCTCCATGAGAGCTTAGGCTTTTGCTCAGTAGTGGGCTCCGATAAGCTGATGATGTTTATAATATTTTAGCTCATAATTTTTTTCTACAATGTGTTAAGTTAAATTGCAAATGCGTGGCCTCATTGATATTAGTTAATATTGTTTCTATTTGTTGATATTTACGTAATTGTTACAAACGTATATGGATTTGAAATGTTTCACAACTCATTTACATGTATAAAAATATAAGAGTTTCAAATTACTAATATTAGAGTTTTACTTAAATGTCTACAAAATTAATATCAATTGTAACAATCAAAGTTAAAGGTGTACTATCTATAAATTCTTAGCTCTATATTAAAACCGGAAAGGTTTCCCTTCAAATTCAAGTGGCCAATTATGGAGTTACGTCTGGTCTTTACCTCTTTTAACTCCAGAACGCTCCACCTTTTGTACGGTGCCAAAGTTTAAAAACATTGCGAAATAAGTGCGCTCCAAAACAGCGGGGGTCTATTGATACGTCGTGAGTTATTGATCACGAATTATTGACGCTAACTCTATAATACCACGTTCTATAGAAAGCTAAAAGCATTATTAAAAAGATACAGGAACTTCACTTTAATAGAGATAAGAGATGAAACGTCCGCTTATATGTTGATCACGACAGTTTTTTAAAAGTTTAAAGGAAAAAAATTCAACACTTGAAAAAAGTTTTAATATGTAGGTACAGACTTTTAATGTGTCAATTTAAATGTAATTTCGTCCTATATTGGCTGTCCGTAACTTCCTTTGCCGAGTTGTGTCAAAGATTGAGAGATAGGTATTATTAAATTTAAATAAGACTGCAACTTATATGTTAAATTAAAAGTTTAGAATCATAATACAAATAGTAATTATGAGTAAGCGAAAAAATATTTATTTATATTAAGAAATTAATTTACACGAGGACGATAAGGATGTAATGAATTTTAAAAAATAATATAAATTTTTAACTCAAATATATATATATTTTGAAATGAATACTCGCTCAAGTCTTAGATCTCGTATTTTTTTTATTCCGAGAGCCTATTTGGAAAATTTATAAAGTAATTTTAGAAATTATAAAAAAGTAATTGATAATTGAAATAATATTTATTCTGTTGCTTTACGAATTCAACATTTTCTTAACTGGTAATTATTATAAAATAACCATTTCAACAAAATTTGCTGTATATTATAAGCATAACGAACGTCATCTCAAGACCACACACTTTAAATATAATGACCACACCATTGAATGCAAATAAGTAATAATCCAATCGAGTAATGTTAAATAACTAGCATGAATTAAGACGTCATCTCAGCCGTGCTGTTTCTATTCAAGGAAGAGTCGGATCTAAAGCCACATTTTTTTCGGCAGCCCTTCAATATAACAACCCGAGAGTCGGTAAATAGTTAACAAAGGGTCCACAATACCCCAATGCCGATGTTTGGGACAAAATAAAGAGAATCTCTGAAGGTGAAGTCTTTGTGCGCACACGCATTGTTTGTGAGTTGCACAAACCGATCGGTAGCTGTCGGCTTCATCCTCAAAGTGTTGTTTGCCTACAATATTATTTTTATTGCTGTAATTGAATGAGGTTCCGTCTGTGAGAAAGATCTAGTCATCAACCCTCGTTGTTTTGACTTTCTAATTTTACATCCTTTTGTGGCTTTGTTAGATTTTCGTTGTTATAAAATAAATTGCAGTTTAATATTTTCTTAATTTATTTTCATTATATGCCGTCTTGTCAAAACAAATAGTTTAAAAGAGTATTTATTATAATTTTCTGTAAGTATCTGATGATGTTTGAAGTAAATAGGAAAATGCACGTAGGAAACTACATACGTATGTAAGTATTATAGTGAATATGAAGAAAAACTTAATCATAACCTTATAGTTATGTTTTATATTAAATTATTCTCCAGTACCCGTCGTTATTTCATATACATGTAGCTATACCTAATAATAATGCTAGCTATAATAATAATATAATAATATACATTTATATTATACCTACTTCGAAATATTCTTAAACCAAGAAACGGTTACAATTTCAAACGAAATTTATAACCCAGTCAATTTTTACAACAAACCGACTAACCCACTAGCGAATTGCAAGCCATAAAACTATTGGCATTTGCAAAATTTGTACTTTTGTTAAAACAAATGTCTACACTATATCTTATCTGTGGTTGTCATAAAAAACAATATGGCCGCCGATGTAAAATGTTCAAAGAAACCGGCTGAAACAAAGGGTCATAAACCTTATGGTCTTGTTTAGGTGAAAGAGCTACCTCATTGTTAAGCAGAAACCGCCTTATCAATAATATTGACCCGCCTTTCGTTAGACAATTATTTTTCCATGTTTATTGGTACAATAATATTAAAAGTAATATTAATAACATTCCTAACTTCAATTCATTACATAGTTCAATTCTTAAAAACTAATATATACAAATTACTAAAGTTTTTTGTCTTCAACAACATTGTTATAACAATTTGATCTAAAGAGGAACAATCTTTGTCAACAAATATGTATTCAAAATCTTAATACGATACATGATTATTGTTCAGGGATTGTATTTTATATAACTATACAAATGCTATTAATTCAAACTTTATAAAAATATCAAAAAAATATTAACATTATTACAAAGAAATTTTCTTATTATCAATAAGATTTTTGAAATGTCACATATTTTGTTCTGTACAATTTTTTCATTGCAAAGTCAACATTGTCTGTAAAATTTCATGCAAATAACAAAAAAAAAGGATATCGTGAAGTAATGATATGATCGATGTACGTAACGTGTTAACGATAGCGCGGGAAACTCTACCAGAAGTTATGTCCAAGTTTGTTCGCCCCGCCTCAGTAACGCCCATAACGCCGTCTCACTCACAACGCTAACCGCATGCGGTTACTCACGGAACTTAAAAGACTAAATTTAACTGAATTATATACCATATACAGTAATAAACTATATAAACTTGTATATTCGATCACTCAAGTTCTTAAAGATTTAGCTGATAACGCTTTATACAAAACTTTATTCAGAAATATTTATTGTAAGATAACAATGTCAATGACACCCCAATCGGAACTTCTGAAAGGCATCGGCCAGATGAAGTGCTGCCATGAATCAAGCATTCGATTCAAACATGGAAATCATAATTTTTCATGAGCCCGTTGATAGGTTTTCGCACCGGTCGCGGTTTCCCGCCGCCCCGTGGCCTAATTACCACCACCTCGTGATACGTCACCGCTGTGATTCAAAAAAATGCTCACATCCCTCTCCAACCGGTGTGGTGCCGCGGCGGCGTCTCGTTCCCGCCGGTATTTTTATAAAAACGCCGCGTCCGACCGCCGCCGTCCCGTTCGTTCCCGCAGCCTCTCCGCGCTACCCGCACCCTTCGTCTCCTTCCCGCTTTTTACGAGACGTAGGGCCCTCCACCCGGGTGGGGGCGGCGACCGCGCGAACGCAAAATATTGACCATCGGAAAAAGTCGCGTCGTATCGCAGTCATCAGTCGAAACTGACTCCCAGCGAGTACGCGTCCCTTCGCGGCTTCGTTGCGCGTCGTGCGTCTTCGGCCTGCGGTCTCGGCTCGCCCGTATATTTTTCCGAGTCTCCGAGTCCCCACCCGGCGTCTTGCGCCCAACAAGTGGTGTACACGGCAGACGGCTCGCGTCTCGCACCCATTCTTTACACAACTTTACCGAGTGATGCACACTTTGGCGCGAGTTTGAAGTTTGAAATACGATCGCGTGTACGTAAAAACTTTTCGTCGGAGTGTTTTAGTGGCGTGATACTGAACTTTAGTGGCGTGTGGAGAGGTATTCGAGGGTGAACTGGAGTCGATGCACCTTCCGCACGCAAGCCCTCCGACACCAACGATGGCGGATGTTTACTCCCACATCCACGAGTACTACCGCCAGACCCACGGTGACTTAGTGCAGACTGGTTCACCAGCTGTATTATGCTCAGCTCTGCCCGGCCACTGGAGGTCGAACAAGTCTCTGCCTGTGGCTTTCAAGGTTGTTGCCTTAGACGACGTCCAGGATGGCACTATAGTTACGATAAAGGCTGGAAATGATGAAAACGTTATGGCTGAAATGAGAAACTGCACGGCGGTTATGAAAAACCAAGTGGCAAAATTCAATGATTTGAGGTTTGTGGGACGAAGTGGACGAGGCAAGTCCTTCAGTCTCACCATCACCATCAGTACTTTTCCCTCACAAGTGGCAACTTACTCAAAGGCCATCAAAGTCACCGTTGACGGGCCGAGAGAACCCAGAACCAAACAGAGTAAGTTGACTTTTATTTCTATGCATTTTTTGGCGACTACGTAATATCAACGTACCTCAATATTTTTATTAAACTCCATAGCGCTCATGTACTCTCTTTCATATTATTATAATAATTGTATGATTTACGGCAAAACTACACAACTAAAGTAAAAACCCACCTTTCATTTTTATAAATCAAATTAACTATAACTTAAAATTACGGTTTATATTTGTAATACAAAGTTGAATATTAACCGTATTAAGGGTCAAAAATATTATTCAAAAACAAATTATTCAATTATTATTATTTTTTGTTTATTATGAGATGTAAAATTAAAACAGTTCAGACGAAATATCTGCTAGTTTCAATGAAATATTAGTAAAAAAAAAATTTTAACGCCAGGGTAACGTAAAAAAAACTTTTATCGCTTAGTAAAAAGTATAAAACGAAGAAATATCATATGCGCGTGCGTTGGCTGTTAGCCAGTCCGCAGTACGATTTGCGGCCCAAACATTTGACCACATTCGAAATAGTTTTATATCAAATCCTCTGACTTATTCTATTATAAAACGCTACCCAGACAGACAATAAATATGCATATTCACTTCACGTCAATAAAAAAACTACAATATGAGAATGATAATATAAAATAAATCGTAGCTTAAACTGATCATTGCTAAAATATAAATTTCTCTCGGAATAAGTAACTAACGAAAAAAATATTTAAAAAATCAAATACATATATACTAGATTTAAAAGTATAAATAACTCACAGCCTGGAGACTCCTAAATTCGTCTAAAACAAGAGCGCTTTCATATTTTTTATTAAGTTTTCTTTATAGTTAAATATATGGGTCATCACAGAAATATAGTTCCCTACGGACTAGACAAATATAATCCTGACATCTGTATTATTGTGAGAACGCAGGCATTCAATCACATGGACATTAATTAGGTGCTCCGTTTAATCTCAAACAAACGGGGAAGTTCTCGAAATAGCTCTGATTGTCTACGTCTCCAATGTTTTGATGTGGAGTTACAAACGGTTATTGGTGCAGCTTTTAAAATAAAACTGAAAGGGTGTTTTAATGGAGCATAATTCTTATTTAAGTACAACCAAATCTAGAGATTTGTTGAAGTATTTGCTGTATGATTAATTGTATGCTTAAATTGATTCATTTTTATTTCTTTATTAATTCAATTCAATCGATATCTTTAGCTACATCTGTAGGTCCGGGCCTCGGTATGAAATGAAAATTGTTTTTTTAAATTAAATTCATTCTCATTTATTCAATAAATATATATTTACGAACAGTTACAATATAGATTACACAATTAATATAACGTAGCATACGACACAGTTATATAAATATAATTAGTCTTTTTATCATACGTACCGTCAAATAATATAAACAACAATAAGAAACTTGCACTGACAGCTGAAACAAGCGAAAAAATACTAGGTGTTTGATTTCCAAAACGAATAACCGCGAATGTCAAAACAAAAAATAGCTAATCTATATATATTATTCACCTCGAAATGAATCAATTAACAAATGTATACGCTAACAACCGACTTTTGACACCACAGATCTATTTCGGTAGTAACGTTCACCGAGACCGTCTGTATAAACAAACCGATACGCCCAAACTTTGGTCAATAATAAAAAGACAGTATGCGGAAAAAATAACATCCTACACAATAAACATCAAAGAGACGGGGTAATAACGATACCGATGGCTCCGACGATGGTGTTGTAGAAATAATTATCACGCGATTTGTTTAGAATTTAATTAATATGATGACATTTAAATTATTAACAGATTGCATCAAAATTGACATCTATTCAAATTTCATTGATATAACATTTGTCGATGAAAACACATCCTGATTTTTTGTTCGATAAAATCAAACAATTTACGAATAGCGAACTACTATGATCATATAGATCGTAATTTTATTAAATTATAACTATAACGACTAAAGAAAAATTATAATATCCTCTCGTATTCAATAATTAATTCTTTAAAACGTAAACTAAATGCGATACTCGGTGTACAAGCGGTTAACATTTCAATGGTGCGGCGTCTTACAACAGATGTAAACAGTCTCAGGGCCCGCCGTAAACTCCGTTTGATGTCCCCGCCAGCCCGTTGAATATAAAGTATGAATTTTATGTCCTTCCACTGCTGAAACGTCACAGCCAGCGACCCTCATAACCCACTCGTGTTAGGATTTACCACCGATAGTTTTCAATTCCTGAACATTCCTGAACCCTTATGACAATAATTATATTTATCGTAATTGTTTTATTACGGTTCAACTAAATAATATATCGTAATGTTACGGTTTTCGTAATAGAATTGCTAAAAATATGTCGAATAAACATGATTTATTTCAATCAATTCCAACGTCCGACATAAACCGAGACAATAAAGACTGGGATAATATAAATGCGGTGTTTGTCATAAGACACCGTCGTGTTATGAGCAATAACTCTGATTCAATTTATTCACGAGCCCAACGCGTCTTACACATTAATTTGATATAACAGACGATCTTCTCTCTTATTATGAGAAATTTAACGCCTATTTTGACTTATCATTCGTATATCACTTATGTCTTTATTACCACATCAGCATGATATTAGTGGGTGACGAACTCTTTTACTCTTCAATTCTTTCAGTAACGAATCATCGTACTCCACATTACTCCTAATTTAAAATACTCCCGACTAAAGTATCATTTATTAATCAAAAACGTCTGAGCATTTAGGGATCGTTGTATTAATATTGAGAAACCCGCATGTGCAAAGGGTTGGGGAACCGAATTTAATTGAATACTGGCATTAACAAATGGAGCGGCCATTTCCGAGTTCCACATTTAACTTATTATGTAGCATGATGGCGGAGCTGCTCTCCACACTGGCACGTGACAGCGCCGCGGACCATCCATCACGTTCTTAATTTAAAACGCCCGCGATTTGGGAAAAGCTTGCTTGAAACACTCGCTAATCTCGGATCTTAAAAGATTCTGAACAGAAATAAAGCGATTGCTTCTGTAAACATTCTTAGTGCGCAATAAAAATGTCTACACACCTGATTATATATCGGCTAACAAGGACGTGAGATAACTGGCATTGTGTTTGGATTGCGCACAAATTTAGACTGTAAACTTAAAATCTTGCGCAACATTAAACATCTAAGAGTCACTAAACAATGTTTGTTAACTCAAAACAAAGTAGACAAAGTGCTCGTAAACAGCTAATCCTGTAATAAAAAAGTCGATACACCTGATCTCATCGATTGAGATGGGTCGCGACCGGATTAAAAGCGGCCGTAAAACAAAAATAACCGTTGGCAGTGGCGTCTTCATCAGGCTATGGATTAAACAAATAAAAAAGCGTTTTGCTAGTTGTAAGACGATAAGCAAAGCTATGCTGAGGGATCATAAAATTGTATGGCACAGAGATGCCGTCCAAATGCAGTAGTAAACCATCTCGTTTTGTATACAAGCCTTGATATAGTCGGCGGACGTGGTAAACACAGAGCGTGTGTCGCCGCCTTTACGGCTTTCCTTTGTCAGACAATGATTGCGACTTCTTGCCAATTTAAGATTGATTATAACTTAAAGCAATTCTTCTACTCTTTCACATACCTATATACATATATTATAGACAAATAATAAAATGATATATTTTTTTGTTATTAAGTATCTTTTTTCGTTGTTATAGATTATGGATATGGACACCCGGGAGCATTTAACCCGTTCCTGCTGAATCCTGGCTGGTTGGACGCAGCATATTTAAATTACGCTTGGGCTGATTACTTCAGACCGCCACAGCTAAGAGATCAAGCTCTTATTAAAGGTAATTTCAGCTAAAAAACCTTTATTATGTAGAGCTTTTAATATTGTGTATTTAAAATAAAATATACGGAATCATAGGCTAAATGCAGTTAACTACATAGGTTGTTAAAAAAATGTTGCGAGGAAATATCTAGCTTATGTAAAATGAAAAGTTATATAGCTCGATATCTGATATTTGTTGTTACCGGTTTCCATTAAACTTCCAATCGACGGATTATTTGGCATTCGTTAATTTAAAAATTCCCGATTTAACAAACAACACTCGAAAAACATGTTGCTCGCAACGGAACCACCCCTCAAGGCCGTACAGCGTAAAGGTTCAAATAAAAGAAGCGGCTCTTGAAGGCTGCAAAACAACACCGGCTCGACCAAAGCAAAACCACCCGCTGAAGTCCGTCCGCCGGGGGAAGTGGGGGTGTAGTAGAAAAAGTATAAAAAGCACCGCCTTCTCGTTCGAGAGAGTGTGGAGTCAATTTTATTCCAATGTAGGCGACCGCGCCGCCAGCCACTTTTTGTTTCCGACGTTGAAACGCGAGCAACGATGTACTCTAACACCTACCGAATTTTATTAAAACCCTCCTAAGTTACACTTTGAATAAGCTCCGTCAACTTTGTTACGAACTTACAATAATCCTAGACAATTACACGCACCTAACTTTCATTTACGACATTTATTTCTTTGCTTACTGAATATAATGAGTATAATGAATCATATACATTTAATCTTATCCCACCTATAATTACGTTATGTTATAATAATAATTGTAGCACTTTTAATAAAACCGTTTCAAATCTGGACGCCGGGATCACCTCAATCAGGCTCGACGCCGATATTGGCCCCCACCTCACCAAATTACCCCCTAGTTACGACCCCACCCACCCTCTTTGCCTTTTAAAGTGGTCTGAGCACCACTGCCACTGCTGCAAATATAAAAAAGTGTAAAAGAGATACAAGCGCAGCACCTACGCGCTCTTTGTGGCCCAATCTGCGCCTCCATCGTGTCCTTTTTATGCACTCGCCTCTCTTACACTTATCGAGAATCAAAGCTCGTACGACTACAAAAACTTTTGAACACTGCTACTAATGAAAATTTCACGTTTCGAGTCCTCTTTGTCCTACCTGTGCGGAGATAGCGAACTTCCTTATCGCGATAGATCCGGCTTTGTACGAATGTGTCCGATGCAACACCTCACACGTGCCTGGCATTGCTAATGCGCTATCCACTCACAATACAGGAGACACACACCAGCTCGAATTAAGTTGAAATGTCGTGTCTGGATCGTAAAGAACGACGTTACGTTCAGATAAATAAATATTGAACCCTCACCCTCACAATATCGTACTAAAAAAACATCCCTTTCGATGAAGCCGCCTTTAAACGCCTACAGATTGTACATTATCCTTAGTACGATTATGCACCCTCGTTGTTCAGGGAATCAGCAGAGTGCCGCGTACCCCAGGCTATCCCTAGGGGCTCGTCTCTCATATTACGTCATGTTAAATCAGACAGCAGAAGCTGCATTCTAAAGCATTTTTATTGATTTCTAAATTGGCTTTCTTTTTGTTAAAGGTGGAGCGGCGCCAATTACTACTCCTCCAGTTGCGTTACCAGGAGCCGAACTGTTTCCGTTTCCTCCAATGATGGGAACTTTACCTCCAGGTGGACTGATACCACCGCCAGGGGCATTTTTACCACCGAACGGGATGCTGCCATTTTCTCCTCATCCGGCGGACCTTGCACTGAAAAATTTACCGCAAGATATAAAAAATGGCGTCAGTCCTTATGACGCTCTAAGGCATTTCCAAAGCAACGTCTTATCGATAGACACTTCAAGCGCTCGATTGTCTCCAACAAGCAGTAGACAGAGCGGCAGCCCACGAAGCGTTATAAATACCAGTCCAAGGTCGAAAGCTGATTCTAAATCTGAAATTAATTCAACACACGAAGCAACAATATCCGACGAATCGGATGAGGAACAGATAGAAGTCGTGAAATCAGCTTTCCATCCCACGCGACCAGCGAACGTTGAGCTCCAGGAGATGAAGCAAGTGCAAGCTGCAGATTCAACCGTATCGGATCGACCTCGTGTACGTAATGAACTCAAAGCACCTTTACATCGTACTACGCGAGTTCTATCGACTAGTCCGACGTCGACGAAAATTTCCAACGGTGCTATATCAACGCATAAATCAGTATGGCGACCGTATTAACAAACATGTTCTAGTGACTAGCCGTGAGTGGAAGTATTGAATTGTGATAAAACGAGCTTGTAAATATTGTAGGTATATCAAAACGATATATATTTATTAATAGTTATAGAATATTTAGTTCATAAAGACTTCGTTGCTAGAAGTCACTAATTTAAATTGTAATATAATAACGGTATAGTTGTTACGGGCGTTGTTAAAGCTTTTTATTATAAAATGGATGCATTTAAAATTATTTCGTCGTTATTATCGTATGTATGCAAATTGTAATTATAGATTTAATTTAGACACTCATTGTTAACCTTCGAATTGACTGACTATATCTTATTTAGAAAAAAATTTTAATCTTTATTTGTATAAAATGTAAATGTATTTATTATTAGTGTACATTACGTGTATAATATAAAAATGTCGCCAGAAATGTAAATACGTAGGTCCAAATATAAAAAAAAAAATGAGAAATATAATATTTGTTTTCAATTTTATTTCACTATATAGTATATATATATATATATACTTTCACATAATCAAATGTTAAGAAATAGATATGAAAAAGGTTTTAATGTCAAGCCAAATCAGTTCATAGATAAAAAAAATTTGTTTCCATTTCGCATATTGTCTATACATACACATAGACATACATACCCATTAAAAATTGTTTACGTCTGTGCGTTGAACGTGTCATGCACGTGTTCAATAGTAACTAATTAACTATGTGCCACTCGACAACACAATCGTAGAGAAATCATCATTGACGTAAAATTACTCAATTTAACATCACTATTTGCCCTTTTATTCCTTTCCATGTCACTTAATAATACTTATTAGTTGAAAATTCTCTGATTTGCTTTACACAATTCAACGTACTAGTTATCTACGAAGTTATAACAAACAGAGCGTCAACTCTATATCATATTCTATAAAACATGTAAATAACCTGCATATAAGTTTAGTGAAGGTGTATAAATCCGGTGGTATGGAGGTAGGTGATGACTATCAATTGTGTTTGCGAGCTGATCCGGTTAGCTGATTGCACCCTGCGCCCCGCGGTCAGGCACCCACTCCTCAAACAACGCCTGGCTGACAAACATATATACTAGAAAAGTGTATACAATTACACATTACCATCAATCCTATATATAGGATAGAATGTATTTTTCATAACACAATGACTATTAAACAAACAATAAACTTGAATATAATATAAAAGGACAAATACTAAAAAAAATTTATTCTACTATACTACCATTCTAAGGCATCAGTTAATTACGTTATATGTTAGTCATATTTGAAAAAGTCAACTAACAAATCAAAAATTGCTGCTTGTGCACCACAAATCTACTTATCTGGTAATCAATAATCATAATTACTTTCAATGTATTGATGTCTTATCTCGTACGTCATGCTGAAGCACATGAATAGAGGCCCCTCATTATGCCGGCCTTTGATTCCTATCTCACCGTAGACTTTATGATTCACTTTTTGGGTGAAAACGACTCCATACATTACATGCGGATCCTATTTGGGTGTATTAAAAAGCTATGGCCAGACAGCATGAGTGTATTTAGAATTAGGGATCTCGTTTGAGCCTCGATTATTGTGTGCTTTTAGTTTTAATTATTACTCTCAGATATGTGTTGTAACAGACCATAAAATATTTAAGTATTTTTACATGCTTAAATTTTAATTTTTTTAATTTAAATTTAGACTATATCGGATTTTTTATATAGCAGACAGGATAATATTTGTTACGATTTATAATTCAAGCAATTCGAGACTATTAAGTTGAAAGCATATTTTTATTAGTATACCTACTCACTGAAATATGCTACAAACTGAGGTGGTTAATTGGCTTGCAACGTTTACCTTTAAAAAGATTACTAACGAATTAACTTAAATTAACAATCGCGTAATTACAAAGTTCATTTAAATTAAATCGAATAAAATTGGCTGTAAATGAAGCTAGCTTAATTAAATATAATCTAGATTCGCACCTATGGAATATTTTTTTTATTTTATTTTAAAAGGTTTCCAAAAATATTTTATACAGACATCGTTACTTAGGTACGGATGCGGCTAAGCCCGCCTCCGGGCCGGACGCGACAGGATATATCGATAAGATTGCCACGTGCTTTTATTGTTCCATCCATGAAAGAAAAAACAAAAATCTAAATGAAACCTTTTCTATGTACAAGCGAGCTTTCGATAGATACGTATTTTGTTGCCGCGATTTCTCTTTATAAAATCGTTTTAACAATACTATAAGGTATTCAAATATGCAATATAATGCGTATATGTTTTATAAGGATATTTGATATTTTTATTATAAAACTGAGACATAATTTTTATAAAAAGTTAGCCATGTCAGTTTCAGTCTAACTGTGGTTCCGTTTTTTTTTTACTACCTCATTGAGGTTTAGCTTTTCATTCATTTTCAAAGGAATTTTTATTTATTTTCACTTATATTTTTCTATACACCTCCGCTAGCTAAGGAATTTTTGAAACGAATTAATATTAAATGTTAAGTATAACAGAATTTGCTACCTAAATACCAAACTTTATAGAAACGTATCTACTTTTTGTGTAGTTATCCGACTAACATACAGGAATATAAAGAATTTTCATTGACCAAACGAACAATAATATTAAATAATATAATTATTTTTTGTTTTTTTCGTATTACTCTTAAGTATCTGCAAGTTTAATCACAAAGTAATCCTCCAACTAATATTACTTGAAAAATTTTTAATATTTTTTTTAACCAAAAAACTTTTCTGTGAAAAAAATAATAATTGGGTAATTGACAATGTCTGTGTATTCAAACTATCACATTTATACATAATCATAATATGCACAATACTTACAATGGTGTCAAATACATGTTTATTAATTGAAATATTTACAAGTATACATATTAATGTAAATTTATAAATAAGAGGGGGATTGTATATCTTTTATAATGTATTTTTTTTTAATTGTGTATTATTCATATACATCGGAATGAGTTATTATTTTAAAATAACTCTATATTTTTTATGCTATGGCTATATTCGTTCGCTTTGAACTCATAACTCATCTAATTTCCCTTTATCAGTTTGTTTGACACTTGAAGGTTACCTAACATTATTGAGGTTTTGTTATAGATGACCGTAAAAATAAAATATAAGTCCTTAAACAAATCATCATTATTCTATTACACAAACTGATTCTTTTTTTCTTTAATAATCTAAATTATACAATAACTGGTTCATTAAATACAAGCTAGACATTGTCACAATATTCCACAACTACGGTGTGAATGAAGCCATAGCATATAAAAACGTTATTAAGAAGGACTGACATTGAAAATATATATATATATATATATATATATATTTTTTTTTTTTTTTTCATTTACTTAAAATTAAGTAGATACGTTTGCTTAATTAAGTATATATGACTATATTATGAGTTTAACCTAAATGTTTTCTTTCCATACATAATCATAATAATAACTTTAATATTAATAAAATACTAAAAATATAAAATAGTATCACATTATTATTAAATAGTATGCTATAAATTCTAACAATGTCACACTACCCACATACAAAATGGTGTCAATAGTGAACGTTTTAAGTAATGCATAAACCCATCCATGAGAATACGTCTTTTTATAAACTTAAATATTTTTCTTCCAATTAATTCAACTTATGAGATAATGACATATCTCCCGTATATTTTTTTTACACAGCAATATATGAAAAAGTCAGAAGGTTGTACATTAAAAGACTTAAAAAACTGTTTATCCCAAAAAAGATATGAATAGGAAACTGTAATACTCTCCGTGTTAAGGTTGACTATTGAAACCCGTACTAAGGCTATATCGATAACATCTACATATGTAGCTTTATTTTCCGAGCCTCAGGCGCCTTTAACGGCAAACATTCAAACGATACATTTGAAAATGGGATCAGATCTGGGATTGGACACATTTGAAGACTTTATTTTAACAATTCAACTAAAATTAAATTAACCCTAGCAACTCAAATACAAACCACGTTTATTGCCTTATTTATTATAATTTTTTTTGGTCAAACCTGTTCATTAACTGTTTATACTAATATTGGCAGTTTTAGAATATATTGTTACTTAACTTTAGTGTGTAACTTTGATAGTATAAAAGAATGCTACAGACTATGACTACAATATTATTATCCCTCCACATTCAGGGTTGAAGGAGGCTTGACTGGACTATTGACCAGAGAAGAAATCACGCCGATAAAATTTAATGCTTGTATAAAATGGCTATAAATTTGATTTATGCGACCCCGGACCCCGACAAAACAGGGTAATGTCAAAAAATAACATGAGATAACGTCGGACAGAGTTGGGGTGGGATTAGGCTAGAGGTCAGTGAAAAAAAAAAATCAAAATATCTGTCACTGAATTTCATAAAAATAACAATCGACACGTAATGTTTACATCAAAAAATTTCTTATGTACATTTAAATCCATATAATTTGTATATATCTACATATTAAGACACTTCTGATGTGAGATTGTACATAAAACAAATGTTGTGCGTTAAAATTAATTGCATTGAACATCCGAATACATCAATAAATATCAAACCAAGCAAGTAATTTATGTATGAAATGTTTGTAAAGACCCTTAAAATATAATAAAATTTGAAGCGCCTGGAAGAAACTCAAAATGAGAAGCCACTTTAAAAGATTGGCACTCAACGAACCGGCGTAATCTATGTAAATTACGTCAAATTAGGAATCGTCAACACTCTGCGCCTTCGCAGCGTAATTTCAAGGCAAACCCTCCTTTATTATTAATATTTATTCCGTTCCTTACGTCCGAACCGAATCAGAAAAATATTAAATCCGCCAGAAATACTTCGAACCCTTAATGAAGCGAATCGTAACTGGATGGCGCAAGCGGATGAATTGGGAACGGGAAATAGAAAATGGGGTTAAAAAATAAATTATTTTCTATGTGATAATTAAGATATGTTTTGAGTTTGTATATATATATATACAAAAACTTAATACTATTACGTTTAAATAAAATTAAATCGCTTATTATTAAATATGTATATTCTGATAGTAAAACTGTGAAGGAAGCATCTGCGGGATTTAGTCGACCAAAAGACTAATTAAGTCCAAACAAAGTGTCCAAAAGAAAGCTTACAAAGAATGCCTGGCAGGGCGGCGTAAGTTAAAGGCGTGCAATAAAACGTAAAGACTGACCTCATATTGTTTAACATTATACTAACTCTCGTAGGTTATAAAGAATATCGAAAAAAATGCTACCGTACAAACGATTTTAAGAAACTTGTACCTGTTTTTAATTAGTTTAACAATATTGCCGGTCTTTCCTAAAATCGGTTTCTACAGAATAAAGTTTTTACCATTGAAAAAAAATCTCTATTTTGCAAGTAATTATGCTATTGACGCTATATGTAATTTCTTTTATTCCCATACATTTGAAAAAAGGCAATCAATCAACAATCATTTCAAATATGTACAATAAATGACGGCTCGTTATTGGTATAAAAGCATTCTGGACTATATTTAACCTAGATTTAAAAGTTTTATTCGCATCAAATCACCAACCCATCAACCACTGCCAAATCTTACCCCACATATGTACAAATTGTAATGGATTTTGCCGTCCGTCCACTGGGCGTAGTCATTAACTCGCGGAAGCTAGCAGAGCAGACCAATTTCCCTGGCCGGTCCCAATTAACTGCACTTGGAGCTGGCGGTAACCGAAGGGTTAGCAAGATATTTGTTATGATTTACGACTGGCCAAACTCCTTGGTAGGGGACGGGGTTCTTGTTGTTCGCATGTAATCGATTTGAGATAGATTCTATATTGGCAGTTAGAAACTACGCATAATATTACATACTAGCCAGTCCTGACACTCTGTGTGAACGAAATAAATATCACTGTGTTATTTTTTATCAATAAAATGTTACATGAAAGTATTCCAGCCATTACAAAAAAATTCCTGAATATTTTATCGAACTTTAATTATTTTTGTTAATATAACACATAAATATATGCCGTATATTTTTTTAATTTAATTTCAAATTAAATGTACCGGTATGGATTTTTTTTTTAGTTATCAAACTGTTATAAAATGTCTATTGGTTGTTATGAAAATAGTAAGTACATACATAGTAAGTACAGTAAGTACATACATTGATTGTTATGAAAATAATAAGTACAAAAAAAACATTTTCGTTTCATAAAATATTACGAATGTAGTCTGGCAATATGTTATAATATTAATTAAAGCAAGCCAAGGTAAGCTTTTTCACGTTTACACAGGCTTTAGACAAATTATTTGTGTTAAATGTGGCGAGCCGCGTGAGGCGTGCTGCGAAGCCTAAGTTATTTTATTATTTTAACAGTCCGACAGTTACATTTTTTTTATTTTTGCATTAACACCTAACGGTAACGTTTTATTGCGAATATTGAGCAATATAAAATTGTCTATTCTTTGGTAAAAGTAGAGCGGTGTTACAAAGAACTGCTCTATTATTGGTAAAAAGTAGAGCTCCTTAGAAACGATTTTTTTAAAGCAATAAAGCTTTCGCCGTGACCGTTATATGTAAATATTGTGTAAGATAATACAAAAAAGGTACCAACCATTAACAAAATTAGTGGAGCAAAAACAAATGCTTTTTTACAAAATTTCTAATTTACATAAAACATTGAAAGAGCAGTCAATTTTCGAAGATTCTGTAACGAATGAGAGCAAACTAATTTAGGAAATGTTAAAAAAATACTATTATGGTGACGTCTTTATGTAACTATCTCTGTATATTCTCGGACTTTTGCAAATAAGACGAAAATTAATGGCCATCTGTTAATTCCGATGCTACATCTCAAAGGGCTGAGAACTTTGATATTTCATGTAATATATACAACCTATGCTTTGTCTAACAGAACATAAGAACTTCACAGAAACTACGAACATAAAACGTTATCAATGATTGATAGTTCAATGACCTTTACAAACTTATTAAACAAATCCTAAGACAAAAATGCCAAGGAAGTTGTCCAAATCTATTTGAATATAATAAAACCGCAACTTATTACGTACTTCAATATGATGAAAACTTTTTTATAAATTTCAGCCATGTGCTGCATTACCATAACTTCGCCGCCTCCTCGCATTATTCAATTTGCTAACAGGTGAGCCCGCGAATTCGAATGAGTCCCTGCCGCTACGCTTACGTACTGCGGGTGTTTCAGAATTGAGTGGCTTTCTTATGGTCTACCTGACGTTTTATCAATTTTACATATAAAATAACAACTATATTACTAAAGTACAAATATAGTGAATGCGAAAGATAATAGAGTTTTATAAATGTGTAAACTAGTTTGTTCGTATTATACGCTGTGTATTGTGTACACAGATTATATATAGGATATTTTAGTTCGGTGACAGATTATACTTAGTTTAATAGACATTTAATATATAATATGTCACCATGAAGTTGTGATCATAGACTAGTTTTTCAAAGATTATATAAAATTATCATAAAACAGGTATAATATAATTTGATTAAAATATTATTTGAAGTTAAAGTTCTTTAGTAATACATTTATATTATTTTATATAAAGTTACTAAAACATTGTCAATAGTTTTTGTCATTCACATTATCTTATAATAAAAGCAACTATTTATGGGCCCATTTAATTTATTTTATGCAGCATAATTTTAACTCTTCTTCTAAAAAATAATTTCAATTAATAATTGAAGTGGTTAGATGTCTGTGGTTATATTTTTATAAATATTAAAAGAAAAGATATATAATGACATTTTTATACAAAAATTACAAAATAAAATCGATTTTTCTTGAGATAAAATAAATAAAAGATCTTTTTACTAAAATTTCAAAACTAATAATACCTCTGTTATATTTTCATTCGAATTCATTTTAATAAAACTGAATTTTAAAACTACATACGTCTGACGTTTCGGTTCCTTTGCAGCAATCGTGGAATAAGACCACGTAGTATATACGAAAATCCTAATTTTGTCAAACTTCAAAATTATTCGTTCAATAAATATGCGAAAATGAACCACTTAAATTATGTTCCTTACGTGGGACACTATATGCAATTCTTTTTAATATGAAATAGACAATAATCTCTTAGGCTCTAAATTTACTTTTTTAAAGCTATACCTTCATTCGCACTAGCATGCTGGAATATTTTGCCAATGTTACCGTTTTTATTTGTTAGGCGAATTATAATCTTGAGTACTACGTGAAGGAAACACGAAGGAGTTGGTTGAATGAAATAAAGGCGTCTGTTTAATTATTATTGTTGTTCTAAATTTAAATTACATTTCTTTTCTATTAACAGTCTACCCTTACGTCATAATACAGTACTATTTTAATAGCTTTATAGTTCAAATAACTTCTTAGGTAGGTTAATATTTTTTTATGAAAAAATCCTTAAGTTTTTATAAATTGAAGTCTAGTCTGCGTTAAGATCGTTTATTCTTAATAATGTGTATATTTATATTTTCCGGAAAAACCGATGTGTATATTTTTTTTTTATTAAATATTTCTGGTATTTTTTACAAATAATATATAAATGAAATATAAGTAAAAAGAATTCAATTTCATTCATCCTGCAATAAAAAAAAATGAAAAATTAGTCTTTTTTTTGTAATAACCTATTATTTGTTAAATATGACTTTTATTTTTGGAATATAGTTATTTAAATACAAAAATCATACATTAAAAACTTACATATAAATTCATTTATTTTCACATCAAGTTAAACCTAGAAATGAGGCAGTATGTAAAATCACAGACTAAAAAAAAATTTCAACCAGCCTAATATCAGGACGCTTTTTTTTCAGACCGCGGTAACAAATTGAAATTCATTAGCGCGGTGGCGCCATCAACGGGCGTTAAGGAAAATTAACGAGCCGTGTATGAATTAACACTGACGTCCAGCGGCGAACGAGACGGATACCGATCGATAGCAATTCGGAACACTTTTGAAATAAAATAATGCCGATTGCTCTTTCCGGTGCCTATTTACAAAGGTACAATAAAGGTACATCGACGTCCCGTTGTAGCTGATTATAAATGAATAAGGCGGGCTATAAATAAATTCATACGTTAATCGATGGAACAAGTTTATTTTTGTAAACAATCACTCTACCGGTCTATGTGGGAGTGAAAATAAAGTAACCATAGACATTGAATAGTAAAAAAAAACATATAAAAAAAAATACATTATTTGTATGCAAAATATAATGAATTGTATGACCAAGAATTAATTTAATATGGGATAATTTTAACAGAATTTTCAATATTAATTAAGTATTACTAATGTTTTTGTAACATATAATTAATTAATTTTCGTTTTTTTATTTACATCGTACATATAAGGCTACAGTGCTCTCATAATATATGTGCAATTTTTTGACCCAGATATCCAACGAGATAAGGATAGGATAAAGACAAGTTATATTATTTTTTTAGATTAATAAACATATTTCGTATTTCCACAAGCTTTCATACACAATATTGAATGTTTCAAATACTGGTGTTGCTTACAATATATATATATATTATGTTTGATTTTGTCAACAAACCATGGACATTAAGTTCTCTGTATTTGAGTTATACTCTGCTTTAGACGTCAAACCCACTGACCTTACCTATGATAAATTATTACTTATAAATAAAACTCTCATAGCTGTCCCCCGAGTATAAGTAAATAATATTTTGTTATGTACAAAACAAGTTCAGAAAATGTCTGCTTTACAAACAGCTTACTTGTATTTTTGTATATGTTTTGCTTGAACCGATTTCAATATGTCTTCTTGAATTCGATAAATTTAATTATTTTAACTTTCTGAATGCTTTATAATTTAAGTTTCACAAATATTTTTTGCATCCGATGATATTCGTCTCTTATGATGACATTTTTAATCGATTAAAGGCCAATAAATTTATTCGGTTTACCTAAACAAATGGGTATAACATTAATGAGATTTGTACGAGCGTTCCATATTATCGTTTCCTTGTTAGCTTCTGTGTTATAAAAATCATTGTAATCCCCCAAATAAGTTAAATTCAGATCTCAGTAGTTGCATAGGTCGTTTGGGATTACGGTCGATTTATCTTGAGATCCTACAGATTTAGGGGAGCGACTTGTTGTTGCCTTGTACAGATTATTTAGATTAAATTAGATTTTATTCAAGACACACCATATTTTTTGTAATTCATCTCGGAAAAACGTCGCCTAAGACACATGTTATGACATTTTAAGCTCCTCAAAACCTAGTCCAGTAAATTATAGTTATATATAGTAATATAATTTATTGGACTAGGTTGTAGAATAGATTGTATACAAGGTAATGGAAATTTGTAAAAGTGAGTGAAGTGGACATGAGTTACAGCAACAAGCAATTATGAGAACGTACTTAAAATTTAAACCTTTATCTACTTGATTAGTTGGAGGTAGCAATAGAATACTACAACTATGTACACCGTTAGTGAACCATGCTTAAGTAATTATTCATCTTAGTATCCTAATGTGTAAGTGGCCTAATAACTTCAGCAGTGTCAATATTTGATATCGGCTCAGTCAGGAAGCCGACAGCAAACATTCGTAAGCTCTGATAATCGCCTCGTCAACCTACGAACGTAATATATATGAATTAACGGCCATAGCCCTAATTAAACTCGAACTGACCACATTATACGTGAAAAACATAAAACTAGAGAGAAATTTAGTATTATAATAATCAAGGTAATTTTACATCATAATATACAATGGTTAGTTTATCTTTCGAAAAATAACTATGGACATAAAGCATAGATAGGACTACAGCCGAGACTTTTCAACTTATCTTAATATTAATACTAACGATATAATAGCCTAAGTTAAGAACATGTATAATGATATATTCACTTGAAATCATAGTAATCTCATGTGAAATTATTTAAACACAGTTTTATATATAGCACTGGTCAATATACAATCACAATGCATCTCTTAATTCGTCACGCTCGTCGTCTAGGCAACAAACAACTAGACCGTTCCTTCGGAGAAAGTTTATTGTTACTTTCTTTCCACTAAATTTGTATAACTGTTACCGATATTACGGTTCCTTGTGTAATTACTGTCCAAAGGGTTGAATGTAGTGCATTCCGTTAGTTTTATTATGTTAACGGTGTAGTGACGTAGTTACCGTTAACCACTTGTTAAGTTTGAGCAACGGTGAAGGAAGAAATTGCTGTAATGTGCCGTTAGTTACAATTAAACAAAACAAACTGGTATTGAACGGACATTTGTTTTGATCATTGTAATTCTTTGACGTCTCTTGTTTTATATATTTTTAACTGTTTATCCTGGTAAATATCTGTTTTAAATTAATATATATGTATATATAATCTAATTCTGTTTGTTTCGCTTGATATTATATTTAAACAACTATTTCAACACTCCCAATTAGTAACTTATAGGTAAAAAATAACTGAAATTCACTTTAATTAAATTTTGTTTTACATTATTATTTGTTTTATTTTTTTATTAACTATAGAAATGGTAAATATTCAGAATAAAGAAAATTAAAACTCCATACTGGTATTTTTTTTCTGCATTTCTCCGTAGAGCTTCTGTTGTCATAAATGTTATTATTTTAGCCACTGGTGTTACCCTATTGTTTATGTCTTTGTCATTTTTGCAATACAAGAAACGTTTTTGTAAATATTGTCTCAGATTTCACAATTTTTATTCTAAAGTTTACGTTTATTGACGAAAATTTAAACTTTTTCTGTATTACTAAAAGTATTATTAATATATAGTCCTTATTCTAGAGTACTGAGTATTTCTTTAAAAAAATATTTAGTCTATAAGACGGAGGGCGGTTAATTTTTTTTTATGAATGTCTAAATAAACCTATTAGCCAATCTTTACATATTACTTAATGTAACTGAATTACTTAAGTTTATAAAGTGAGTTTTAAAATATTTAAATTTCATATAAACTTAACAAAAAAACTTGAAAGCATTTAAATTTTTTACATCCTGAATCATTAGAGCAACGTACGTTTGTAGATTTAATAATAACAACCTGCCTCACAATGAAGGTGTTGCTAATTCGACTATGAACATCGTCGGTGACACCTCAATCAAACCCTGACAGATCCCTGTCGTCACTAATAAACGAACCAATTCTATGCAACTACAACAACCCATACACACACAACACCCTGAAATCATAGACAATAGAGACAAAAATTCACACAATAGATTTAACAACATTTAACTTCCTAACAATCATACAAAGTCGTGCTAAAAACAATGTGACAATGCATTATTGAAACTTGACAAAGGCGAATTCTTTTTAACATTCCCAGTATCAGAGCTACAATGACAGATTCCTCTTGCTAATGACATACGAAGCCTGCCGCATTGTGGGCCGTTTATTGCACCCACGCGACAGCAAAATGAAATTAGTTACACTATTTTGTCAACAGTCTTCCACGAAGCTCGGTAATAATACATTTAAATTTGGAACTAAAAAACTATGACGCGTGCCTTGACAGTTTTTTTTAATCTACTACGTCAAAGAGTTCAAATAAACATACTTAGTTACAGGTTGTCTGAAAATTTTCATAAAATCCGCTTTGTTACTTAAATTGCATTTATTTTTAATTTTCTATAATCCTTTTAAAAATACAAGCTTTGATTTTCGAACCTCTGCTTGGATGTAGATCCAAAACAATATATACGAGTTTGCCATCACTCATTGATTTAACATGAATTTAAATTAGCTGAAATTTTATATATATAAGTACAAATCCATTATATAAACTACACTCACAACGTAGTAGACAAATTGTATTTCGTTCATAAAATACACTAAAAATAGAAATCTAATCAGTAGCTAACTCAAAATAAAATGCATAAATAACTCTATAAAGTGATGACTAAACTGTCGCTCTTATAATCATTATTATTATATAGTAAAAAAATAATAATTAATAACTAATTAACTGAGGAAATTTATAAAAGCGACGTGACAAACCGTCACATAGAGCTTAAAGTGGCGTGACACGGCCAGTGAATTTGGTAGCGATTGCAATTTGCGAAGTTCCCTTCGACCCCGGCCCGAATGTTTGTCGGGTGACGGCGACGCATGTCGAAAATACTTATTGGGGCTGTGCCTCATTATAATCCGTGCAACCCGCCCTCGCCGATATTAACACGCTCCTCGGCTGTATGGATACGATCTTCGCTTTTATATTTTAGAAAAATTCATATAACGTTTTAATATTTACCAAAAAAAGGTAGTACTATAAAACTTATGTGTGTATTAATGGACTTAAAACATTTTTGCTAAAAAATTCAATGAATTTTGGTCTTAAATAAGTATTTCAGAAGTGTCATTAAAAAGTACGATTGTGATTTTAAAGAATTTTATATGGGAAATATTATTTAAAAGTTAAGTAGCTTGCATGGTGTTCAATATATTTTTTATAAACGAATATATTCTGATAACAAAGAATAAATATTTTATTACAGCCTCATCCACAATGCTCCGCCGAAATCAGTGAGTGTTAAGAGGGCGAGCGCGGTGTGCCATTGTTATAATTTTCAATAAGGGGCGCGTTCGAGGGGGATCGATCGCAGCATCCCATGCAGTCGACTATGAATATCCGTCAAACTATCACGCACACGCATCTATAAAAATAGTTCCTTGAAATATATATAATCATGCATAAGTCGTAATACAAATGGATTCAGGACAAAACAAATCATATATTTTTTTTCAAATTTTACTTATGTATGGACTGTCAAATATAATTATTTAAATTTCATGAACGCATCCGTAACAATTAAATACGTTATACCTAAAATACTTGGAATGCAACTTTTTTGAAAGAATCTGGAAACGCAACAGTTGTTTCGTATACAACATTTTATAATGTAATATCATAGTCATCGATATAGAAACTGAAAATAAAGAACTCATTTTATGTCTTTTTTCATTACCAACGAAGCTCTTTAATTTAGTAAATATTTAAATTATTTTAAATAAACATAACAGTAAGTAAGACATCTACATTTATTACCATGAATTTGAATATTGAATTACTTCCCCTTATGTATAAATATAACATATTTTAACTATATAATGCTCTTAATATGATTTCAACAAAGTAAATAATCATATGAACGATCCTCGAAGCCGGAGTCTACTACAATATTCGCAATCTATTTAAAAAGCTTTATAAAATTTTATTATATTTACAAACAGAACAATTTGTCAAGTCTACTTTATGAAAACAATTCAAAGCATGCTCTATACACGTGTTAGCTATGCAGTCCATATACCCAGCCACCCGGGGCGATACTGGATTCTATTAAAACAAACAATACCTTACCCCAACTAATATCTGGACTAAATCCCTAATAAGTATGCCATTGTGAGAGGGACGCGACACAAAGAACACGTTATACTGATCCATCAGATTTATTAAGCAACCCCATCAAGGGATTGTGGCCCATGTGGTGATGCGATAAGCGGATATAGTCGCGTGTTTGTTTTGCGTGTGTTGAGACGTTATGGTGGTTGTACTGACGGTCGAGTGTGGTGAGCGTCTGGCCATGGAGGCACACCGAACTTGCCGCACTCCCCTTCCAAACTAGATTTGCAGTCCGTTTATAATACAGTGGCGGTCATTCATTATCGGGCTACGGTTTTGTATAGTTTTAGATGACACTCACATCAAGACACCTCTATAATATTCATATTTGATATATTTAAACTGTTCTTTGTACCACTTCAAATAAACTTTAGAAGCTGCTATTGATTGAAACTTGTATTTTTTTTAATACTTTATTATTTGATACTACTTCAACTTCTACTATTGGTAAGAACAGCGAAGACAGATATTGTTTAGGAAAATTTAAGTAAATAATAGATACATATATCTTTAACATATTCATATTTGATGTCTGTGCTTCAAAAGTTTTTAAATTCATCCAAAAAAAGTCAAGCAAAAATAATACAGTTGTAAAAACATCGAATGCATATATTTAATTCAAATTTAATTCATTCTTTTTGCTATGCATTTTTCGGAACAAGCAACTCGCTGTTCCTGATGATTTTGCAACGGAATAAATTCCCATAAAGAATCCTCTAACACGCTCATTTAACTTTCGCATAAAGAATGACTAATGAACACATTTTCAGTGTCAATTTAGAACAATTAATGGCGCCGTCACTGCATCTGAAGTAGACTGAGCGGTTAAGTATAATGTTAACAGAGCTAAGTGTTTCCCGTGTTCTCGTCTTTGTGGGGAGATCGCTAGGGTTTGATGGAGAGGCTTAATACAATACAATACAATCTGGGACCCAAAATAAATATTTATTTATAAAGTGGCATACATATATACATATATATATGTATTAGTTTTACTTCATGTAAATTCAATTAGGAGATTATAGATGGAATAAATTTAATTATATTATAATTTTTTTTTCTAATCTACGTTACTTTAGTACTGTTTTTATTTTATTTTTATGAAAGTTAAATGTTAAATGAAATAAATGTTCGTAGCCACATTTGATGTGACGTCAGTACCCGTGCGTCGTGCTGGGGTTAAAAGACAATAGCGGCTAACTACCCCTTTCTTGTAAGGGAGGCGCGTTTAACCAAGCATACAGTGCTCTTTGTGGTACGTACAATCCATAACAACGGTTCTAAAATTATTATCTTTATATATAACTGTTTTTACTATACAAATAAATAGGTTTTTAATGTGTTGTGTTTTTTTAAATTTGTACTACATAAAATATATTTAATTTATTCTGACACTTAAATCAAACATGATAATTAAAATGTACTAGGCTTTGAAATGTTAAAACCTACCTACCAACCTTCACTTACCTTCTACCTTCAACTATTGTTACCAAAACTCATAACAGAAAATTCCCCTAAGCGAGAAATAACTAAAAGTACATAATATTGACAAAAAAATCGATAATTCATCGAATACATTACAATGAAATATGATATACGCACGAGTGTACCGAAAACTAGTAGTCGGGGCCCCGCAGACCCACAATGCAGATTTCAAACTGGGGTCGTAACCGGATCACCAAATTGAAATGTTTTATTTCACCCCCCAGCATTATCCGCATAATGGCGACTTTTAAATTGATAACAAGCCCAATGCTATGACAACGAACATTATATATATTTTTTATATTCGGTTAAACTTTAACCGTAACGTTTAATTCCTATAAGCTAATTTGCATGCGACTGTACGTGTTCCCGCCACCGGCTTCTTTATGATTGATGGCCGCAAAATCTCGCACTTCATAAATATATCTGTGGCGTTTTCGACTTGGCACAATTGTTTTATTGTGGGTTATAAATAATATATTCTTTACTAAAAAAATTACTGTGAAATAACGCTATCAATCGAAAAACTTGAAATAATCGAATAGAGTTAAATTCATATTTCAAATGATTCAGCACATTTCTTTGTTTGTTTTTTATTTTATTTTTTTTGTAATAT
Organism: Danaus plexippus; assembly: GCF_018135715.1. Classification (NCBI taxonomy): domain Eukaryota; kingdom Metazoa; phylum Arthropoda; class Insecta; order Lepidoptera; family Nymphalidae; genus Danaus; species Danaus plexippus. The sequence goes on along the minus strand of NC_083548.1, from coordinate 2,619,169 downwards.
TGTGTTTCTTTATTAAAAATTACACTCGTAATAATTTACAAAGCTGATATATAATTTATCTTCCTTTTATTAAACTGAAATCTCGGAACTGTTAATGTATGTAGCTTCCAAGTAAATCATATATCTCATAAGAAAAATACATTTGATAAAAATCTCTAAAAAGACTGCAATGTACTTAAATTTATTACTAAATTCAATTCCTAAAAAGAATTTAGATATGAATTAAAATGTAAATACAAATGTAGAAATATAAAAGCTCGTAAAAACTTTCTCGAAGCACATCTCACTGTAACTGGATTCGTTACAGCGATAATAAACTTACTCTACATTTAAAGTTAATATTAAAAAATTAATAAAGTCAATACAAATGTACGTAAGCCGTATATAGTATTTCCCACGTCACGGTACCACGTCGATCTCTCTGTACCTATTATCGCAATAATATCGCGATCAATCGGAAAAAAGGGGGGTTCGTGGTAGGGGGAGGGGGCGCAAATAAATGTATCCGTCGGGCGGCGGGCGGATAAATACGCAAATAATACGAAACTACAAAAATCAAAACCCATCCGCTAGTACTCGGAACCAATGATGACATGAACTGTGCTCTTCATTAATTTTATATCTGTACCTACTGCCATACAGTATCTACATACATTCCTATATAATAAGGATTTCTAAAAAAATCTAATAAATTTATTTAAAAACACTTAAAGAGAATATAATAACGTACATATATTGAATTCGTAATCGTATTTGTCATGTATAAAAATAAAATACTGAAGTAGAGCATTCTTCATGATGGCACCCGGGCCCGCGAGGCCATTATCAAGCCTATAGCTATTTGCCCCGAAAAACAAACTCTCGCGGGACGTGGGGGGGCTCACAATGCAACCAACTGCGCGTTCACATCCCCCCTCATGCAGCTGTGCTATAGGTTTGATTTCCACTAATATTACAGAGTTACGGTCATTAATGATATCTATGATATCTATGATAAATATTAACCATAATTATAAATAAAAGGAATCTTTATATTATTATATGATATTTATACTAATTCAAATGAATTTACAAATATCTTAACTTTTTTCTTTTTTGGATTGAATAAAATTTAATCTTTAAAAAAAAATTAAAACGATATTCATGTTAAAACTGTAATAGATAAGGTTTAATTTTGTGAAAAATTGATACCGGGAAACAAATGTCCTTTAATTGATACGTTCAAATTAATTAACACTAACTTATAATAGAGCAAAATCACCGCTTTAAATAAAAACTTTTATCGACAATTGACAGGCTACAATTTGGAAGCTTGTCGGTGTCAAGGTAACTTGTTAGCGAATTTCAAGTAGAGCATATTCCAAACTTTAGTATAGCAAAGTTAACAATTAATAAATTTAATATAAGTTTAATGAAATTGTATGCCATTAATCATATGTGACATGACGTAACTTAAGAATTCATGATAAAATCATGAGTCCTTCATAAACGCAGGTTTAATTAAAAATATCATAAAATTATAAATGTATGTACATAAGTTATGACTAAAATGTATAGATAATGGAGACTTTCGCGAATATTAATTTATATCAAACTAATATTTTCGGATTTTAATGATTACTTTATATTACATACTCCCGACGTTTCGGTTACTTTACAGACATTTCATCTCGTCTGCCCGTGATCACGGTTGCTGCAAAGTAAGCGAAACGTCGGGAGTATGTACTTTAAGTAACAGAATAACGCGTAATAATCCAAAATTATTAGTTTCATTTAGGACTAATCGTTGCACCTATCCCGAAATAATAAGTCTGTAAATAATAACAATGTTCGAAGTTCCAATATTAGTTAAAATAATACATATCTCATGAAAATCTCATCTTATTACAGTTTTTCCGTTATACGCATTTTAAACCGGACGAAATCTATAACATTGTAAATCATATTTTCTTTCATTACTGTTAATTATTATTACTTGATATGCATGCAACATAAATGGTAAAATATTAAAGCTATAAATACATCGTGAAGTTGCAAAGCGACTGGGACTAATGACAACATTCGTATAACAAAATATGGATTCCATGGAAACCAATTTGTAGTATGAAAAACTGCGTTAAAACCACATATATCAGAGGCTGACGGCTCGGCGCAGTTATGGTGGCGTAAAACTGAGATTGGCCGACATATCGACATACGGCTGCAAACAATGCCTGGAAAAACAATGCATTTACTATTTTTAATTATTGAATACACCGATAACGAATTTCATATTTATATAACATTTAAATATCTAACGTTATTAATAAAGTTTTTATTGTAATATGTCATACATTCGGATGATACTACTTATATTAATTATCATTCAGTGTAGAATGTGTTGTAAATTTTGGAATTAGATGTTATCGGCAATTGTTACGTTAATGTTTTAAAAAAAAATACACACTGTATATAATATAAAATTTCTTTAAAATCTGTGGTCACATAATAAAAACTTCCTATATCCAACATATAATTTCTGTGAGGTATTTACTTACATCTATATAATAACACACAAAAACACAAAGAGCCCATAAAACCCTCTCCACACATTCAATAAAGCGTTGAACAAACAAGCATAAATCTGGATATACGCGCGTCCCAAATTATGCCATTAAATGTCACCTAACGTTGACAGTATTTCCATACAAATCGTTTTGCCACGGTTGACCTAACCTCGAGTCACACCTCATATATTTTAATATAATTTCTGACACCCCTGACTTTGACTGGACGGTAATGTAATTAAATTTGGCACAGCCCTGTCTAATGTACTCAATGCGCAATTTGTTACGCGAGTATATTCAACAAATATTGCAAGTAATTTGATAAAAGTAAGTCATATAATATTATTATTATTTTCGACTCATAGTTAGAGACTCTAATTTGAAAATATTATTTTACCATTATATACTACTTCAATTTACCATTCATAATTATTAAAGCGGTCATTGAGATAAATTAATTGCACAACAAACTTTGATTAAATATGCCGAGTAACCTTAAGATTATTGACAATTGACTAGATGTTACTATGTATTTTTAATCCATATACGAATTGCTGTCAATATTATATATTATTCCAAAGAAAAGATATAAAAACTACCATATATCTGGCTTGAATCTGATGAATCTGGCTTTATAGTGCTGAGGGAGGCATTTCGGTTACTGATCTCAATAACAGGCTATAAGGTCTGGCGAGGACGCTTTGCTATTCCGGATAAATCAGCCAAGGTTGTTTAAAACGTCTTTATTTCCGTGACACCCCGAGTTCATTTTCTCTCCGACCATAAGCCGCGTGCACACAGGCAATAACAGAGATAAGGTATCGGAGCTGAAGCCATCTCCGGCTTATTGCTATGTAAATAACCTCCATTGAGCTCTGATTGCCCGATACCCGCCGCGGCAGCGCCTTTATGAGCCTCTTATTATTGTCCTTTACACAAACATAAACAATGTCAATTACATAAGTCAATATTAATCAATATATATATAAAATCCCCGAACAAACCCATATAGCTCTCGTAATGATGCTTATCATGTACCGGTTTGATAAATAAGAGATGGTAGAAGATAAAACCGTATCATTAGCTTAAAAAGCCCCATGAATTACAAACTACAATAACCCGGAATTGTACGTTGAAAAAATATACAATGCTCTGTGTTTTTTCCCTCCGCATTATGGGATGATCCGTCATTGTGCCTCTGGCACACAGATGGCGCTGATAACGCTCATCGCTTTATTAAAATAATACGACCAGAGTACTTTGAGCTCCCTGAGCTAATATACGTATTTGGGTCGAAACGCTTTTATGGAGAATCGAAAAGGGCAGGTGAGTTCAAGTTTTAATGGCTTTATCAGATGTAATACTATCAGACTAGCGAATCTAAGAGTTTCATTCAGTAATACAGTCGTGTGCACTCATATGAGATACCTAATACCTTCCCACGGGGGAGTTGGAGCACACGCCGTACGTGGGAAATATTCGTCCGCTAATAATCACGTTGACCAAATCAGGTGTATGCTCGTTGATATATAAATTGTAATAATGATCATACTGACATAGAGCTCATGAATATTTGACAATTTTATGACTTCTCAAAAAATGTATTTTCGTTCAAAAAGATACAATACTCTTATACGTTCCTCAAATGCAGCAAAGCTTTAGAGCAAAACAGTAATTGTTTACACATTACCAACTATATAATTATGTCAACAATAAATAGGCTGTGTCCTGAATACTAGTAGTGCTGATGCAACAAGTAATATAGGGTTAACATTCTTAAATATACATAAGGCTATATAATGTATGATGATGAAGCGGCGCTCTTCGAACATTTATTAAAAGTTACAGGGGTTGTAGGGAAGCCGCATGAGCCCTAATTAAGCCTTTTTTACAAAAAGGCCGAAGCGAGGGACTTTACCCTTCAGACTCCTTAATGAGCTGTTGTTACCCACCTATAGTGTGGATTACAAGCCATCTTTGTTTTTTTATTTTGACAAGGAGTTGCCAGCTAAGGAAATTAACACGTTCATTGCAAAGGTCTGTGTTTGAGTATATTGAGCAAGGCTACTTACGTCAACAAATATATGATCGGGTGTCATATACATAGGTTATTGTAAATTATATTTATACGCCAGTTAGGTTAATCTTATTAGTTTGGTAGGAGACACTAGTGAACATAGTTTTATATGTATATGACATGACAAAAATCAAAGACTGAACATTCCACTTTTGGGTCACATCAATTGATTTTCACCTATTAAAACAGTAAAATTTATTAATTTTACTCACGTAACAGGTTATGCTTTTGATATTCTCCTTGATGTTATAAGATTTGATAGTACTATGATATGATACTATATTATTCGTGTAAATGAGATACTGGTTTGTTCGTCGGCACCAAAGAATTAAATCAATAAGTAGATAAGAAAGATTTTGAGAAAAATCGAATAACAGGAGCGAATCATAAATCAATGAATTCACAAAAGATAATGAGGAATATATCATTATGGGATTGCAAACGTCTTTTTGGTCATCCTCTTTGGACTCAATTTTTACATATAAATATGATTATTTTTTTTTGTGCGTGACAATTGATAATCTACCTGGTTTGCAAGTTAAGCAAAATTTATTGAAAGTGATTGTTTCATTATATTTGTCTTTGTTATTAACATATAATAGATCATGCTATTTAAGCGTTTTTATTAAAATAATAATAAATATCCTCTGTCATTTAACTTATTTAACTTACGACTAATGTTGAGACCGATTTGCTTTAAACATTTTGGACTTCAATAAGGTTGACCCACGCCAAATGGCTTAAGATCCCTAATTCCTCATTGGACCCTGTAAATGGACTTACTTACTATAACATAAGTAAATCAACTTCAAACACAGGAGTATAAAATTTAACTATATACACCGAAGAATATTATAGGAGCTGCAAGAAGAAAGTCAAACAAAGCGCGCAATGTAAGTTGTTTTATAGATACTTACAAGGTTGTTCCATTGTAAAAACGGAGTATAGTAGGACACTGAAGTAAACTTTCGCAGCAAAAGGATTAATTCAAAACCTTAGATATAATTAGTCGCATGTCATTAAAGTCGGTTAAATCGGTTCATTTTTGTTATCCCGGTAACATTTCAGCCTTTCTAAAGTAACAAGGATAATCTCCCTAATTTTTTTTTACAGTATTAAAATTCTAACAATCCCAAAGCTTTAAAGTGGCCAATTAAAATGATGTAAATATTAAATAAGAATACATTTATGACAAACTAAATTTCAAAGGAAGAGATAAAAAAAAAATGTTTTTATTATATTTGTACTTACATAACAGACTTAATATTTTTGGACCGCTATCGATTTTTGATTACGTTAAATATATTGCAACAATTTTATTTTCCTTTGTCCCTTCTCCCACGGATTTATGACTAAATTCTTTAAACTCATGTTATAATATTAACACACACATTATTTATCCCACTAACGCCTAGTTTTCGTTAAAATATACACATTAAAACCTATTTAGCTTCGTTGGCTTTTTCGTACTTTATTATATGGATGACATCAACGTAGCCTTATTGCTAATTTATACAAATATGAAAACACCCCATGTAGACAACCTGGGCTGACGTCTTGCGATGTGAATGTGACCAAATTGCAAATCCGGAAGTTACATCCGCGACTTGACCGGAACCCGTCCACCCTCCTTGAGACCAGACTCCATACACACAAATGACGGCTTTATTTTACGTGTTTCAATAAGAATATTTCCGATAGCTATGTTAAATTAACCAACCTCTTCAAGTGTGGTTGTTTTAAATTTAATACCTGTATAAATTTAAAAATTAGAGCCACCTTTAATAAAACATTTCGTCAATATTTTTCTATGCGCTTAGTAGGTCTATGTCTGTTGTTTACCTACTATAAGCTATGTAATGGGGACTATAAATAATAGAAAAATGATTCAATCTCGTCTCGTATATCAATGGAAACGCGTTACCAACCAAGTTACCGGGTTCTGTGCAAGTATACATTTGCCTAAATTCATATTCATTGAGGTAGGCCATTACATTTCTGGCCCGACTTAGGGACATTTAAGGTCATAATGCAAATATTGTAATATTCAATATTCCTGTTCATTTCATTTGTACAAAATGTATGGGAAATTCATAATATTTATTCTCAACTACCCATAGGACATATAGGACGAACAGAGCAGAGTTCTAAACATAATAGTTAAATGGCTTAATAAATGTAAAATTGTTAAAATATCATAAAAAAAAAAATTTAATTTAATTCAAGCTTTACAATTTTCTATATTTTAAAACTTGTAATTCCTATGCGTGACTTTTTTTATTTCAAAAGATTAATAAAAAGTTTAATTGAGTACTGTTAGTTAAAAAAGTACAAAAATGTCTTCATATTCTAATTTTTATAAAGTCAACGGAAGACAAATGTCTCTAGAGAAGCATGAATAATTCGTATTATACAAGACAAAATATCGTAAACTTGAAGTCCAAAGTGTATGGCTTAAATGATTTTAAATCAATCCGATCCTTTTCTGATTCTTAAACACTCGACAGAGCCATCGACATCAAAATAAAGCTCAGAATATTCAACTTCAATAAAGCTATCAATGTCACAACAGCGACCATAACGGATCACTTACAGCAATAAGTGTCGCACCGAAACGAGAGCACAAAGATCGTTTAGACAAAGCCGAGGTGCTATACATTGAGTTAAGAGTCAAATCCCTCCGACTATTGCATTCGCACGAACCCGGCAGATGTATGGCCATTGTGACTTGACCAGATCTATATATTGACCGTTGGTTTAAATTTCCTTTATCTTTGGTTATGGACGTTGGATAACTGTCCTGCTTATGTAATCAAATAATTTGAAAGTCTTGTGTTTTATTAATTTATTAATTGTATTCTTAGTCGTTTTTTTTTTTTAAGGTTTGGCACTTTATATTAATTCAATCAGATTTAAAGCTTGAAATTGCTATTTATACAAAAATGAAAATTTTGAATAAAATAATGGGCATTTTTTTATAAAATTTATATATTTTTTTCTTTCTAAACTTATTTGTATTTTTTTATGAAATATAGTTTTTTTTAGTGACTGACCCACGATATTATTCCACTTTCATGATGTGAAAATGTCAGCAGAAAATTTTGTAGCTATGGTGTCTTGAGGGAATTGATCATCTTGAACCCGATATTCCTGAGATTCTAGATTCGAATCTTGCTTGTGTCAATCCACTTTTCCTATATATTTTCTAAGTAAAGTTCGACAGTGCTTTTATGCTAAAAACGTAATTGCGAATAAACAATATATTGCCCTACGTTTACTTCTCTTTCTTTGTATACGCTACTAACTTTAGACTATTATAAAAATAAAATGTGTAACTCTATTCACTATCACAAACACACAAGCGACACAACGTTATAGAATTTAAATATTTCATCGTGCTCCCATATTAAAGAGCTCCACGTTAAAAATATGCAAAAGCCGAGGGGGGGGCGGCTTATACATAACTAGTGATAGTGCGTCCGAAAATCCTTTTAACGGGAACGATCGACACAAAGCGCCTCATCAAACGTCCATCTCCCAGGCTGCGCCTTTGCTTCTTCGTTTTGTTCACCGTCCGGCGATAGTGGCAAAAAGACATAGAGTATGTGCTGACCCGATCATTAAATAGATTGATGGCACCTGGGCGCAAGGCTGGAGCGATAAATAGTGGCGATTCGGGTAATCCTGGAGCGGCCGGTGCCTGCCGATGGGCGGCATTCATTCTCTTTATTGCACCGTGCTTTATAGCAGCCCAGACTTGCCTTGATGCCTACGACGCCGTACCGACTAACATATTGGCTGCGTTATGTGATACGACCTCCCGGAGGAACACGCCGCTTGCTCCGTCCTCCCAACTAACTCACGAATCAAACTGACCGTATTGTATCTTACCGAATGATTAATTGAGCCGTTACCGACGGAGTTCTAGGATTCGTCACAAACTTTATAATCAATTAAGGGTGCTCTTATCTATTTTATGGTTAACAACAAAAAAAATGTTGGCGTCAGCGGGCAAAACAATAGCAAATTAGCTATGACGGTTAAAAATGACGTTCGAATTGGGCAGAGTAATAAATGCAGGATTCAAAAACCGGCGACGCGCCGGCGGCTCCCGATATTAATACAACCTTTGAAATATGCATCGACACTTGGATGAATTTTATTAGCACTTTAAAATAAAAACCCAAAAACTAACATTAGAATATGTTTAGGTTTATTAATTTGGAAGTCTTTTTACGCAAATCCTTTAATGTTAAATAAATCACCTGACTATAAATACACTTAATATATTAAACAATATTAACTTATATTAATAAGACAAATTTCGCCAAACAAGAGTACCCCATAGGTACCTATGTTTTATGTGGTATAAAATGGCACTAAATCATAAGCATTTTTTTCGATAAACAATTGCAACTACCTGAAATCGGTGATAATATTGACATACCCTAACGTCAGATGTCTGTTAAATTAATGACCATGACTTAATGGTGTTTTGTGTTTCGCATAGAGATTAGAAAATGCAGACATCAAGATCGTGCACCATATGAATCTTTGTTGTCAACTCCCATGTAAAGAAAATATATTTAGATGTACTATCACCAACAGCACCCAACACAGACGCTTTTATGTTAAGTTTATTCTTTGGTATTAATCTATCTCATTTTATATTCGTACGTATGTATATCTTGTTTTGTATATATTAGAAAAAAAAATATGTGAATAAAATCGAAAAAACAGCTATTCAATGGTATCATACGAAGCTCTCTAACAACGGGTTCCCGATATATGGACAACAATGAATGTATAAAAAATTATATTTTTTGTCCTTCGCCATGATAAATCCCGATCGCGGTGAAAATAGACACGAGTGCAAGTTTCAAAAGCCAGCAGCAATACATATTTTATAAGTTAGCTTCGATTGTTCCGGTTCGGTTTTAGTTTTTTTTTTTTTTTTATCAGTTCGCGTCCACGTCGACACTCGTGGAATTTTTTCTTGTTTTTAAAATACTAGCGAATTGTTTGTTTGCAAGTGCTTGTTAAGTGATGGACGCACTCCGATTGGCTTATAGATGTCAACGATTAAACCATTAGGATCTAGTAGAACCTTTTAGTATGAAGTTTTTAGGAAGCTGTACGAAGTAGGTTGCCGTCATATAGAATGAAAATGTCCAGTAGTCAATCGCGAATATGCTATGAAACTTACTCACGACATTATGAGAATTTAAAGAGCAGTAGACGTGTTTAATGAAATGAAGTAAAGAATGGACTAGGACAGACAATATTTTTTATATTAGATTAGCATCATTGGTTTTGAAACCCATTTTATGAATTATTTAAAATTATGGATTCTAATAAAACAACATAGTGAAACGTAATATTTTCACTAAACACTCGTGATAAAATAATAAAAACAATAGATACGCTCACAAAAAAAAGCATCGAAAATAGAAATGCAAAATAATGAAAAAAAAAAGAAAAATTATGTTTCCAATATTAAAAAATCCAAGTAGTTTTATTTAAAAAATATAGAATAAAAATAAAATATCTTTTTTCAAACGAACTATATATAATTTTTTTCAATGGAATCACAATGCACTACGCCCGATGAGAACCGCGTAGGTGTATGAATGACGTATAAATATCTAAAGTTTATAAAAAAAAAGTATCGAATATCGATAGCAAGGTATCGCCCCGGGCATCGATCCCGGTACCGGCCGGAAGCTCTTCCTTCTCACATGCCATTATATTCAGACAAAAGCACACTTCCATGACAAATTCGTATCTCACAATCGTAACGATGACAACTGAATACGACTCCTTTGTATGTGTGTGTATGTGTTTAATAAAATTTATTAACACATATAAGTATAACATTCGCGAACGCGTCAGTGAGACGTTTTTACGAGTGTTTACTTTAGGTGGCTCGCACAAAGACTAAATCCGGCTTTTGTAGCTATCTCGATGCCAGATATTAAAAGCACGTGTGGCCAAACAAAGGTTGCGTTATGCGGGGGATTATTTGCCAATTTATGGCACTTTTTGTAAAATTCTGTTGGGAACAAGCTCCGGAAATTTGGCTCAAATTCAACAAATGATATTTTCACTATAAATATTACTTGTAATGTGTCCGCAGCAAAAAACACACGAAATACGACATCATCCGACTGGCTCGTGGGATTTTAAAGCGTTGAAAGAAAATAAGATCCTGTTAATTATAATTCTGTACGTTTAAGATTGAATATGTATCATTTACTACAAAAAATACAATTAAAGGAAATATTTGTGTTACAGAAAGGTTTTCTTAAAATCCAACCATCAAGCAACCTATTAGTCTATTTAAACTATACTATCGTCAAAAAAAATCGGTTTTTAAATGAGCTTAGATCTTAATGTTGTAAAAACAATATTTATTCCACATATCGTAGATTTATAATTACTATTATCATAAAAGAAATATGTCAGTACATTAATAGAATGATTTTCATTAAATATTTGTACGGACCGATGTATTAATTATTTTGAAGCGCTGAATGTGATGTCACACAAATCAGAGCGAGCGTTCATTACAGGTGATAAAAGTTTATGGATGAACCGCCTCCTGGTCTCTGACTTGTTCATGTGATGGGCTCACATGGATTTATTATATTATAACTTATCATATAAGTAGTCCAACATATTCTGATATATTAATCGAAAAACGAAAAAGTATTACATATTTATTAAGATCAATGAAGTTTCGTTAAAAAAAATATTATTCTTTATTATTAAATTATTTGTATTCTTTGCAAATAAAAGCAATTTAATAAAAAATAATAATAATAAATATGTTATTAAAATATATATAATTAATTTATAGATAAAATATGAGATAGCTCCATGTAAGCCGAGCGTAGTGACTATTATTTCGTCACACTAATTTTAGACTGCATTAGTAGACCATTACACTGAAAATTGTTGCACTTAATTACCCATGTTTAACTTCATCCAGCCAAATAAACCATCCGAATCCATTTAAATGCAGTTTTGTATAAAAATACATCTAAGGTGGTCTAGGGCGGGGCTAGATGTATGTCTTCCGTAGATCATAAAATTCTACGATCAACCATACGGCGTTTATAAAAGAGATTATTAAATAAGCCATAAAAATTTATAACAACGTCTGTAATGTGGGTTTATATTTATTTCAACAAATTTTAACAAGATTATTGTGTTATATACTTCTGACGGTCAACGAAATTAAAATTTTCGTACTTGCATCTATTGTACTTGATATTTAATGTATTACTTGAAATTTATTTTAAGATCTCGTGAAATAATTTAACATCTAACATGATTGCGACATCCATAACTCATTCGTCGATCCTTTGTTGGACATCGCAAGACCGAAACGGCTGCAAAAAAGTTTTGAACACATCAATACCAACATTATGTTTATCACCTCCACTTACACTTATCCTGACAATTCAATCGACAGGTTTACTTGGAAAGTTCGAAAAAACTCAGTCGGTTGCACCCCCCGCTGAAAAACCTTTGCGGTCAGAAATGTATCAATTTCGGATATAAAAAAAATAACTTAATAGTTTTCTTTGGCACGCCGAGCAGGTACGGAACCCGCTGTGCAGATAAAATGATTTAAACGACACATTGTAACCAAATTGAGAAATCACTAAAATTCTCTAGGAAGCTGTCTTAGAACAATATTTTGTAATTGCAACTAAAACAAACAACGCTAAGACCCTCTCATTTCAAAGGTTTAATTGCTTTTTTATTTAATTTGCAGAAACACAGCTATTTGCAAAACAAGCTAACAATGAAACCTTGTGCAAATAAATAAATAGTTTTTGCACAACCTTGGCGATTATGAAAGGGTAGTTGGTAGAAAGTCGGCAATAAAAGTAAACCTTTCAGCGGCAAACGCGCCGCAACCGAAGGGTTACTATTTATTTCTATTAGCCTGCAATTTAGGGTTCGACACCTTTAACTGTCAGTCCCACACAGCCAGGGTCCCTGTAAACTTCGTCGGTTAATGCCAACTTTAACAGCCGGTCCATCACTATACAGTTGTAAATGACATAAAAAACTGCCAACTCCAAAATGAAAGCTCACTCATAAAGTAATTTGCACAAATTCGCAAAAGGGTAAATATTCTATTTGAATACAGCTTTTATTTAAACCGTTACCTATTGAATCAAGTTAAATTTTATATTTACAGTTAACTCCATAGTTTTATAACTGTTTTGGTTCTTACTTCTCACTTTAAGACAAACTTGATTTTTTAAGGACACTGGCTTGCGATAGCCTTAACAGCGAATTACTAATTCATATTAAATCGTCCAAATGTTGTCCTGAGTTTGCGTTTATTACATTTATCAGATATTTATCGACAAACCAACATGCAAACATTCTCAGAATATTGCTTTCATTATATAATTATGAATAAAATAGAAAAAGTCCGTAATCGTCGTGACGCGGTTCAACCTATTTAATCAGAAATAAAGTTTGGCATGAATGAAATAAACGCTTCTATATTCCCTTAACCCCATATAAAGCCGACCATAAAATTCTAGAAAGATCGGATCGCCGATATGAGGCGGAAATAAATCGCCATTTAAAATCAATTTGTGTAAAGGGAGTTCGGAAGAAGTTCACGGGTCGAGTGGACTCCAGCCAATAGGTTTATTTAGCCTCATAACACTAACCTACGTAATGGCACACGTGTGAACGGTCGCGATAGTATCGGCCGACCAATAGCGACATCGCGACTGCTCTCAATTCATTCCCAAACTCACAGAGTTAACAAATCGAAAAATATATTATCCATGCACTGAAATAAAATATACGTAATTGTACATAATCGCCCATTAGTTTATATTGCGTTTAATAATTTAAGTTGGTTATAACATTATACTTAAAACAATTCCGTAGTCAATTCATAAGTTTGGAACGGAATTTAAAAAGTATCTCAAAATCTCAGAACTTTATGCCGCGGGGTATCGCTTGCCGACTTTACCCTATAAAGGGTAATCCGCGTACCGTTAAGTAAACAAAAAAGGCAAAGATCGACCCGCGAGGCGACGTAACGAGTAAATCACGGTAAGCCCCAATACGCCGCCGCCGCCCGGGTAAGCCTCCTAACCCCTTTAACTTCACCTTCGATATCCCCGGATGGGAATAAACGGGTATTTGGCGCGATTTTGTTTTTTTTTTTTTTTAATTCGAACTTACATGGTTAGGATTCGATGCTGAATGTTATGACTTTGTAATACCACACAACTACAAACTTTTTATTCAAAAAAGTTGACTGTATAAAGTTGAATAATCAGCTATATTACCTAAATCTTTTGGATTCTTTTAAATTTTTTCAATTAGAAAGATAATAAAAAAAAATAATAATAATTAAAAATCTAAAAGATATAATACTGTTTTTGTTTTTGGGAAATTTTATCATATAATAATTCTATATTGAAACTTGTGTAAAATTTTTCATTCAAAACATAATGACTTGCTAAAAAATTGTGACGTAATATATTATGTATAGCCAGACACGAAGGTCAGTCTAATAGATCATTCGAAGCTAAATTTCTAATAAAAACCGATGAAAATTGCAAAACTCTACAAACATCATTAATCATCATTCTCATCGGAATTGACGATAAATGGCCACAAGCTGTTTACTTCAATTCATTGTAACAGCCCGTGAAATCTTTGCTCGAAACCCATACAACTCCGTTGCGTTCTCATGTATTGTGACATTTAAAATTCAACATTAAACACAAGTATTAAAGTTCACTTCTGTTTATATCAGGTTTTTTTTATATTAAAACTATTTCCATACATAAATCAATGCTGAACAAGATATTAACGCTAAACGTCACAGCGTTGTAGGTGTGAATGAATTCCGGGATGCGGTTTAATGCCCTTTAGTGTGCGTTGACATTCTATTGAACGACCAGCCCTAGGGATTAGTGGACTCGATATGAAAAGACTGAAGTGAAATAATCCAATATTATATTTAGGTATTCTCATATTATGACGTGGTTATGTTAAAGTCCTACACACTGTCGATTAGAAAGATTTCTAGTAGATTAATAAAGCTATGGTCTCAAAGGAAGTCGAAAAATTCTTAAAGACAATTTATAAATGGAAAAAATTACGGTCAATTATGTCATATGAAAATCCGATTGAAAGTTCCAAAAAAATCGTCCAATCTATAAGTGGATTAAAAGTCGTTGAACGAACAGCAAATACAGCTGACAAAATATTTGCACATATTCGGAAAGGTCAACTTAACAACTTAAAGCTAACTTATATATTAGGAAACGCAACGAAAGGTTCCAAAAATATTCGAAGATAATATAATGTCATCACGAAAGAATATATTTTATATTATTTAACAAACAAGTCACTAAAAGTAAAACTCGATTTCTACATAAAATAAGAGTATTTTTTTGTATCTTTATTAAGTACTTACTTTAGTAATTAACAATACCTTTCTACATTCCAAATAAAAGTTAGAATAAGAAAAAATAGCATAAAATTCTCATTATAAATATTATAACACTATACTTCTTCAAAATACTGAGTTCTGAGTTCTGCAAATGACTAAATTTACTAAAGATTACTACGAAATAAAAAAAGTTATTTAGCACACATATCAATTCCTTTTTCAAATCATTACATTTTTAGCGTCCATTTTATTTAAGACAAGTACCTACGTTATAGTCGCTAAACATGTCGTATATTATAAGCCTTATTCACTAATTCCGTTCAACAAACATATATCCTTTCTTTAATGTTGAAAAATTTATAGCAGACCATTATTGATAAAATATCCATCTTATATACATACATATAGCAAGTATTACAAATATTCATTAAATACACCAGCTATAATTATTTAACGGATTTTAATACTGGCATTGGAGCATTGGTATCTTTAGATTTCAACTCTATTTATAATAAATCAAATCGTTTTTTTTATCGACCAAAACCACTACCAAACTTCAATACCATTAAATCATGAACTAAAACAATGCAACTCACAACGCCATCTGTCGTCAGTGAACGCGTTTAATATACTTACGCTCTGTTTGCACACACCGTAGTCGGTACCCCGCGGGGTTATTTTTTATAATTCAATGTACCATGCCCCTGTATTTTGACAAAAAGCGACGACATGCCTCTAAGTGGATTATTCCTTTAAAGTGATTTCACATCACATTTATCCCGTCTTTATCTTGACACAATACAGCTTGTTACGTAGGTGTTTTATGAAGTTCTTTTTAGGAATTCATCTGTAGATATTTGGACATCTGTCTCTAAGCGGACTCTGGCATAGTGCTGTAAAAAGAGCAACTGATTGATAAAAAAATGTACATTTGAAGTGGAGTATAATCTTGAAGTACAAAAGTTTTATACGGATATCTACACGTCACATTGATCTTAAAACCAACATTTTTAAAAGAAACATATTTTTTAGTTACGTAGAAAATGATCGCAAGCGTTATTATACCCTAAAATATTTATTGAAATATGTATGAATTATAACATATTTAATATACATATGTTTATATATTATATACATATGTATATATATTTGTTTAAATGAAACTAGTATTTTTCGGATAGACTACGCGTGATTTATTTTTGTAAAAAACTACATACTCCCGACTTTTCGGTTACTTTTCAGCAACCGTGATCACGGGCAGACGAGATGATTTCAATTAAATGAATAAAACTCGTGAAAATCTTAGATCTCGTTATATATATATTTTACAATAGTGTAAAATAAACTGAATATAAAGATTTTTATGCCATTTTTTTTTCAGTAACTGAAACTAATATTTTTCGGATCACTACGTGTATTTTATTATTTTTAAAAACTACATACTCCCGACGTTTCGGTTACTTTGCAGCAACCGTTATCACGGGCAGACGAGACGCAAAGTAACCGAAACGTCGGGAGTACTGAGCGGGTAAGTAGTTTTTTAAAATAATAAAATACGCAAAGCAATCCGAAAAATATTAGTTTCATTTAAATGAATACTCGAGAAAATCTTAGATCTCATAATGATACTAAACTTATTCTAGCAGATAATATTATGACATAAAACATGCAGTTATTCTACAGCTATATAATAAACATAACAAGATTTATAGCGACGTCTTACACCGACGTGCGGAGGCGTTGCTTTGAAAACACGTGGCTTACAATACAGCATTTCGCGATCAACTATAAATCAAGCATTATTATAAAAATGACTCTTGGAGTGGACCATTGTCACTTTATGGATGTTATGCCATTCATTACACGCCATTAAACGTATTATAATTCGCTCACCAGTCTACCATGAGCCCCCATAAACGCTTGCCAGCTTAACGTTTAACAAGATTTAATGATGTCACTACTAGGTCGAGTTACATTGGACGGCGACACCTCAGGAAGCTTTGTTTGGGCGCGATACGACATGCCATTGATAATATATAATAAATGGCGAATGTTGATAGAAAAATGTGCGAACAATGATTTAAAATACACTGTAGGAGGCAGTGAGATACTTAGATTCTTTATTCTCATACATGTGTGTATAATTATTATGTAATGGCCAAATGGGAGAGGTTGTTAATATCTAAGAGACAACACACTATGATAGCACATAACTGTCTGATACTACGTTCGCTTTATTTGACATACTTAAAAAGTTTCCCAACTTGCAAGGAAACAAACTTTTCTGTATACGTTCGGCTTACAAAAGTAATTTCTAAGAAATGTAACATAAAAAATTCTATCGATCCAGTAGTTTCTCGTGAGTCGTGATGCAAATCTGCAGTCACTATAATTTTATTTATATACTGCAGTCACTATAAAACTCTCGCAAACAGAATCAAAAAATTCTATAAATTTTCACAATTAAAATTTTTACTAATGACAACGATTTCAAAAATACGAATAAAACGTCAGTTGTCACGTGAATTTATATAGTACATTTGACAGTGACAACGTTTTTAGGTTAAGGTACATTTAAAAAAGCGATCCCTTTCCGCCACAGCTCAATCCCACATCTGCCGCATTTTTAAAAGATTAATGTTAACATGTCTTTATATTGAATTCATCTAAAATTTTATGGCGTGGAAACAACAATTTGCTGTTCGGTGAAGATTTCATTGTCACTTAGAGGGCGTGACTGCTCGGACCCTAGTCGTTTCATACAAATATTTTGAGATACACTATATAAATATTGCTAAATGTTTTATTTTGTTGTAATACTGTGAATGAGATCTTTATGTTTCTCGCTATACTCGCGTATTGTCAAAAATAATGTTAGCATTTGAAGCTAGCTATTGTTAAACGTGAGAGAATGTCTGATCGCAAAAACTAAGTTCATTACAATGAATCTCATTATCCTTTTCAATTACATTGGAATAAGTAAAAGTAATTAGTAAAAATTAAATCCCATAAAAATATAATTAAAATGTCTGCTAAAATCTATTAGATATAAATAAAATACTATGTACTACTTAGTACTTACCAGTGTTTCTTTATTAACAAAACTTTCAATCGAATAATTACACCACTTCAGCCATACAAGTGAAAATATTTACCACATATTATAGCTTTCCTATTATCTTTTATCACATCTTATGCTTATTTTTATAAACAAGGTAACCCTTTGGTCAGAGTAGAAATTGTTGTTTGTTTTTAAGTACAGGATAGACCTTTTATATCTAAAAATATAGGTATACGTATGTAAATATTTTGTACTATCTGGCCTCCGTAAAGAAAAAATATTAATACTTTAACACATGTTCCCGAAGTTAAATATTAAATAATGTTAATGTAAAATAGTTACATACTATTTAGAATAAAAAAAATAAGTTTGATTACGCTGCCATCTCTCAAAACACTTGGAAAAACCACTCATTGATCAGCAAAGACAGCAGTTCTGAAGTTTAAACGTATTTATTGAAGAGATATTATAGTACTTACACAGATGGCGCTGATACCAGTAATTAATACTTTTAACAATAGATGTCGCGTTTTACTTATGGTTAAAAACGCCATCTTACGGAAAAAATTGTAAACGAAAGATTACTTAACAAATGATCGCACTAAATCGTATAAATAAATCATATTATGAATTTCTCACTCTACAATTTTTTTGAATAAACTCCTTATCACAACCAAATTTAATTTCTTGTTCTTTTGTTTTATTAAAATTTATTGTCTGGTTCGTTTATGATGATATGATGGTAATCTAGAGGAAATCTTATTAATTACGGAACTTACATAGAAAAGTCTTTACCCAAGAACAACGCCATCTCTACACGATATAATGTATTAAAACTCGTAATCCTGATACTAAAAATCTTATAAGAAAACTATATAAGATTACAATCTGTTTGACAATTCCAACTAATTCATCTCCCTGTTTTTGGTACAAAAATTAATTGGCTTCGTTAATATAGTCAAAGGTTTAAATCTTTTGAAGGAATGTTAACAGGAGAGGCTGTAATCGGCTTAAACATGCACGTGGCGTTAAGAACTCTGTGCAAATATTAAGGGTCAACGGAACAATGCAAATTAATATTTAATATTATCTAATGACTGATTACGATTACATCGATTAAGAATTTGATAAAAAACTCCGTCGCTATTTAAGTTTATAATTTAGTAGTAATATAAATTCTTTATTGAAATTATGTTGCCATGCTTTAAACATAACTGTCCAATATTCTTATGGGTTCTGTTTTAATTATGGCTTTAGCTAGTTAGAAATTATTCTTCTCTTATGTGTCATTATTTTTTAATAAGTTTAATTCTCATCTGTATGCAAAACCTAACATTATTAAAAAAATATTTTATAATTAACGATATATAGACCGTAATAACTAACACTTTCTAATATAGGTAAAAATGTTTTGTTAGTTACGTATAATTTTAATAGTAATAACTTACTAAACCCCCTTATTTAGATTAGTCGCAGTCGGTTAAAAAGCGTTATAACTAAAACAAATGTAAGTTAAATATTTTCAATTAAATCCAAAAACAAAATAACGAGTAAGTAAGTAAGTTTGTTCCTGTATTATTTGTCTTAATTTTCTTTAATTTTGAAGAAGTGAAACGGAATTAAAAATATAGTTTTGATACTAAAAAAATATTATCAATTCCAAGAAAATATATATACAAGTATTCTATTATAACATCACAGAGATACTTACAGAAAAATTTAAACGACGGTAGAATAACAAACAGATTTGAACATTACTATCTTTTCACAAAAACCTCACATAACTATTATTATAAATAACAAGTCTTACATCTGAAATACTTTAATAAAGTATTGCTGAGAGCTACTCAAACTGTTATAGAAACAGAGTACAATGTATGTGTATATGTCTGTGTGTTACGGCCTTGTTTGTAAACAATCAAGCTTGTTAGGCGCCACAGGAATTCATAGACGAGGCCAAAACGTCGTTCGCAATTTCCCATACAATTTCCACTTCCCTTATGTATGAGAGTGGATTTTGTCGATAAAATACGTACATACATAATGTACTTAGATCATATTGATTTATATCGTATATATAGATATATAATATAGATTATTATGTCTATTAAAGGAATCTATAAATAGCTTTTTTTTGGTAATTTTCAAAGTAAATGTTGTCGCATAGAAAATATCTTTTTCGTTAAGTCCAGATTTTAATTAATTATAATTTATCTATAGTAATAAATAAAATTGATGTGTACGTTTTTAGTTTCTAATTATTAGCTTTTTACAAAAAGTACGAGAAAGTATATATCAAAAATGCCATTTTTAAACTTTTATCTGACAGTTTAATTGTTCCAGCTAATCTCTAGAACACCGACACCGATTTTGACCTCAAGTTTACAGGTAGCTAAAATCGTAAATATTAGTTTAGGCTACTTTTTACGATTGTCATATATCGCATATCTCTAAGCGGGTTTAATATAGGTACAGGTCAAGCCGCAGGCAAAAGCTAGTACTGAATAAGAATATAAACTTTCAAGTGTAGTTTAAAATCGGATGTCCAATAGTATAACATTTACGATTTCTGTAATTATTTAACTAAAACATTTTTTTTTATTATATAAAAGAATATATTTCTATATGTTTAAGACTTATTTAACATAAAGTTTTTTTCGATACACCTTATACAACAGGATAAACATATATACAGGGAGTTCATTTTATAACCTCCGAACCATATTATATCTTTACGGCAAACGATTTCATAGAATTCATCTCACCAAGACCTGATCTCCTATACTTCATATCAATATAAAATCCTTCAGTCTAGTATATTTATGCATAGTATTGTAGAAGACGCGTATCCAACAAGTTGTGTATTTTTCCCGCGTCGCGTCTTGCAGGGCGGTCCGACACGCCTACCCGCCCACTCCTTAACACAGCCTCTGGAAAATTTTGATACGCTAATCACAATCTAATAAGATCTAATAAGATGATATAACGATATTTGAACAGGTTTAAATTAACCGAGTTGTTACATCATCCAAATTTTGTTGTCATTAAGCGCTGTAATTTCGCAGTCGATTATGAAGACATAAGGCGAACTCCTGTTTTTACTAATCGTTATAACCATTACAAGCAAATCGTTTGTGTATATCGAAGCAATTAGTGTTTTGGAATTCCTGACATACCTAATTACATTACAAATTCTTTAAAAATCCGTTTCTCAATAGAAACTTTGACTTCAGTTTCGTCCAACAAAACCTTCACAAACAATTAGTTGTAGATGTTGGTCATATAGACATCTCTCTCGGCACAAACCGCAGGAAGAGAGGCTAAAGAGCGAGATACTAAACGCGGTTCTACTATGAAAAACATTATAATATTTCCCTTTCAACAATGGAACTAAACAAAAATGTTTGATAGAATAAAACTTGGCTCCGTCCCGCTCACGCTACAGCACATCACTATGGGTGCGAGCGTGATGTCTGCGGGCACATTTTCCCGGCAAATGAAGCGTGGCCAGACCGCAGATTGACCGCAGAGAATGGAGGCAGCGAGTGACAGGATGGCGGCGGATCAGTAGTGTTTTGTCGCGCGAGCGATCAACACGTGCAGCCTCCCGTGTAGACACGGGGCACGAGTGACTCACGCGTACGTACCTCACGTCTCGGAACTTACTCTCTTAGCAAAAAATATATCAGACGTCTATCTCACCGGCGCTGACGCAGCTGGGGAATACACGTACCATACGATCAGCTGATATCGACGCTGCGTACTCGCTGGACGGTTCGCGCCAGTTTCCACGAACTTAAGCTGCCTCGTCTCGAATGATAGATAATATTTTTGATGATTCCGAGCCAACCCATTCGACCCGTGAGTCATATAAAATGACGAAAGTTAAGTTGAAACACTCCTCAAGGCCCGGTTCCCGCTAATGTGTTGTAAGTTGAGGAAAATTATGTGAGCCAGCGTGATTATAAACCAAGTTCAGTTCTAATTAAGTGAACACGAAAACTCAAATGTGATGTGTTGTTTATAAAACAATTAGCTTCCCATGTATAAACATTTTAATTGTTCAAAGACTACGTACTTCCAAGTGTCGACCCTAACTGTACAAACGAGTGAACCCAATGAACAATAACGCGGAAAAAGTTCTGGCTAAGCGCCAAAGAAGTTAGTTTTGAATACATCAAACATACAATAAATTACTCACCCGTGCAAGTCATACGAGAAAGCTATTCATTCTATATTTACCAAAAAAAAACACTTTAAAATTATTTTGAGCTTAAAGGCTGAAATTGAATATAGGCCAAGAGCTAGCGTTTGGTAGAAGAAAATAAATTAAGGAGTAATTGTCATAAGTGGGACGCATTAGAGCTTGTACCGTCCACGAGCCTACGGCTGGTGTCAAGGATCAGCGGTGATGTGTTAAAGGATGCACTTGCCGTACGAGTCTCGAGGCCGTCGGCGGCGCGAGATGGCCGAACTCGAACCCTGGTGGCTGCAGTCCATCATCGACGAGACCTTAGGAGAGCATCCCGACCTAGGTATATAACTCTTAAACTATAAAATATATAAATAACGTACATAATGCAATCGTCATATTTGAAATCGATATCGTAAGAATGTTTTAATAAAAAAATATAATAATACTCCTTGCTTTTTTTATGCTTTAGATTTATAAAGCAAACTAGACGTGCCTATATAGATATAAATCTGTAAATACGTTTCGTACTCTTTACTAACAATAAACAAACATACATCCATCTATTTATATGTATACATTTCATTCGTATGCCCGTGATCATGTTGGCTGTAAAAAAAGAGCACCAATCGTATGAAACATGTGGACATAAAATAATAGAAAAGCCTAGCATTAAAAAAAATCCATAAACATTATATATATATATATATATATATATATATAGACGCTGAAGTAATAATTAAAACACTTTAAATGTCTCCGCTAATGTATTTTTTTATGAGATCCTCACTTTATTTATAATCATAAATAATATTTAAATAGTTTCATGATGTGTTCAAACCAGTGTATAAATTAAATCGTGTATTTTCCTTTATTTGCGGAAATATTTTTGTCTAAATGCAAACTTGACATTGTTTATTACACGCAGGACGTAAGAATAACGTGTAAGTTGTGGGAATTACCGAGTTTTAATTACCGTCTATAGTATTAGTGATGCCGTTTATGTTTGTATGTCTGTCACCCAATTACTCCGAAACGCAATCCTAAATTCATACAAGCTTTGAAATTATATTTATCAAATTAAAAACTTTTACTTTACGTTTGAAATTTTGATCATATGTTTATATAGCAGAAACTCTTAAGTTTCACAATAAAAATCTTAAATTCTCTTGTCACCTTAAATCAAAGGAACTAATTCTATACTTTTCAAGCAACTTCATAAATGTTTTTCCAATAGTTATAATTAATTACGGTACCGATATGGGACTTTACCTTTATCATAAAAAAAACGTGATTTTATTATTTGCTTAATACGATTACTATTGTTATAGTAATAATCTAAACTTTTCAATTTTATAAATATTATAAATTAAATAATACGTTTGTGACGTCACAATTCTTTTTTTCGACTGTAAAAAGTATTTACTATTTTTTTACCAATATATGAATTTTTTGTAATCGGTAATTCCTAATTTGAATTAATTCTAACAGATATGACTAATTTTTAAGGAGATGATTAGGTTTCATAAACGTGTAAAATGTCGTATTATTATTTCAAATGGGAGAAAGAAGAAGGCTATTGGATTTTAATACAGTACTTAATATAATAAAAATATCAACAAAAATTTAGAATTCCATCTATTCGGATTTGAGAGGGCTTAGATATAACCCGGTCTAACAAAAGACATCAACGCATATCATATACTAAATAATATTGAAGCCTACGTCGTCACTTACGTAACCGAAATATACACATTAGATATTTTAAATATAAAAAAATATATATATTATCGGAAAATAACAAACAAAGAGTCACTAGTGGAGTTAAAAAGCAACAATTTTCAGCACAACTAGTACTATTCTGAAAGCACTGATGGTAATGAGATCGTTCAAGCTGATGAGGTCAGAGCAGACGAAGGAGGATACCTCAAACAAATAGCACGTTAATAAAACGACCTGTGAAGTGAGAGTCTCGTTACTTTTGTTTTTTTTTTTTTTAATTCGACTGGAAAGTGTCTATATTTAAACTTTATAAAGACTATCATTCAACTAATTAGAAGGTGGAAATGTAGGTGGTAAAGCCACTCTTTCGTAACAACCTATTCGCTATTTTCATTAAGACACCCAAATTATAACTCCAAGGAAACAGAATCAGGCAAGCCGTATTAAAGTATTTTCCATACATAAAGCGGGGAAAGAATTGTTTTATGAAATACAAAGGTTTGAGTGTTAAATGTTATATATTTTTAAATCCTATATTTTAAATACACCGATTTAAAAAAAATCATTCACATAACATATTTCGTTTCTAATACACAAAATAAATTTTTCATTTAAATTAAAATTATAACAATACTATCAAGTATTTTGTTTATTAAATTGTATTTACGTGTAAGTCTATAATGAATCGATTTTTACGCTTTCTCTAATCTAAAGATCGTCTCTAACCCTTCATGGTGTTTAGACCGCACCAATCCGCCGCGGCGTGTAATTTGTACAGAACATCCGTAAATAGAGAAACCACAGTTAAAATATTAATGTTTTTTATCACTACCGGACCGCTATCTGTTTTTGTGAGACATTTAAACTTGACCGTTAAAATATTTAAACCGCATCCTAAACATAACCAACCTCATTTCACTTCGATAACAATACATTATACACGTGTTAACTATGTGACTTTGACATTCGTATATTAAAATTATATATGTCATCACACAGTTAATTATTACATAATATGAATTAAAATATTATAAAAAAAAGATCTCTAATAATGTCGTTCAAAAATATATAATTTCTGAACTGAATATATATCACATATATAGTAACAAAAAAATAAAAAAGAATGAATCTGTATTCTCTAAATGATTCTAAAATTGTATCTCGTATATATATCTCATAGAAAGAAATTAAAAGTACATTTTTTGTACCAAATTAAACACATTTATACACAAGACATCAAAGAAACGGACGGGGTCATGACAACCGGATAGTTTAAAACAAATTAAATCTATATAATCTTTTAAAATGTTCGGTTTTTTTTTTATATTATCTTCTATAATTTGAATTAACCACTAATAAACCACAACGCCACACGACCGTTAAGTATTTTTTAACTTCAATCCATCTTAAGGTTTAACTTTGTTGTGGTAGTCGCTACCGCGTCTTCACCTGAGTATGCTTATCAATAGTATCGTAGTCAAACTTATTACTTGCAGTTTCCAGTATCATTGTCAGCTATGACAACTAAGTATTTATTCAAATAAATCTAATACTTTCGGATTACTACGCGTTTTTTTATTATATAAACTACATACTTCAGACGTTTCGGTTACTTTTCAGCAACCGCGATCACGGCAGACGAAATTCTCTTGCCAAATATTAGTTTTATTAAAGGTTCATTAATTTTAGTTAGCGAGGCTTACTCGGTTAAGATCCTGTTCGTCAATATAAACGAATGACATATAGTACAGTGTCTAAAAATGGATTTGTCTTAACTCCACACAACTAAAGTTTATTTGATCGCACCAAGTGTGACGGGTATTCGTTGAATTGAATCTCAACTCAATTATTTTTTGAACGTACCAATATATATTTTTAGAACATAAAATGTATCAAATTAGCTTATATATGAAATTTATGTAATTGTAGTTTTTGTCCGCTATTTATCTTCTAATAGGGTTTTGATGGGAATGTATAAACTGTTAAAACAATAGGTACGGTCATCAAGAAGCAGCGTGTATAGTCGGAATCACGGGACTTCACACCCGGGTACTTCACCGGCTTCCGGGATAAATTATATCCTGTGTCTTATTCTGATATATAAGCTACATTACTATAAAGTTTAATCATAATCTGTGTTCTCGTTTTAACGTAAAAGCGTAACAAACATCCATACATCCTCACTAATTATAGCACTAAAATATTAGTCGGATTAATAGGACTGTCTTCACCTTCAGCAATAGGTATATCTAAATAGTAATAGTAATGATTTTATTATGTTCTTATCTATTTAAAATCATTATGAATCAAATATTTTTTAAGACTTTAATTTCTCAAGACACCGCGATTACATATATCTCCAATAGGTACACGCCCCATTAAGACACTAAGTTAAGATAAGTTACAATAACCAAAAATATCATAAAATATAACACGCTCATTAGTTTTTTAATTATCAATTAGATAACAATGTCCGGCTTTTAGAATGTCAAATGTAATGAGCTATAAACTTAAATTATTTTCCTCGTGTTATCTTAGTCTATGGTATTTCCAATTACATATAATTCATACGTTGAAATTAATATTATTGGCAACAGGGCCTTACGTGACGATAACAATTCGTTTAGTTATGTATATATTAACATAGTTCTTTTTTTAGTGCGAACGGGCAGTCCTGATTACATGTGCTCAATGCTGCCACAACACTGGCGCTCGAACAAAACTCTACCTGGTGGCTTCAAGGTGGTAGCATTGGGGGACGTGGTAGATGGCACACAAGTCACCGTACGAGCAGGCAATGATGAGAACTGTTCTGCCGAACTGAGGAATAATACGGCTGTTATGAAGAATAGGATCGCTAAGTTTAACGATCTCAGATTCGTCGGTAGAAGTGGACGGGGTATGACATTTATATTATTTTTTATTGAAATACATTTTAAAAATAGCACTTTACAGTCTGTCTGTCTTAATATAATCTGTTATTTAGAGTCAGGTGTGTGATTAAATATAAGCTAATCACAAGCGAATCGAACTGTAAAATTTAAAAGGTCATTATATCTGAACGCAAATCGTGCCGGACGTTGGATTAGTCAACTATTATCCTGTGCCGTAGGTATTAGTTCAACGGTTATTGTTGAACCCAAGTTAAATTTTAACATATAAAGTTCAAGTTCAATAACAAAAAATCTATAAAACCTCAATGCAGGCTTGATTACTGATAAATTTTTGAATTTCTCCATATTTGATTTTCCGCTATATATATTTAGTATATTAAAATAAAAATTATAGTAAAACGATAATATATAAGATACTCCATTAGGTATAAAATTAATTTATCCATATTTTTCCCATTAAAAAAAATATTAAATCTAAAAAACTTTCCCCAGCATCAGATTTTAATTTCCAAACCGCAGGCAGTAAACGACGTTCGCGCTTTACTGTTCCATTGTGTTGGCAACACCGACGCCATTACAGGCCCTCATGGACATGTAAAAAGTTGTAAAGTTTCTGCGACTGTTACTAAATATGTATATATCTCTGTTACATGGCCGGCTTTTGTTACACATAACACAACCAGTACATAAGATTATATTACTCATGTAACCGAAGAAATAAAATATGTTTTTCCACTACATTACAATTATTTAACCTTATGCTTTGGATTTACAATTATTTATTAAACTTTTGAATTACCAACAATTAATGCAAAACATACCTTTTCGGGCAATTAATAAATGGTATTCTAACTAATTTTACGATTTATACTAATTAAAACGATCTGAAATATTCTTCATATAGAAGGAAATTAAAAAAAAATTAGTTTCGTTGTCTAAATCTGTCTATAGGCTGTTTAAAATCTATCTATGTCACATAACATCTATAGTTATCTGACCCTTTAACTGTTGGTATACTTTAATACGCTGTTAATATGGTTAGATTGTTATGAATGTAAGTGGATACTACGGTGTTGTGACATATCACAGAGATCGCATCTGACAGGCGGCACTCACTGGTGTGCATTTTGGATATCGGTATAACTTACGTGCTAGTGAGATTGAATGAATATGATATAGGACCTCTCTTAAAGTTATTCCACAGTTTAAAAAGTATATAAAAAAGGAGTTTTGATATAAAAACAAACACAAGCTAGATATATCAGCAGTTATTTAAAAAAAAATTGCTGTACATTTTAAATAGCAATTCGAAAAATATTTTAAAAATATGATCATAAAAAATCACTTCAAACTATATGAATTAGGAGTGCACTGTACTTATGGATATATAAAAAGAGACGAGATCACGCAAATTTATTTTTAAATAAGACGTTACCAAATGTGATCATTAAATGGAGCACACAATCAACGTGCGACGGTCGTGACCAGAGTGTGCTCATCATTATGGTCGGTGAATTCGTTTTGTACATTTTCTAGTTACATGTTTGAAGAGGCAATCTAATGTCATATATTTATTTTTTTTGGAGACCGGCTTATAAATGTTTACTTGTTACTAACCCGTATGATTTTATATTTTTACTATGTACAGCTTTTATGAAATCGAGACTAATTCTTCTGTCCATGAAGTTTGATAATAAACTTCATCTTAAAGTTTGATAATAGCCTTTTTTGTTAATTGTATATAACTTCGAATGTTTATTTTTCTTTGCTTATAGATAGTGATGTTAGCATTCGCTGTATTTCCGAGGATTAAAACTAAAAAATAAAAAACCTTAAGCTAAATAAGGTTTAGAATAAGAAATATATTTTTTTTATATAATATCAAGTTAATATATAATTATTTATTAGATATAATTTTTCATCTGTTCTAAATAAGAAAATGTTACTTTTATAAACTTCGGTCTTTCGGTTCCTATTGTTGACTGTAAGTCTCCCATAAAACTGCACTGAAAAAGCTCTTCACGTAATGAACTTACAAATGCAATAAGCTGTTATCGTTTGGCTGAAACATGTCATAGCTGGTGTAAGCATCCATGAGAGTCCTCTTCACTCACAAGTGTCACTCAGGATTTACGCTCGATCGTAAATCAAAATGGCCGCTACACCCGCCTACACCTCGCCCCCCTGGCCCACCTGCGCCCGCGCACAATAATTGAATATTTCACGCTGCCCTCTCAACACCTCCAGGAGACGGCACTTCAGATACAATGTTATGTTTTATGGCTTCGCACGTATTGTGTTAGCTCCTAAACTGTTGATGAGTGATCATGTAAAATGCATTAAGTTTAATAGCGATTTTAAATGCAATATTTCACATCGTTCACGACACGCCTTTCAGAGTTTAGCGTCCAATGTTTTATGATGATTTGTTCTCGTACTGATATGTACGTCGTCTCGACTCTAATGTTGCTTTGTGACGTGAAAGTGACACCGATATTGTGATATAGTTGAAGCATCAGAATATAATATTTACTGTATAACAATAATTATTATCTAAAAACGATGAAGATATTTTTGGCTTTTATTTTTCAGTGGCTGCTAAGGGTTATTTCGTTTAGAAAGAACTACGAATATAATAGAATTGTTAAAATAAATATATTTCATCGCATGCCGGATAAATAAGTTTCACAGTCTGTGGACAGTTTAAACCGCTGTTTGTTCTGGTAATGTCTTCTTAAATACTGCTAGCACCAGCACTATATTTGTGATCTTGGTCACTTCTCGTAAGAAATGCTTCAATGGTTTGAAATGCAACACGTACTGTTAAGAATTAGTATTCTTAAAGTACACTGGTACTTGTAAGAAGAAAAAAATGAAACTTTACGTGTTCACAACAAAAAAAAATTATCTGTACTCAGAATGTTTATGGCTGTTTAATTTAGAAATTAAAAAATAAAATATATATATTAATAAAATAGACAACGCCATACTTCATAAGTAGCAACCCATAAGGCCTTTAGGATGTATACAACCTTTCGTTATCCGCCTACCCTCGTGTGATTTCAGCCCTAAACTTTATGTTATTATTTAATTTATTTACTGAATATAATTTTATATGACGTTTGATGAACTTCTGTTCAAGCCTCAAACATATGTCTGTGAACATTGATTTTTGTTATTCGACCTAAATACTATGTTAACTTAATGAGATCTAAGACTTTCGCGAGTTTTAACTACTCTCTCTCTGTTACTATGTTTACTCTTAATTTGTGCTTTTTCTCATCATAAATATGAGTATATTACTCTCAGTATTACTTTTCTTGCCTCCGATATACCTGTTATTACATATTATAATATTCTCAAACTAAACAAAGTTTTTAGCCAATCCATTTATAACAGACGTCAATATGTTACTTGCATTGACCAACTTATTGAGCCTTATAATCTTTGCTTTTACGAACTAATATTAATATATTAATCATATATATTTGTTAGCCTGCCTATTCCCATGTATAACTAAAATTTAGATTCAAATTCCCAACGCCTTATAAGCATAGCCTTATGTCCGCTAACCTTCGCTAGTTAGCTAGTGTATCTTGAGATATCTATAATTCGTGACACAATAAATTTTAATTTACATTTCAATGAAAATCAACAATAAAATTATGTTCATAAAATCTATATTTTATTTAACTTCTGTGTTGTTCCTTGAAATTTCAATATTTCTTGAAATGTGTTCTAGAACAGATTTTAGTTATACATTCTCATGATTGTTTCACAGAGATCTTTTTATGATGGACATTCTTTCGAATTCAATTGTATTTATATACTTAAATTCATAATACGCATGGCCGAGATCAAAGATAGTTTAAAAAAATTTTTTTTTTTAATTTTTTTGTTCTCCATGTTTTTTTTTCTAAACAGCTTCGAAAAAGAGTCCTTTAATATACAACCTCATTGGACTATGTATTGTGAAATACTTATTTATTTATCTATGTTAAAAAAACATTACAGTTGAAATGTTACTGATAGGTCAACATTATTTTTGTAGTGACAAGTCTTGACTCGCATGATTTATCAGGAAACTGTTAGCTCGTATTATTGTTATCGGTGGGAACCGCAATGAAATTTAAAAAATCTATGTGTAATATAACAAAATAATTAATTAATATATTTTATTTTTATTCTGTACCCAAGACAATATACATATTTTTCTTTTCTTTTCTATGCAATTTTAATTTTTATTCAATCTATAAGAAGTTTTTAATTTTGTTTATCGTTATAAAGCTTTAAAATAATGGAGATTTTTTTTTTGTTGAAAAAAAAAAAACTATCGTTGACAACCATTTTATTCCTGTACAAGGTCTACATCAGTATGCCAGATATAACATAGGTATTTATTGATCAACGACGATTAAAAAGTTTTAAAAGTGTATAAACGGGTTGTATGAAATGTAATAGGTAAAAGGAATATATAATATGGCTAACTCCGGGTCATGTGAATCAATCATTTATACTAAATAGTGAGCGTTACACGCGAATTATCTGCATTAGACATGTTAATCCACTCATTTTAACTGTAATTTTATTCCGTATTTATCGGTGCATTCATTACTGGTGACCGCAAATCGGGCGCCCAAAAAGCTCGCTATTTTCCCTTGCCTATACATAGGGTTGATACTTAGTAATATCCCAAGAAACATCCTGCGGTATGTTATACATGTATAACAAATCACAACTCAGCAACTTATTAATAGGTCTTATATAAATAACAGAAAATTTCGTTATTCACGCTTGTAAAATCATAAAATTATGTTTAATTATTACATACTATGCGCAAATTCTATATGTCGATCACAATAAATATTCGAACGCTTTTCGTTCATAAACGTCATGCATGTCATATAACAATTTTTAAAACCTGAACATTTAAATATCACAAGGAATTTATTGGGCTATAAAGAATGTGAATTTAAATGAGTTATTGAATGATAGTACATATTTCGTTAGATATTTTTGTGACACCCTGGACAACCCTGGAGCACGCGAAGGTTGGGGATGTGCCACACACGTGATGGACACATTCAACAATATTTAACATACATCAAGCTATTTTGAATTTGTTACAGGCTTGCCTAAATACTGGTATTGTTGATTTAATGCACATTAAATTCCGATGAGCTGCGATACACAGCTGTGTGAAAACCCTTTTGCCAAAAGCAGTGGTTTATTACGTTATATAAAAATGTTATACTTTAAATATTAAGGTAACTGCTGTTAATGGATTCGGGTCTGCGTTATGGATGAAGTACAGATATTGTAAAGTTGCAGCTTATTCTATATGTTTGATCACAACAAGACGTTCCCTACCGTAGTCGGAATAGCCTTAGGGCTAATCGACATATGTGCGTTAGACACACATGCAACCCAAACAAGTCGCATATCTTAGTACAATTAGTATGTGTCATGTTAATTTACAGATAAAATAATAAAAATTTCTTCTAAAATAAATAAACGTGAACCTGGCTTTAGTTTAATATATTTGTATCTATTAAATCAATGACTTAACTTATATTTATTTTTGTTTTAGGTAAGAGCTTTTCATTGACAATAACGGTCTCGACGTCACCACCACAGGTAGCGACCTACCTGAAGGCTATCAAAGTCACTGTGGACGGACCAAGGGAACCACGATCCAAAACTAGTAAGTAAAATAATCAATTTATCTTCATATTTGTGATCGTAGCAAGCAATAGTATGTAGGAATTTTAAATGGCCTTAAACTTGTTCAGGTTAGATTGCGATTCTAGCGAAACCCGTGTAACTTGAGTTGGTAGACAGAAGTGAAAAGTCATATTGTATCATATAACATTAATACTAACCTGGTCGATGTGCAAAATTACTTCATAATTGTTGTAGCTGAGGCATGAATGACAAATAGATCGCTGAGATTTATTCTTACATCATCAAGAATATATATTGTATATATATGCATGAAGGGACCTATTTGAAACCATGTCTCATTTACGCTTAGTCGTAGAACATAAACAATATTTGCTGTAATTGGTAACCATAGACAAAATAAAAGCTCACTCCCAAACTAAAAAGCAAACAAAATATTAAATATTGACATAATTGCAACGAATTTAATTTAAAAGTAAATTAAACACAAATTGATTGGGCATGTCGTTACGTCGGTAGCAAAATATGTCATTATTCGTTGCTATGTTACAAAAACCGCACGAGAGACGTAAACAATTAAAATATATCAGTACTTCTATTATCGTAAATAATTTTCATATGCGATACGCTGCGGTTGTACTATCTGCTGGCAGATAACAGTTTTCTTCCCACGGGATTTCATGTGTCAACGGGTCACTCGGCGAAGGACGTTAGGGAATAATAATACTTCTATTTTTTTAGAATTCCGTACCCAAATGTTAAGACTTGTCTGTCCGTCTGTCGCTAGGTTCTATCTCATGAACACTGAGAATTAGACAAATGAAATTTTAACAGATCATTTATGTATTCCTTTCATATCAACAGATGATAAAATACAGAATAACTTACAACTAATGTCTTTTTTATTGCATATGTTTGTTGCACATAACTTCTCCTACGCGGGTCCACCTCAGCCTTTGGCCGTTTTATACATATTCCTTAACATATTATCATTCTTTCGGAGTATTTTTTTCGGAGTTTTCTGATTATAGCAACACTGTTCAATACTCATGGCTGTGTATTAATTACTTACATTACAGTTGAGCTCAAAATGTGTCCACGGACGTTTTACCATGTATTAATGAAAAGGAAACCGCACAATTTATTTCTACCTATTTAAAGGCACATTATTAAATAGTATAATTTTATAGTTGTTTCACGTTTGGTACACCGAAGATGAAAGAACCATACATATAGTGGTGATGATATTTATAATTTTTAATGAAATAATAGTTATGTTGTACTAAAAAATTTTTGTTAACTTTTTTTATTCATTTCTAATGCTATTTTTCTATATAAAAATAATTTTTATTTTTCTATACGATGATCCAAAAGTAGTTATCAAAAGTATAGCAAAAGCTTAGTAATATATAATTTTTATTATCTATATAGATATTAATTTAGACCGCTTTCTTATAATTTTATGACGAAAATTTTTAAAATATTCACAGTTATTTAATTATACTATAAAATTTATCCAAGATCCTTGTTGTCCACAATTCTTAATTCTACTTTATCTAATATCTATAAAATGAAGCATGTTAGTAAAAATCTTTATTGCTTGCTAATAATCTTATTGTTAATGTGTTTTATTTATTTTTGTATTTTATTTTGCTTGTAACTTTGATTTTATAGAAATAACGAGTTCCTGCTTAGATTGATCCAGGGTAGGAAGAAATAATTTATACTTTTAGTACTTCATAACAAATTTATGTAAACCTTTACATAAATTTAAGTTTCAATACAAAATTAAAATAATATAACAACAATCAAAATTAACGAACTCATTGACCAATTTACCTATAAGCTTATGTTTGGCCGTACTTATTAGCCAATTGGCCACCCACAATCGGTAAACATCTATAAGTAAGGATAGAAAAAAAGGTTTATTACGAATTTCATTAAAAAAAAAATCTATATAATAATACCTGCCTTCCGCCACCAGTCACGCGAAACTAAGGACTTGCCTCAAAGGAGCCAGAGCTATCGAAATTGGCTGAAACGTTACGCCATATGGCCTCAGACAGACAATAGTGGAATTATACATATAATAAGTCCAACTCACGCACGCAACACAACTGCTACCAGTACCTTTGTACCGACGTCCGACTACCAACTTCAGATATATTTAATTAAGCGTACAATATACCTTAAGGAAGCTCCAATATACGAACCTTGAATCTCCGTCTGCGATGGCGTAAGGAATCACCTGGCAAAGCTCTCCGAATTAATAAATTAAATTACATGATATTAATATAAAATATTACTCGAAAAAAATTAATTTAGAATACCTAAACAAAAGAAAACTATTCCACAGTAACAATGCATTTTGTATAGGAAATTTTGTGATATTTAGACAAATATTTTAATTTACGTTCTTAAGTCGAACACAGCCGCAAAAAAGCATGTTTATTATGTTAATGAGGACGCCGTACACAGTTAATACCTGTTTATAAAAATTTTGTTATAAATCTAACTACAGTATTGTGTTTTTCAAACAAATCAACAAGATTCTGATACATTTTAAAATACTTTTCATACTAATTACCACATTAATCCACTATTCAAATACAACAAAGCAACTACTGCATTTACATGATAAAAAAGACAGGCTGGAAATGTTAGCTAGAACAGAATAAAACAAAATTCACCCCTTTCAATAATACTCGCTGTGACGTCACACGTACACTTCCAACAGAAAATCCTGCTTACAGTACAGATATCCAAAAACAAAGAGTTCACAACAAAAGAGGTACTTAGCGTAAGCCTCAAAACTCTGCTGGACAAGAAAGGAAGATCCGAGCACAAGGGACTTAAAAGTTTGAGTTAATAGACTTAATTTGCAGGACCCGTAATCGGCTTCGTAGGGTCACTTTAATTGTGTTGTTCTTGCCTAAGTATCGAATATCGAGTATCGATAACGTGAAATTAATAACGATAACAATTAAATCATAACGAAACTTTTAAAAATTTTCTACATATAACCTACATAGACTATATATTTTATAAGTTTACAAATAAAATGTTTGCGAAATTCACAAATTGGAAATCAAAATTAATTAAATGGATGTTTAAAAAAAACTCGTCATTCAACGCACAACCCTCATATAATCACAATCAAGTCCTGCCTTTGTTAGCGTCGATTTCGTAATATAATTGCGGTGTCGATTATATTCTGGTGCATTGTGTAAACTCATAAACTAATTATGTGCATTTTTTTAGTCATCTACAGTTTCGATAATTGCGTCGGTGCGTCTAAAAGAGGCGGACGATTTCGGCCTTCGGTCTGTCATTTTTGGTGCAAAAAAAAAATATATAATCTTTTGTTCCTAATAAGATGACTGACACATGGCTATTCATTTCGAACACAGGAAATTCAATTTTAATATTTCTTTTCTTCACATCGGAAGTTGTGTTTGTTAATGCATGTATTTAAAAATGATACTACAAATGAATTTATGATTTACATATTTATAAATACACGTGTACTTCAATAATAATAATTAACGACGTAGTTTTTGTTTCTCTTAACCGTGTATCTAAAATAAGTAAAACAAACTTATTATTTTTGTTATAAAATACAATGAAGTTAAAAAAATTCGATCCAAAAAAAAAATCTTTCAATGATTTAATTTCTCGAAGCTCTTTTAACAGAGGACATTTAATATGCATTGATTACAATATATTATTAGATGAATTTATGTGACATTTTCAAAATCTACAATAATATCCGGTTATCAAACACAAATAAGATTCCGTCTCCGAATAACGAATGATGTATTACTTTGTCCATCAGGTACAAACACTTCGCCTCATCCGATACGATCGTTGTCCTTCCAGCGTTCTTTCATTCCAAGCTCCAGCATGGCTATGAGAGACATGGAATTCAAGTCCTCTACCAGAAGTCTGCGGTCATTGTCACACGAAGAAAGAGAATATAAGACTAACGCCAATCTACCGACAGAAGGTAATGTATTATATATATATATATATGTATATGTAAATAACGAAAAGAGTTTTCATGAAACAATCATTGTTTTTGATGATACATACGAATTTCTTTATTATTTAAGCTTGAATGCAATTCAATTATTTAACGTATAGCATTTTGTGAAATTGCACAGCACATTCTGCCAATGTCACTTAGAATGAAAACATTCTTCTTTTATATTTTTTAATCGTAAGTCATGTTATTGATAGCTATGGCTCAGAGAAAATAATTTAGAACGTAATTATTTTCTAAATAAGAACGCGAATGTCCTGAGCCGCTAAATTTATTAACATTTCGCTTATTTCATCTCATAATCAGAACCCTAACAGACTGCCTTATTTACGGAGCGACGAACTAGCCTCTTTAAATCTCACAGACAGACCCAATAATACGTAAAAAAAAAAATGCCTTTAATATTTAAGACCCCTTTAATATCATCATTTTTTTCAATAACTTAAATCATTTCAAACATAAATAAAAATATTCATTTTATGTTTAATTAGTATATTATAAAACCAAGTTATATAAAATAACAAATTCATTATGATAGTCTAAATATTATTTTTAATTTAAAATGTCCGTCCTCTCTATACCTTATAAGGGATAGCACGTTTAAAAAGCAATCGCAACAGCTTTCATCAGCACTCGGCAATCTGCGCGCGCGCCTTAATAGCTTACATTACACGGCATCATGTCAACTTCGTTATTTGATTAACTCGTTTGTATTGAAAATTTTACATTATAATGACATAATTATTCAATTATTATCCGATAAACTTCATTAATTTTACAGATTCGGATGAAAAATACTTAAAGTTTCCGTCATAAAAATTGTATATCCAAATTGATCCATTACCTACATACTTCAAGAACCTATAAATCAAATGTCAAATTTGACAGCTGCATGTTGCCCTTAAAATTGCAGTTCAGAAGAAAAAAATCTTATATAACATTATAACAATAGTAATTCGTGTCTCATATCAATTGCATTCTAAAATTCTATATGTAACCAATAATTTAGATAAATTTTAATTTATTTTTTTTATCAGTCATATTATGTTATTTAGATAACTTACTTTTTCGGTTCAACCAATTACATAAACTTCATTCGTTACAAACAATGAATTATTAGATGGATCGAAAAATTAAAGTACTAATTAAATAAACTTAAAGGACCTTACTATAATATTTAAAAAAATATGGAATCCATAAAGATAAGTAATTTATTTATAAACAACTAACTAATAAGTTACATATGAGAACGATTCCTCCAATCACATGGTTATGTCCATCCAAATTGGCCCCACGTTGGAACAGTAGTCAGAACAACATTTCGATCTGTACGTGCATATTATATGATGATATCGGGGCGAACGGAACGGGTCAATTATACGACTTGATGGAACACCTTGCTCGTTCCGATTTACGACCCGGCAAACAATTGTTACCGTAAAATAATAACAAATAGATAACTCAGGACTGAATTCAATTTGATCGTAATATGTAAGTGGGACATAATACATACATATCTAACGTTCTTGAAATAACATTAGTAATTAATTTGTATTATAGATCTGTCATTTTGTTTATATTTGTACGTATCGTGTAATTAAAAATGAAGCAATTTTTAAATACCTAACAATGTCATAATTGCCATAGAGAACTTAATTTAAATGTAAAAAAAAAAGTATTCTGTCTCTGTCATTTTTTTTTTGGATACAACGTGTAATAAAAATAGAGCAACATGTAAATAACGATCTCATAATGTTGGTTCCATAGACAAAGTCAACGTCCTCCGGATGGGCAATGAGAGAGAATAATAACAATAACTTCAAATGCGATCTGAAGAAAAAACAGATGCCGACACAATGTCATTATGGCAGCGTAACATAGAACTGATAAACTGCTAGAAGTGACAATATTTAATAACCAGCCAGCTTTAATGTTTCCTTAGTAGCTTCAGATATTATGACATCGACATTTCCTTTAGTCATAAAGTGTAGTATAAAATGGTTTTACTTCTTTATACATTTAGAAAAGGATTTAATAGCGTTTTCAAAAACAAAACGCCTTCCCCATTTCTCGAAACTGTCTCCAATTTTATATTCTCCAATTGTTTAGAATGCACCTATTATTAATTTAAATCAAATCAAAAAAAAACTATAGTACGTGTCGGAAGGAGAATGTTGAAAGTAAGAAAGTCATTTTTATAAACATCTGAATTGTTGAACGTAATATTACATCGCACCTCATTTCCGGTCGAATATCATCGGTTTGATTGATCAATTTCGACGTTCTGTATCACGGGTGCCATGATTGGCTACCGGACGATTGTTACGTTTTAAGATATCTTACATTTCACATTACAATAACCGATATATAAAGCTTTATCCTACGGAGTCACAATCGAGCGAGCTTTGTATTACAAAATATTAAATAATCCGTTCAGAATGGTGGCGTCGCGTATTACTGCGGTTACACTTACTCAAATAAAGTCAATCTTGGTGCGGGCGAGGGTCCGTGTGAAAATTTGATAACCTATCTATAGATCGATGAGGCTGTAGGAATCTGTGGTTTCAATCTGTGTGCTACTGTTTTGTGTTATGGCCACGAATTACCCGCAGCATCGCACGCGCTCTCTGCAGTGAGCGCTACATCACTCGGGGGCGTTGGACATTTAGGATTTTTCCGTATTGTCCTTTCATATATATCGTAAAATGATTAATAAAATTACCACCATATTAAGTCTCACTGACAAGTTATTATAAGAAAATATATGTTTGTTTTATTTTATACGTATAATCGTAAGCACCAAAACAATAAATCTCTTTGAGGTATTCTTAAAAAAAAAACTAGCGTTCAAACTGTTTTTTTTTTTTATTATTTCTTACTTTTACTAATATACAAAAATAGTACAATGAGTCCACACGTCATTCAACACAAGAAACTTTAAAAGTTTTTCAATTATATACATTATTGGTTCATGAATAAAACATGAAATTTTAAGCGTTCAGGTATACTATGATAACTCTCACTAATGGTACAATTAAATCAAATTTCTTGGATAATACAATGTTTTTCTTAATCTTTTTAAAGACTCCCTAAGTTTGCATTTAAAATGACATCCATAGCTCGTCTCAACTTAAATACAGTATTAACATCTCGCCACAAACCACAGCTCGTAGATAAACCGGATAACTGGATAGATAGTTTTTATAACGGGTCAAGATCATTATAATACGTACAATATAAAATTCATAGTAAACTATTTTTAGCCCAAAGATGTACTGACTTCTCACAATATCATAAACTAAACACATTTTATCATTCAATCATAAACAGCTTACTAGATATATAAAAATAATCATTCTATTTCTATTTAGGATCGAACTTAATACGTCTGGCCGTGTTGTCTTTATTATTCAGTTTATTTTCCGTTTCCCCCCTCGTTAACAATCAACCACTATTTTCCGCAGCCATCTTTACGCATTTGCAATAAATTCGTAAATGCGCGGTCAAATGAGCCAACCACAGACTTAGCAGATTTACATTCTTATTTTAAGCCAGTCCTAGGATGAATTTAGAATTCAAGTTTTGGTTCCATTTTATGTGGTAATTGGCATAAGTATAAGTTAATGTGTCTCGTTTATAAAATTACTATAATTACCCTCAATTACATCTAAATGTATATTTAATTTAAATAAAAACAACTGACACTTCCATCTCGTATGCCCGTGGTCACTTCACTCACTTTGCTGTAAAGGGACCGAAACGTTGGGATTATGTAGTTGTAAATTAATAAAACACGCGTAGTAATATCTGAAAACCTTATTTTTTAATTTAAATGAATACACGCAAAAGTCTTAGATATCATTATGTATATTTAATTTATTTTATAAACTGTATTTAATAAATTTTTGGATTAGCTTTTTATAATGGCAACAATTCCTAATCAGTCCCAAACACCGCTTTAAGGAAGTTTGAAACCAGTCGGTTCAGACTTTAATATTAATTGATATGTATACATCACAAAGAAATAGCATCGCAATGTATCCTATGCGCCAGTATCCTAACCATTGTTAGGCGGCGAGGAAGTCGGTCTGCGGTTGATGGCCAACGATTTGCAATTGACGTGTCAACTCACACTACAAAACACCAAACGACTATTTAACCGTGTTTATTAAGTCAATGGTACTAAAAATATATTCCAAATTCAAAAATTTCAAAATTCCTTTTCTTGTCTTGTCTATAAATGTAAGGCAAATGTCATCAATGTACAGCCAATATGATTATCGATATAAAATATCTCAATTGGATAAGTTAAATACATCTTGGTCAGGTGGGTCGATGGTGATGTCTCGCATTTGCGGTCACCGGCAGGATACGGTTGTACAGTAATGAGCAACACATAACGAAACCTTACAAATAATTCAACCCACGAAAAAAAGCACACCGAATCACGTACAATCCTTCAGAGGAAAAAGCATATCGGATAGCACCGTATACCCTTTACTCTTTCAACGCTTGAAGTGCGAGAGGGATGCAAATTCCATAATCATGATATTATCTGATACAATTTGAGGTGTGCATACAAAACAATCAATTATTGGTACACGGCCACGATTGCCTTCTGTCGGTTGATAAAAAATATTGTTTGAATTAACTATACATTTTAAAACCGATATGAAAAGTTTTCATATAATGATGCGAAAAAAAATATGTAAATTATTTACACAATTACATATCAAAGATATCAAAGTTGAAGCCACAATAAATATTTCATGTCAATTTAAATTGATTAATTATTCCATCTCATTTAGTTTAAATAAATTTC
This sequence comes from Danaus plexippus, assembly GCF_018135715.1. NCBI lineage: Eukaryota > Metazoa > Arthropoda > Insecta > Lepidoptera > Nymphalidae > Danaus > Danaus plexippus. The sequence goes on along the minus strand of NC_083548.1, from coordinate 2,577,681 downwards.
GTTCGAAATGGCAACACTAATGGTGGTTTTTTTTTTTAATTTCGTATGTTTCGTTTCTTTTGAATTCCGTAAACAATGTATTTATTATAACAATAATTATATACAGCTTGTAATGTGAAGCTGATATAATTGACAAATTATTCGCTATAAATAAGACATTCGAGGTTTATTTCTAAATAGGTGCCCACTGCCCTGGTGCTCTGACGCGACACTAATTTGATTATCTCTGTGAAAGAGCACGATCGGTGATCTGAACAGAAATGTCGATGAGTAGCTCGTTCACAACGCTGTGTTAGTAATTTTACAATGGACTTTCAATATTTTGTCTCCGAAATCTATATCGATTAAGACGAAACCATACTTTTACCAACCATTATAATGATAACAATATAAAAACCTTTCATTAGCTTATAACATTACTTGTAATGGCTCTATAACGAATGAATACAAGCTATTTAAGAAACATTTGTGTTAGATATAAATGTAGATCGCATTGCCAATGAGTAATGTAAAAATAATATCATGATATCGTGTATCTAGAGTAATCAGTAGGTATGTCCGAGATGTGATAGGTAAAGCTAGCCCGCGGATCACGTGTTCATACTATTATGTTACACGCCCCGCCGGCTGTATCAACGATAGCAGATCGGTATACGTTGACTGAAACTATACCTTCGTTGTGGCCACGATTACAGCGATATACAAATAAATATTTTAACATATAATACATTTGTCACAAAAGTTTATAGCTATTGCAGATATAGACCGACGATTGCTCAAAATCTACTCTTTATGTGATTTGGTTAGGACAACGTATGTTAGGTAAATTTCACGACTATAATTACAATCATCCGGTAGCGTAAAACTAAAGTAGTTTAGATGTTAATACTAAACAGAATTGTTATTAGGACATCCGCCAGTTTAAAGTGAATAAAAATATTGTCCTATTAAAATATATAATGTTACTATTTCAATGTTCTTATCGTTATTTATATTATATATTATATAACATAGATCACAACTGCTTAATTTGTGAAGCAGCTGAAAAGGGATTTGTCAGAGGTATGAGATACGAATCCCGCTCGTATTTATGACTTGTTAGTACTTATAATATAGGTATATTATAATTAATGCTTTTAAAATGTTCAGAAAATTAGTTTAAAATCGCTGGTTGCATGGCCTGATCGTTCGTTGAATCGTTGAAGTGTGTTAAGTATTACGACTCAAGCGTCCAATTTAAGTGCTTACTGTTGACAACTGAGATTAGGGAAATATTTTATTGAATAGAAAAGAAAATAATAGAAAAGTACTAGTGTATGGAACTTGTTGAAATTTTAAATAGGTAATGGCTTTGTCTTATAAAATTTGTTTTTCATTATAAAGAATCTAATAAATAGATCGTGTAGATCTTAAGTTTTGTTATTTCCCATAACGTTACCAAAAATGTGAAACTTGTTAAAGTAGTATATATATATATATATATATATATATATATATATAAATGATTAAATATTTATACTAAATAATGTGTAAAGAAAATTAAATCTTATATTTATGTATCATTAAAAATGTTTATCCTAAATCATAATGCATTAACAATATGATTGAAGGATTTAAAACAAAAGCCGAAGCCTGAATCCGTGCACAGGATGTATCGAATTACATCAACTTACGATGTAAATGATCAGTAACAAAAACACAAAACAACCAACATCTCCGAGCTTGAGGGGTGAGAATATTCTTATACGATGTTATAAAGCTTCGGGGAAGTATGCGGGGTTATTAACATAGCCTTTTTTTGTCATATCAGTGTCAAACGAGATTTCATACAAGTCTGTGTTGCCATAAATTCAGATCGTTTTCTTTGTTTAATATTTTTACGACTTAATGAAGACTGTATAAAATTTTTGTCAGTCTTCGAGTAGGCTCTTAAAAAAATCATGAAATTCTCCTAAATGATTTATATTTTTTCTGTCCCCTTCTTTTTATGTAATAAATTATATAACAAGGATTTAAAAACATAAAAACTAATCTTTGGTTCTTGAGCATGTGAATAACTGCTTGGCTTAAAATTATGTACTTATACCTTAAGTTCATACAACGGAAAATACTGCTGTAAGAAATTTATCAATTAGATGAAAATCAGAAACATTTCAAGCCTTTTTATACGATTGGTTATACAGAAAAGAGCAATTTAAATATCCGCCTGTGCATTTTTGTGTTGTTATATTGAGTGCATATTTTTTACAATGTTCTTGTAATATATTTCATACAATTGCTAAAACTAATTTCAGTTTTGACAGATTATAAATATATAAATGTGGCACAGACTGCAAAGAACAGGCGAAATAATTGTTATATGTTTGTGTGACATTTAAAAAAGAATACAATCGACGTTTTTATAAGTCAATATTAAAATAACTTCACCTTGAACACTACGTTGATGTTGTTATAGATTCAATAATGGTTATTTACCACAAAGTTTGCATGAAATGTATGTAACAAGAACGCTGTGATCAAAGGCACCTAATTACCACCTCCCTAATCAACGCCCCTGATTGCTTGACGTATTTGCATACGCGGCGCCGGTGACAGCTTCAACTATTGTCACAACTAAAGTTAAATGTTAAACATCCTAATATTACGGAGAGATACAACTTGTGCGAGCTTTTTTTAACTGTTGTAGCTTATTACAGTTTAAAAAGACGATACTAAATCTTGTTTTTCCAATTTCGAACTAGATTTTTTTTATACCAAAACACATCAAAACTTTCAAGCTTAGTTATTCGAATGCTATGAAATTCTACGTAGCATTGTTCATTAACAATTTCATTTAATCGTTTTCATTCAGTGCAATTTCGTTAAACAGCTCAGTGCTATGTTTTGACAGCTCGCCACGTTGGGGGTGTTAATGTGACATTACCTACCAGGGTGGGAGGCGGGGGGGGGGGGGGTCGGTAATTATCCCACGTCAGCAACAGACCTAGGCTCCCTGTCCGTGACTATGACTGTATGTTAACAGCCATTGCCTTCATAAATCATATTATCAAGAGCAAAAAAAAAAACAGGCATCTACAAAAATTAATTGACAAATTTCAATCACTATATATTAATTAATTTGAAGTATAAATTAACAATATTGGACATATAACTAATGTATACAAAGCGCCGCGGTTTTTCCTATATCACGCACTACATTATTTTACATGACGTTTTATCGCGGACCGCAACCCCGATTCACCGGGCGCTTTTATTTAGACACCTAATTAAATATTTATTAAGTGCATATCTCATTTATACATTAACCCGATTTTAATTTCATGTCCGAGCGCACAAAATTAGGAACAGTGGATAGTTGGACCGCAAAATGAAGTGGGTTGTTCGGCTTCGGAGCGGACACGAGTGCGTTCGAATCGAATGAAAATCATTATAGGATACTTTTCATAAGCGCTAATACGTTTTCAATTATACATCAATCTAAAGTTGAGTGTTCCTGCTTCGTTAATATCCGTGTCCACGGCAATTTTATAATTGTCTCTGAGCGTATTTTAAATGGACATTTTGAATTATTCCGGATTTTTCTATGATCTAACCGTAACGTATTTTATTACGGAAATAGATCTCATTATTATTCTACATCTTTTTATATCTACTGTAATTGCGATCGATAAATCATTGAATGACGCTACTACAGTTTGTATATAAAAAACCCATAAATAATAAACAATGTAGCAATAACTAAATCAATATCGGTTTTTGCACACAAAAAATATCTCTTAACATTATATAATTCAAATTATAATTCTTAAATAATCATTTTATCTCAAAAAATAAATACTTTTTTATAAAATAAACTGAATAAAACAGTTTATTTAGTATCAAGTCGGCTGTATGAGTCACGACTCAATAGTGTGTCAATACATTGACGTATATTACTCACAACGGATACTGTTATTCTAAATTAATACAATTCCGCCAATATTTATACTTTTAAAAAGGCCACTATTCAAACCGTATTTTCTATTTCTATTCTTAGAAAGAGTAATTCTGAAGAAATTGTCTTTACTAATCCATTCTTATTTATCAAGACTGACATTATTATTTATTCGTAATTTAAAACCTTGATTTTTAAACAATTAATGACACTGATGTTATATTTAAAATGTTTACGTTGAAAATAAAACACTTAGGAGTTTTTAATATGTGAATTAACACGTATAACTCAAATAGAATTGTTATTTACATTAACTAGAATTCATTTAAACTCGGGAAAAACCATAACCTTTCATTTGCGTCATGGAGGGAAAAGAGTACTTTAATGAAATTAACAAATTAACTCAATAAACAAACTGGTATGCTAATTTATATAATGATTATATTTATGTTAAATACAAACAATGTCTTTTTTAAACTATGGAATAAAACCTCTTTCGATTCCTATGAATCTTCGGCATTTGCGTCATAAATATACGTCATCTTTCAATTTTTACATTTGTATATCAAACCGTATAATCTTCCAATATATTTATATTACTTTTTTTAGGTTTCTAAGAACTTCCTTTGTTAATTTTACTGTCGCTTTCTTAGCTATCGTCATAGTTTTAATAAATCAATATTTTTTCATATACATATGTATTTAATAGTCCTATTGGATTTTTTAAAACACCATATATATAAATCCATGTATACCACTGTTATTGAGCGAAAATTCCACTGTGATATCGAACTTGAGCTTTGTTCAGATGCAAACCCCTTACAATCATAGTACTTATCCTAGATTTGATAGCCTTTTATTTTCAAAATATTAAATAATTGTATACTAACAATCTATAAAGACGTTAGTTTTGTGTTATTCTGCCTACGTGTCACAGCTCGCGTGTCCATCAAATATACATACAAAGCTCCAGAACAGACGTAGGAATTAGCATAATAATTTGTTTTATCGTCAATGACTAAGAGTCAAAACAATAATAAAAACAATTCACGTCTCACTATGAGTAGTGTTCGGATATGGCATTGAAAACTTTTTCATTAATTCTCATTAGCAAAAGAAAATATTAAAATAAGTTAAATTTGTTTTTTTATTTATATATTATACATAACCTAGGTAAACATACAAATATTAGTACAAAATTTTTCATCTATATACCTTTTTATACTGATACAAAGTTTTAAACTGAATATAACCAAACCGTATATATCAGGTAGAAAAAAAACTATTTAATCAACAATAAAACTATTTAAATAACAACACATCTCCAAAAACGGAACAAGTAAAAAATATAATTTAATTTCTAACCTATATAACCGTTCATAAAGCTGTCAATGTCATTCCATTGTTAATATTTTGGCAGTGACACCACTTTCGTTGACACATTGTGGCCTTATCCGTATGAATCAGCGACAATCCCTCAACGTAAATTCCGCGTTTGACCTCCATAATTAGCATCTGTCAAAGGCAATGGTTTGATTTGGTAATCTATGAACGACCGGTCTTATAAAACACATCGTACTTAAGAAACGTCTGTAAAACGGATATTGATGTGGATTTCCCATTATTTGTTTATAGTTTCAGGGTTTTCGTGCATTCTTTAAGTCTCTTTGTCATATTGACTTTAAATAAAAACGGGAATTCCAATATATCTTTAAATAGTATTATTTTGATATGTTATCGGATATGAAGTTTGCTTTCGTGACTTATTCTTACATAATTTTTGTTTCTATTCCTATTAAAACTTTTACTAAAGGAATTTCGTATCGACCTCCATACTTGGTCGTATATAAGTGAATCATATTCATTTTATTTAAACGAAAAATGAAACTATGTGTATGTTATTATATATTCATACCGCGGCGTAACTTATATTTTTAAAATTACTATTGGCCTGCTGTATTAGAAATTATGAGATAAAAATATTTATTTTCCTTCGGAAAATAAAATATAAATAGGTATACATAAATTAATAAAACGACAATAGTAATATTAGACACGAGCAAACACACCTGTATAGAAAATTTTGGCAACGAGTTTCATCTTAATATACTTATTAAATATTTTTTTTTTTTTAGAAAATACTGGCAGTATCCTAGGAGCTAGCGAGTGGAACACCGGATATCCGTCAACTGCCACCGTATATCCTAGCTACCCTCCTCTCCAGCCGCCATATTACAAACCCGACCCTACCTTACATATACCCGGCGGTAAGCTGCAATAAAATAAGTATAATAAAAGCTCTTTACTCTAAACTGTATATCCTATTCATATATATCATTTGACTTTTCAGTTCTCCCCGAAATCCCTATTGGGACTCCCGACTACGGTTGTTATCAGACCAGTTCTAGCGGCTACGATAAAGGAAGTCCGAGTGGAACGAACAGCAGTCTCACAGATCTCAATTCGCCATCGATGTCCACCCAAAGATACGAACCAAATTATTACAATTCATGGCCTAGCAACAGCTACAACTACCAATACAACAACATCAACAATAATCCCGCCTGTCTCCAATCACACACGCCATATATAAACCCAAACCCCCAAATGATCCTTCCAAATCTTTATTCCACGGTAAACCAGAACCAAATACACGTCCACCTTCACAGCTCATCCGACAAATACAATCTAGAACAATACAAAATAAGCGACATAAATGGCGGGATTTCAATAACCACCGAATTACAAGGTGCGGGGGAAGCGAGCGGTCTAGTGCAAACATGTGAAATAACTGATGACGTGAAACACGGGCTGTACGGAGCGAGCCAAGAAGTTTGGCGGCCATATTGACATATCGCTAAACCCAGCAACACACGCATTGTACATATTGTGATATAGCTATCGACATATTGTAGATAATTGTATATACATAGAAATCAATTAATGTTAAACATTAATAAGATTTTAAATGTTAATAAATGTTTTAATTAAAATAAATTAAAATTTCCTATGTTACAATGTGTTTAATTTTGACGACATTTCAACGAAAATAAATAGTTAAGTAAGTTAAATATGTCTTCATACTGACATGTATTTTTTTATGTTTGAAACAGGACAAAGTTTGAAATGAATAACAAGTACCTAATAAATATCCCTCAAAACATATTTTTTAGCAAATTTATTACGTTAATCTCCATTGTCTCATACAAGACATCTTATTTTTTTTAACAAAAACAAATTAAAATCCCAGCTGGTTTCTAAAAAACAAAATAAGATTACGCAGTTAATTTAAACAATTTTATTTGATATACAAGTAATAATACAGAAGCATTTCTTTTTTTTAGAGAAATTATGCTTACATAAAATGAAATTATCTTTAAAATATTAAGATATAATTCTCGGTAATCATACAATTACGGGCATATTTTATAGTGATATCCAAGATTTTCCTGCTATCACATTTGAAATAAACTAGTTTTTCAGACATACCCATAATACTAGCATTTATCATTAATTTGAAATTATCTTTGATCTCTAAACTGTTAAGTAAACGAAACTTCGGTTAAAAAGTGAAAAAAATAATAAATTGGCCCGCTTTATATAGTATACTAATCAGCTTTTTTATTCAGGAGAGAATATTCAGACACTCTGGAATACTTTAATTTGTTACAAACAAGTAATAAAACTTAACTTAAGCCCATTTTTAGGGCCTTTCGTAATTAAATAAAATATATTTTTCTTGTGGTTATGGGTATTTTTTAAAACTAAAGCTTGTATTGTACCTATATGATTTACAATAACATAAAGTTATTAATGGGATTTTTATTCCACTGTCGATCAGTAATTTTACATGAACGCAAATAAATTTTTATTTTTTAAGTACATAAAATTTAAAACATTGTAGCAATTTCAAAAAAAATTACATGTCATGTAATATATAACACGTTATAAATTTCTTGACTTAGGTACCATATTTAACAAATGATATCAATGTAAATATGCTTAATAGAAATATAGCGACATCTAGTTTTAAATCTTGACAACACAAATATCCTTCGCAATATTCTTACGATCAACATTACGTCACCATAAACTTTTCTTAGATACTTATAGAAAAACCCTAAACGCATTTATTCACACTATTAATTATAATCAAACATGGTCACAGACATATTATTTACATGTAATAAAGATTTAATTTCAAATAAAAACTGATTATTACAAAACAACGAAGTTCAAGCAATGAAAAATGTATACAAAATTATTTCGATATCGTTCGTAAAACTAGTTTTTCGCAAAATAAATGTGAAGGTCCAACCTAATACAGCTTTGGTTACTAAAAGATTTAAGTCTAATGTTATCTAAAACATTGATAGTACACAATATTAATTCGTATTATATTGCCTATGATTGGAACTTATTAAGAACCAAATTTTTTTACTGAAAATTAATGACAAAACTTCGATGGTAGGCTGGGGGTTCAGTCAGAATTGCTACAAATATAAAGAGTGAGTAAAATTTTCCACCAGTTTAAAATTTTCTTTATAAAAAAGCAGTCAACTGTATAGTTTTGTTTATTATAAATTCTGATTTTAATGAAATAAACATGTTGAAGATATGTTATTATTTAAATAGCAATTTAACTTAAAACTAATGTTTTCGATGTAGGAATCAGTTACTCTTTTTTAATATTATAATACGCAATAAATTAACTTACGCAATAAATTTATTACATGACAAAAATGAAGTATTGATTAATATACCCTAAGAATATTACCTATAGCAACATCCAAATTTTTATCATTCATTGGATGTTGTTTAGTGGCAACACTAGTAGAATCTGAGTTCTAAGTACGTGATAAGATGGCGTCTTTTATATTTAAATGGTTTGAATAGTGAAAATATAAAATAAAAGTGATAGTTGTAGCTTATTAGGGATATCTCAATAGCATAGATTTATATTATATTATATAAAGTAATATATATAACGTGTAAGTATGACGCATTTGTCTGTATATTTTCTTCTAGCTGTGTCATTGTTGCAGGTTTCTGATAACGGCGGCTGACAAAACAAAACTTATTTCTAGATTTAACTGTGCTTATTTGGTTGCAGTTGAAAGGGGTTCTTATCATATTAGTGGAAAGGCAATGTCCGAAGAGTCGGAGCGTCACGGTGAGTCGGCGAGTGAAGGCGTCTCTAGCGGCGTCACAAACGTGGCGCGCGTGTTGTTGACCTCGCACCAGATCGACACCGCCACAGCGGAGTCACTTCGCGCCTCGTGGAGAAACCAGGACTTGTACATTGACCATCTCGAAACGTTGAACAAACAGCTGGAAGGTATTTAACACCGTTACATCGGCTTGGTAGTGGTCTCCGTCCGACCCGCGTGATGATTACGTGCAAACAATCTTTAGTCACTCTAATCGACAATGCTTTAACTAAAATTTACTAGTGATACTGTTATTGAATATATTGAATATGTGATGTTGAAATGTTAGTTATAAATTGTGGTACGGGGTGTATCTAGGTGTTAATGTTAAGAAGAAAAAGAGGTGTAAGAGCTGTGCAAGTGGAGTGATCTGTGGAAGTGCATACATCATGTGGGGTTCAGCCAATACAGTGAGTCTCCAAGTTGAATTGGAGTTGTGTCCTTGTTCAGTGCCCAAAAATATGTTATCTGGTGAAGGTGATTCAAGGTCTGCAAGTGGTCCACTTGAAAAAGTAAATATATCAATATTTTTCTATATATTCTAAGTTACACATTTTATTGTTGCAAATTTAATGTTGTAAGTATTGTGAATAACATTGTTAGCTTTGTCTAAAGAAATCGTAACTTAATGTTGTATAAATATAATATTATTGTATATAAGATATTGTTTGAACTGTGTCTTTGAAAACTTAATTATAATATGAACACTTTGAAAACTTGATTATAAACTCTGTTTAGGGACTGAAATTTCAAGAGAATCATAAAAAAAAAATATGTCACCAGATATATATTTATTGTTATTTATATAAAAGTAAATTGTTCGAATCATTTAACAAGCTATTGTTAGTTTAAGCAATAACTTTGTATATACATTACATGTTATGACAACAGTTTTAGTACTTACAAATATTTTTCTTATATGTAACATTAATTATGTGGTCAAAGATATTACTAAAATAATATACAGAGTGATTATTATTAATATTTATCATAATTTAATGTATTTATATGACAAAATCAATGAATAGTATGTTGTGTAGTAAAAGGCATGCATTTGTTTTTTTTTTTAATATTATATAGGTATATATTTTCATAGGTTTTACAGATATAGACAAATACCTCATACGGTTCAAAATGTTCAGTTTGTCACTAGACAAATGTTTTATGTTAGTAACAATTCTTAAATGATCCAGATCTCAATAGCTCCTCTTATTGAAACATGTGTCAAGTTTATAGCTCCCCAGTTTATAATGGGACATCTTTTGAAATCTTCAAATTAGATATATAATAATTACCTATGGATAACCATATTTAAATGAGTTTACAACCAACTTTAACCACATTAACAATTGTTTTAATAAATTATGTTCTATTTGATTTGAATATATAAAAATTCAGAAATTTTTTGACTCATTGTTGATTGTGCTCAACTTTACAATATAAACATCCGGTTTTATAGAATGAACCGGATGTTTATTCTATAAAACGGGTTCATTGTATAAAACGGGATGTTTATTTATTATCTTTTCCTATTATGAAAAAGGTCAAGCTTTAAAATATGTTCCAATTAAACCTACTGAAAATGTTTTAAATATCTTTCTTTAAACAATAAACAAGTCAATTCAAGAGATCAATTAACACAAACATTATTTAAAGAACTGTTTTTTATTAATTAAAATATATTCCCATTAAGAAATATTCTTATAATGTAGTGTTAAAGTTCACCTCATGTGTTCTTTATTTTGAGTGTCCATAGTTTAATTTCTCAATCTTGAATAATCTTAACTTACTATGTTCAATTAACCCGTACATGTATAAACGGAACTACAATAAATACAGGTAGGATAACAGTCAAGCATTATACAGACAAGAAAGAAAAAATATTTCAAATTAGATTTTTTTGATCCATTCTAAATAATGTTTACTAGTAAATTAAAAGTAAATATATCAATTAATCAAAGTTACTTGCTTTTTTGAGAAATTTATAGTAATTAATATTATTTAAGATATTTTTTACGTCCAAATTCAGAGTCACAGAGGTCAAAGAAACATTAAAAAGAGAATAATACTTCTCTTTTTTAAAATAAAGTATGGCAATGGTAATATTATTTGACTTGGAATATTGTATAAGTCTATATATTTTACTATAATAAATAACAAGTCTGAAACATAAGAAAAAAGTAAGCTTTCAAAGTGATACTAAAAGGATATAATAATGAGATTTTTATATAAAAATTTTCTAAGTACACTAAAATCTAATGTTGGGACTAGATAATTAAAAAGGTAGTCTGAAAAAATAAATACAATAATATATTTTAGAATTATGCATATAGATGTTTTTTGATTTGTATGTAAAAAATTAAAACTTTAAATATTAAGGATGTGTTAACTTAGTTAAGGTATTGTCGATTGATATTGTATATTAGAAATAAGTAAGCTCTCAAATAAAAATGTATGTTTTTTTTTTAAAGTAATGTTACAGCTAAGTTTTATGAAAACAGTACTTTTTTATTAATTAGTCGTGATGATTTTCTCCAGGAAGCTTGGAAAAGGCGAAAGAGGTAGAGGAAAGGATCAAACAACAGTACGCTGAGTCACAGCACAGAGAGAAAATACTTGTTAGGAGGCTAGCGGCCAAAGAACAGGAGATACAAGATTATGTAGTAAGTTAAATTTATATATACATTGATTTACACTGTGGCACCTTACATGCACAAACTTTGTATATATTAAAAGTATTAAAGGAACTTGTCTAGTTGCAAAATCGAGTGTAACTCTAATGAGTAAAACATCTAAATATCCTGACTCTAATGTATGTCAAAGTATTCAAACAGATTTGACATTTTTAAACACATGACACTGTTAATGAGTGCACAAAATCAGTTGGTCGAAAAATAAGGACACCTTTTCAGGCAAATTGCACACAATTATAAAAAAACATACGCTTACATAGCCTAAACTACAATTATGAATATATAAGTGCAATGATATAGTAATTAATTATGTAATTCTTATTAAAGACATTAAATTTAAATTTCAGAGTCAAATAACCGAATTAAAATCATCACACGCGAGTCTTAACGGACGGCCGTCTCTACTAGATCCGGCTGTTAATATGGTAATATTGAGGTTGAAACAGGAATTAACATCGACAAAGGCGAGGCTAGAGGAAACACAGAACGAACTGTCAGCATGGAAGTTCACGCCTGACTCGAATACGGGAAAGAAATTAATGGCCAAGTGTAGATTGCTACATCAAGAGAACGAAGACTTAGGACGGATGACATCTAGCGGCAGGATAGCGAAGCTAGAGGGAGATCTGGCGTTACAGAAGAGTTTCAGCGAGGAGGTCAAGAAATCACAATCAGGTTGGTTCAACATAAGATAATTTAGAGCTCACACATTTCGTCCCATAATTAAAAGGGATATTAGATAAAATGTATAGTATGTGGATAGTGTTATAAAAATTTTATACAATATATTTCCTATATATAGTTTTATTGAGATGTTTAGTTATATTTTAAGAAAGAATTGTTTAAGAATTATATAAAAAACACTTGCGAAAAATTTAAACCAACGATTTTTTTGACCAAAATTTCAATGTGTCTGTAATATAAGTTAATTCAGCTCTGATAATATTTTATATAATAATTCTCAACTCTTTGTTACTGAACGGAATATTACTTCCAGTTATATTAATGACTAGCTTCCTGTTCCAGCTTCACATGAGTGTATAAGATTTTTTTTATATCTATTATATTTTTAGTGCAGCACCACAATGTTTTCTGTCAACAATTACAGTCTATGTTACTCAAGTAAACATAGCTTTCCAATAGCCAAAGAATTTTTGAAATTGATACAGTAGTTTTTATTCATTACAAGCATACACACACACAAATATATAAATTTCATCACATTAAAATATTAGTGTAGATATTACGTGTTTAAATAATATATTTCGTTTGCAGAGTTAGATGAGTTCCTTCAGGAATTGGATGAAGACGTGGAAGGTATGCAGAGTACCGTGTTATTCCTGCAACAGGAACTCCGAGCGACGCATTCCACAGTCAATGGGAACAGACCCTCACCAGAGAAACGGATCTATTCTGGTAGCGAGTGCAGCGACACGCCTATCAGCAAGCGGAGACGGGCGTCAGTACTCTCTCTCGACTACAACGAGGAGGAAGAACCACTAACTGTGACGAACGGACAAACAGACTAGCGACCAGTGTTACATGAACTAGTGATCCCTCGCCGGCTGTACTCTGTAGAGTTTCTATATAAGTGGCCAATCTCTGATGGGATCCGACATCGCTCGGAATGCTTCAGTGTATTCTATAAATGTACTTTAGAAGGATATGTTATTATATGTGTCATTTGACGATAAATTTGTTGGTGATTGTGTCAGATGTGGGAGATGTAATAAAACATAATGAACCTATAGTTTTTGCGTTTTGAGCACACGAGTGGACCACGTGATCAGATCTAATAGTGAATCGTTTTGACATTGTTTTATACATACGGGGGAATAAACGAGACAAACACACTGTTGACAATTTTATAATTTATTTATGTAAAGTGCATTACTTGAATGTGATATATTATTATTAGGAAAATCCGACGATACATAATATATTAGCAATAATGAATGTTGTGTTGCCGAATTCAATTGTTTTATGGAATTTGTTTTAATATTATTATTGCATTATTATTATTTTTTTTGTTCATACAATAATGTCAACACCAAGCCTAATATTTTTATTCAATGCCGCGTTTTTATTACATTTGTGATTTTCTACATGAAATGTTTCTATATTTAAATTACAAATAATGTATATAAATAGAGTTATGTTAATTAAACATTACTGGCATAAAGTTTGCTTTCATTTCGTGTGTTGTTTATATGATGGGATGAAGGTCAGTGTCGGGGTAACCGCGTCGCGTTTGCATGGCATCACGTAGTCCTTGTGACGAAAGCGTCGCAGTAATATACTCGGGAACTCCAGCAAAAATTAAGGCAATAAAAAATATGCTCCTCACCTCGGACTTTTTAATCCGCATTCAAAAGAAATACAAAATAATGTTTAATGTTAGCTAAAACTCGTATTTTTTTTTTATTTCAATTACTTTTGACGGCTTAAATGAAACCCGTGTGTAGACTTCTCTAGAAGTATAGAGTAGAAATGTCTTACCATTAAATTATGCCATAGTATTTAAAAAAAAACCTCGCTCATGCAGACTCGGTGCATACCTATTACCTACGATGTCCTCAATATCACAACCGTATCATACAGTAAGAACTATATACCATATATTTTTTTCCTAACAAAAGCGCAAACTAATTTTAACGCTGCGGCTTACCTTACGATTTGTCTCTTAATATTAGCCTTACCGGCTTTGGTACCGTTACTGGAAAGACCGAATGGGACCTATAGTTGTAATTCAGTCCCAAGGTCCCGGGGACTGCGGTTATTCTATGGGCGTCATACTTGGGTGGATTTCAGCTTTAAAGATGGCGAAAAGGGCGTGTTATCAGGGATTGGACAATATGCCGTCTTTCGACGACAGAAACTCCCGAGGACCTGTGAGAATCTCGTCTTTTTGGTTTTGATGTGTTTAGAGCGCATTCATTATCAGTCTATTGATCTGTCGCTAATTTTGTTGTCAGGGTCTAAGAGCGGATTTGGATGAGATATTGCGGTCTCGAAAAATCTCTTTGAGTTTGTCTTGAACTCCGTTCTCGTCGGCACTCGTAAATTCCTATGGAGATCGGAATTCATAACTGCAGTTTTCCGCATAGACATTTGCTTGTTCGGGTCTTCAAAATATGAATTCTTAGGCCCAACCCAACAAGATAAAGTAGGTACCTACACTGCCCTCCAACCAAAGACAGAATCCAGTAAGCTCTAAGCTATCAAATAATGCAATGAAGGTTGTATGCTCATCATGGCCGCAGTGTCACATGAATTGTCCGCTAACCGCCTCCGCATGTAAAGTAGAACTGGTGTTTAAGGAAATGAAACGTCAAACTCGTCATAGGCCTCGTGGCAGTGACATAGCATATTATTCAAAGTTAAAAGGAATCCCAGTATCGCCTTTCGTGAATTATCATCTTTGAAATAGAGTAGTCCTTTTCATGATATTTCTAAATATAACAACCCTGTTGTGTATTATGTTAAAAACACAATTTTCATTGGGTTTCTTACACTTTTTGTTCAAATAAATGACGATTTAGTTTATATTTAATGTAAGAAACTAGAAATTACCTAATAGAAAGGTAATGTTTTGGCCTCAAAAATTCGTCTTGTGGGAAAAGCGGATAGAGCGAATAAGTTATACGTCTCGTCTCGTAATTACAGCTCACGCTCACTACATGATCACGGTTGCTGCAAAGTAACTGAAAGCTCGGAAGTGTGTAGTTTTAAAAAATAAAATAACATTTAGTAATATTCGCAAAAGACTTAGATCTCATTAGGTTATACGTCTTAAAGTCGATGAATGCCGCTACCATTACGTATAACATTACCTCTTTTGCCAGAACGTTACGTCTGAATGCGCAAGTAGTCCTGTGGCGCCCCGTTACCCAGCTAAGGGTAACCGTTGTGGTTTGGTGGGCAGTCTTAGGACTATTCCAGGGAGTCCCATTTACCCCTCCGATAGCGCTTCTGGGTCGGAGGAAAGTAGATAATCGCTAACAAGACAAAAATCCTTACGTCAAGTTAATAGACTTCTAAAATAAGTACATTACATAATTTCTATAAATCTAAAAATTCTAAACTTAAATAACCTTAAACCAAATTGCAAGCAGAAATTAATAAATATAAACTCTTATAAAAATGTTAACGTAAGTTTCAAAAATATGGCAAAAAACTTGAGACTTAGCTTCTCCTATTACAGGAAAAAAAAGTTTTAAATAGGTTAAAAAGAGGAATAAGACTGTGTCAGTTTGTACGGTATGTTTAAAAAAAATCCACTCTACCCTCATTACAAGTTTGCGTCGTCATATAAGTCTTCCTACAAGATAGTATCAATTAAAAAAACTTGCAACGTCCCCATATAGTGAGAATGTGGACGTATTCATGGTGAAGACAGTTATTTTTGCGACGAGTATAAAGAACTGAAGACTATTTGCTTGTGCCTAATCATGAATCATAGCCGCTTTGACCTATGAACGATGATGAATGGACAATTTTCATCCAAAGATTATTGTCACTGCAATAAACAGAACAAAAGAATGTTCGTTCCACAAATAATTCTACAACTTTACTGAGTTTTCTTAAACTTATCCGCCCTTTTCTGTTATGTTTTCATGATTTTTTTCTGGCATGTACTGAACTTTCATCCTTTCCTATGATTTAGGTTTCATATGTATCAAAAAAGTAAAATTGAAGTATCTTTTGTGATTTCAAATTACTGGCTTTCACTAAACGTATATGAAAGTACATAGTATAACTGTGTACACATAACTTAATGCATGCACTTAATTGCCTGTCTGTCTGTCTGTTTGTTCTGATAAATCTCTGAATCAGGTGGAGCGGATTTGATTGTAAAGGAATTGTCCTAGAATGTTCTTTTCCACTAGTTAGGTACTTTCTCTACTATCATAAAACACATTGGTTAGTTTATATATTGATTAATTTATTGATAATGCAGCCGTAGATTTTAAGCTAGAGTAAGAAAAAATAATATGGTATAAGCACGAGGTCTTAGAATGATTCATCAGCGACATTTACGATCAGGCCAGAAAGCTATCCAACAACAAAATCAATCAGTTAAAAACTTTTCCGTTTATACACCAATAAAATACTTCAAAGATACAAATAAAATTCCACTTTCAACACCTCTATTTACACATTACTAGAAATATATAAGTACATATCTTATTATATATGTGTGCACTCTTTAGTACCAATATATAATTAATTTATCATCTTTATATAATTCTTTGATATGCACAGTCTACCGTTAGGATTTATGTACAACGCAGATGTTCGTAAATGGGAAAAACAAATATATTATTCTTTGCTTTATTTTGTACACGAGAATACCATTAAATCACAGTAATTGAGCAATAATTTTAATGTCTTACTGCATTTGCTTTTAGTGTATTTTACTTATAGATTTTCCTCTTATTCTTGTGAGATTGAACCTGGTGGAATCTTGTATTTCGTACTTAGCGCGTGCATACCAACCCTTTAATGATACTCTTAGAATATATTATAACGGATCGACTTACATACCGGTCGGCGAATGAGAATACGGCTGATGACCCTGATCGACGCAAAACAAACAAATATGGCGCTTAAAATAAAACACATTCGTAGCCCAAATAGCTTTATTAAGGCACAACATTAAATTCACATATGTATTTAATTCAATACTAAGTACGCTTAAATTAAATATCACTTCTTATAATTTGACTAGATATTTTTTCTGTCCAGGCACTTGTTATTTTATAGTTGCTGTAATAGCATTCGTTAAGAAAAAAAATATTTAATAAACAATCACAGTTCGTTGAACTACAAAAATATTCATCGATATTTTAATCTTAAAGACACGATAACGTATGGCGTTTAGATAAATGAACTAAATTTATTTGTCACTCTTAACGAATGTCGATTCGGTAATGACTTAATAGTTTTTAAACGCATTTTTTCCCTGTCACGTGATAATAACGACTTTACTTGAATTACCAAAGTTCACAAACCTTTAGGAATTCCTTATATGGACATAATTCATTGTTAAAAGTTCGAGGAACTTTCGATAAATGATGATTTGAATTCAAAAATTATAAATTTACGGTTCAATGCTCATATAAACGAAATGACGGTACAACATAACAAGTAATTATCGAGAGAATTAAAAATATTTATACCTTACCTTGCAAACATAATTAATATATATATAAATTTTATTTATTTGAATACAAAAACAGACGTAACATTCTCAATATATGGCTATAAATCGACAATGTTTTATAAAAATGAATTTGTAAGACATTTGAGTTAGAGATACCGCGTATTTACAGCTGCGCGATGCGAACAGAATGCTACGACGGATAACGAGAAAATGTCAACTTTCAAAACGTGTTGTTAACACAAAGTAATAAAATAGAACAGAGTTACTAATAGGTAGTTCCTTAGAAACATCAGTCCGTAATTAATTTGAAATGTATTTAAACTTAAGATATTAGGCCGACGCACGCTAAGTTTCATATTTGTCAATTTAAAAATATGTAAATGTCGAGCATTCAAGAATTGTTATCACCGGTCGATTCCCGAAAACAGCAAAAAAAACGTGCACTTAGAACAATAGAAGAAAACTTGCTACATCGAAAAACAGTCGCGGGCTGAGTCACATTAAAACTATCACATAATTAAATTGTCACTTAGAAAAGTCGAAACA
The DNA here is from genome assembly GCF_018135715.1 of Danaus plexippus. Taxonomy (NCBI): domain Eukaryota; kingdom Metazoa; phylum Arthropoda; class Insecta; order Lepidoptera; family Nymphalidae; genus Danaus; species Danaus plexippus. The sequence continues at coordinate 2,559,132 of NC_083548.1, read as the reverse complement.
AATTTTGATAGATAGAGAGGAGCTTGGACGGTGGAGGTAAGTGTTTAAAGCGCGTTAGATCGGGGCCCTTAAAGCTACAGCCGAGTGACAAGTCTCACCCATTGTTGAAGCACTATTGAAGCTGCTCTCCCTGCAACGCGATGGACCCGGCGCCCGCTCGAACAATCCGTGGAACGCTGAGAGGTTTCGTTTTTGATAAACGAATACCTTCAAGTTCTACGAGCGTATGTGTTTGATGTTGTTATCACCGCCAGCGTTGACGTCATTATGGCCGCTGTTGGATCTGAGCAGTTTGTCCTCCGCTGCCCTGACCCGGTCCTGGAGTATTTCAACTGTTCTGTTCAGGAGTTTTATTTCTTCTTGCAGCGGATACAGTTGCATGTTCATCTGCATCAACTCCTTCTCATGGGCCAGTTGTAACGTGTGAAGCTATAGAGGAATTAGGTTATATTGTAGCTAAAGGGAACCTTCTATTTTTTTTGTTAAAATAAATAAAATATATTTAGGTATTATAATATATTGGAAGTCGGCTGTTTTTTGTGGCTTTGTATAGATGCAGGCAATATTTTTGTCAGTTTTCAATTAAAAAAATACCCACAAAGGTTTCAACACTGAGTCATATCTTTATATGGAAATATGTAAATATATTTTTGGTATTGGAATTAATCAAAATATTAAATGTTTCTTATACTTAAGATATACACAAGTTAAAGTATAAGATGTAGTCCCTCGAGGAATACAAGAGACCGTTTAAACTCTACAATCAGCTGTGAGGACATTCACTAATAAAAGTCTGTGCAATCTCTACAAATTAACTGAGCGCGCTAATAAGACAGACCACAAAGTAATATATAAAAACAATCTAGTCCATATAACAAAAGCTTCTTTCACTCATTAAAATTAGGTAATTTAAATTAAAAGAAAAAATTACATAGCGTAGGTACGCTGCGTAATTTTTTCTCATCAATGCTTTACAAATTATTTGTGGTTATAAATATACCACGTAAACGAAATTAATTTAATTCAAATGCATTAATATATATATTAATATTTAGCTGAAATGTCTTAAAAACAATAGATTAAATTTAGTTGCTGTAGTACCATTCCTCAAGGAGACCAGGCTGATGATGCTGAATATTATCAATTAGTTCAGCGAATGACAGTTAAGAGTGCTCCTGAAAATTTTTCAATCTACCAAACTCAAACAAATTCTTTTCTGTTATTACTAAATAAAAACAATTTCCCAAGCAACAATACGATAGACCGGTAACAAAGTTCATCACTATTCATGGATGAAGCCTTACCTTCGGATGGACAAATTGTACTCGAACATTAAAGAGGTAGTTGTGGAAAGCGTGCAATACTATTTAAATGAATTTAAATGAAACTAGTATTTTTCGGATAAACTACGCGTGATTTATTTCTGTAAAGAACTACATACTCCCGACGTTTCGGTTACTTTTCAGCAACCGTGACCACTGGAAGACGAGATGACATCTCGTATTATGTAGTTTTAAAATAATAAAATCCGCGTAGTGTATCCGAAATTTATTAATTCCATTTAAATGAATAAAACTCGAGAAAGTCTTACATCTCATTAGAATGCAACACTAAACATTCTGATGAGATGAGATGAGATGTTTGTAATACATACGTCCTGAATTCTTTTCTTCTTCAACAGTATGAGGTCCTCGTTAGTTCTCTTCAACGACGAGAGCAGACCGGATCTTTCCTCCTTGTATATTTCTTTCTCCTTCTTAATTTGAGACAATTCAGCTTCCATTTCCGTGTTCACTCTTGACAGTATATTCTCCGTCGACTTCGCCTGCTTACAGCCCTTCTTTTGTGGATTCAGATGTATCAAAACTGTAACAAGACATGTTAGTATAAAAATAATTTTATGATTGATTTTACTTGTAAATTATTTTTTGTCACCTTCTTTTTCTTTATGCAAGTTTCTCAAATTCTTTCTCAATTCCTCTGTCTCTCTGTTGATTTTGGATATTGTCCGCTGTTTCGCCGTGAGTTCGGCTTGCAGGCCCTTGATAGTCGCTACCAGATAGCTGTCTTCTTTCAGCTTATTGAATATGAGAGCCGAGTTCTGTGTTAGCCGGCTAACCGCTGACGTTGCCCTATCCGTTTTAAACACGGTCTGCGTACAGACACTGGTCTGCGGTCTCATAACTGTTTGGACAGCCACATGCTTCATATTCTGTCTGTTGATTTTGTTTTTCAGGTCGTTATTAACCTTCCTGTCATCCATCAGCTGTCGTTCAACATCGATGATGTGACTCTCGTACTTTTGCTTCATATCACCAAACTTCTCTTGGAGGGTCATTAGAATGCTCTGAAAATGATTTTCTTTATCTTTCAATTCTTGCTCCAGCCTAGCTATTCTTTCTTCCAATAACTTTTTTTTATTGTCTTCGACGGAAGATGATTTTGATGCAACTGAGAATGTAATAAGTTAATTAATTAATTGTAACAAAACTATCGTCGCTTCTCTACAATGATATATTCTCTGAGACTTACAAACCCGGATACTAACAAAAGTTGTGCTACTTATTGTGTTAATTAATTCTTTGCTAGGACATATTTAAATTAATCAACTTTTCGGATATGACTCGCGTGTTTTTTTAAATTTCATCCGACGTTTTGCTATTACTTTTCCCCTGGTGACGTATCGTGCTCATTTTATAAAAATATAATTGTATATAAATAATAACACCCTTCCCATCGGCACTGTGAATGTAAATATTTATTTACATTTACCTTCACAGTGATATATAATTGCATCATTACCTATCAAAGCCGACACCGAGTCCGGATGCTTTCTTTTCAGAATCATTTCCATTTCTTTAACTTGTCTTTGCAAATCTTGTATTACAATGCCGTCTTTATCGCGCTGTATCGCCAACTGTCTTCTATCATCCTTCGCCTTATTTAATTCAGCTAAATGACAGTTTTCTTTCTGTTTCATTGTTTTTAATTCAGTGTTTTTATTTTCATATTCCTTAGACAGTCTCTGTATGAATCTTTCACATTCGGCTATTTTTAAATCCACCACATACTTTTCCTCGTTTACTTGTTCTAGTTTGTTACGAAGCTGTTTGTTGTCCTCGTTCAGTTTGACATTCAATAGTTCTAAACTTTTAACCCTCTCGATTGTGTCTTTCAATTCTTCTAAAACGGTATCGTTTTTTGTATTAGGGTTTTTTTTCGTTGAGCTCGTCGCTAATCTTGTAACTTTCACATCATCTTTTTTCTTAGAATCTATAACTCCAGCGGAGAAAGGTCTAGATTTAGTTTTTCGTCTCGTTTCCTCTTTGTTGGTATGTTTAAAATTTTGATTGCTCTAAAAACGATAACTGAGCATAAAGAAAATGTATATAGATTATTTAATTCTAGCTAAAACAAAAAACAGATAATATAAAATGTTCGTATTGGTTAAGATCCAGCCGAGAACGTGTTTACCGTAAACACGATTTGTCATTATTATAAAATAACTGCAACTCGAGAGGCAATGACCGGTCACGGCGCGGCGCCAGATACGACCAAGAAGGTTGTCGTTCAAGTTCTTCGAGGAATATTACAGAACAAATCTCGGCTTAGAGAAAAATTTACAAAAAAAAAAGTCTTTAAATTAAACTAATATTTTTCGAAATACTTCGCAGCAACCGTGATCAGGGGCAGACGAGATTTATACATTCTATCTAACATTGCAAAGCTTTGTACTTAAAATAATCCTTTCTTAATTCATTGATCTCTTCACTGGCGTGTTTGCGATATATTCAACTAATTATGCGATTGTATTTGACAGCATTATTTAGAATAACACTGTATAGTATGACATAACGTTCGTCATTTATCAGCATCATTGTGAATTAGTGTGATTCATTGGATTAGTACTGAATGCAGTTAGATTAAAGTTGATCGTATTGTGGTCGGTTCGTAGTGAGGTAAGTGCATCTTCTAACAGTGTCACCGGCGGATAATGGTCTGGCGGCTCAGTAGCCATGGCAAAGCTCTGGTGGACGGTCGTGTGCCTCCTCGCATCCTTGGAGCTCTGCACTCCGCTTATAAACGAATTGCAACCGGGTAAAGGTATGGATATCATATATTTTTAATTTATTTTAATTTATTACTCTCAAATCGTTTTTTTTATTTAACAGTAAAGTTATATTTTCGTTAAGGAGTTCGCTGGTTTTATGCCTATGTTATTTCTTATTAAATTATATAAAACAATAATAGGTTTGCAAATTTTTTATAGTTTTCCTGTTATGTAGACAACATTTATTTTAAAAATTATGTTACGGAAAGAGAAAATTTTACATATATAAATCTAAGCTATATTTTTTCTACTGAGCCCTACTCGTTATTTTCAAGTTCTCTTTAATTTTTCAAGGATTTTAAATTTTTGTAACGGAAACCCACATACATACAAGTTACTTAAAAAGAAATCATGCTTAAAGTTGTTCGAGAATTTCCCTACCATCCAAGGAAAGTCGCGTAAAAACCCTAACGAGTTATGCTGAAGATAAATCTTAATAATTATTAATGATTTCAAATAATTACTAATAAATATAAAAGCAAACGAACGCACGAATGTTAAAAATGGTTGTTTACGTGTTATTGTTTATGATGCTCTTGAAAAAATATTTATTTTGAAATAAACTTGCTTCCAAAAACATATTACAAAATCAGCAAAGAATAATAATAATAATGTAATATATTTGATGAATCTACAAAAAAAATAAATAGATATTACCAAAAACAAAAGAAAAAACACTTATCTACAACGAAAATCATATTCGATTCTTGACTGAATCCTTATCAGAAAAATTTTACATCAAAACAATTTTAAATAAATAATAATAAGAAAATCTGTAATATTAATTAAAAATATTTGAAAGTTACATTGTTTAAGCTGATTTACTATTCGGGCTGATGAATGAGGAAAATTAGCTTTCCGGATATCAACTCACCTTCGGAATACGTGAGCTAAATAAACACATTAATATTGTACGGACATAGGATATAGGAATAAATACATTGTGTTAATATTTGTTATTGATGACACTTTGATTTCAATTCAACCTTATTGGTCGGCTTTAAAAAAAAAACAACATTTCTAATGCAATAAAAAAATAATTTCAGAAACTATCATTACCGTAATTCTCATATTTTATACGCGGATAAATTATTTAATTTTTTTAAATTTTTATATATTTTTTTTTTTTTCATACATCTATACTTCAAAATCTTCGTTCAAAATTTTCGTTGATAGAATTCTTCGGACTTTTTATTTTATTCGTAAATCAGTTATAAAAAAAATAACTTATGATTTATTTATAATTTAATAGATACCAACAAAAACCTCTAGTAATCCTTCGTAATCACGTGTGTTTCGAGACTTAAAAAAATAGGTAATATAATTACCGAAGTACTGGCTGATAATATTTTTTTAGCGTTTCGTTCAATATCTCCATTTAAACTTTAATAATACACTTCAAACTACGAAATTATATTTCTGTAATTGTTGGATATGTATAAAATATAAACGAATAGAAATCAAATAAACTATAATTAAATTAATATCTACATTTATTTAATAGAATTCGGTTCATAGTTTCTTTAATTTTAGTTGCTGTTACTGATATATGTGTCAATTAAAATGCGTCGTTAGTGTCGTGACACGTGACTCGCTAAATGACTTTCTCCGGGCGACACTTGGTCACCTGTTCACATTTATTCTTTCTCGTAGCTAACGGTATACCGGTCTTCGCTTTTACAAATTTAAAACGATGTAATATAAACGAAATTTTATCTAAGTATGTCTGTTAGGAATAAAATTAACGGGTAATATATATGTATATATAAATGTTCATGTGAATTTGAAGGAAAAATGTTAACGTCTTAAAATCTTTCAGCGATTCGTATTAATTGAAAAATATTCTATATTAATATTACATTATTATGGTTTCTTAATACAAACGCGTTTCTTATAATTAACCAGAACTAGGAGAGGAGACCTTACACTTTAACAAATGCTTGTTAAAATTAATGTTAAAATATTACACATAACTTATACATTTACAAAAAGTTTTAAATTGATTATTTTACGATACCTCTATCAGCCACATTAAAGAGTTAATATTTTTTTTTAATTTACTACAAATCTTTTAAACCCGATATAACCCGATCTTTTCAATCAAAATAATAATTTTATAAAAATACGCCTTTTTAAAATAATTTTCCAGATAAAATTAAAAAAAAAATCTCACTCGACAAAAGGACCATATATATTTCCAGAATTTTATTCAAAAAACGACACCAAGTTTATAAAGTTCTCTATGTACGTTTTCCAGTACAATGCTGTATAATAGATATATTTTATTTAAATTAATTATATAAAGCTACAGAACAATAAGTATCATATCATCAACATTTATCTTTTCAAATGCAATTTACATAGACACATCCTGACACGTAACGTGCTGCTCAACCCGACACAATTGAAAACATAGTTGTAATTACATATAATTATTCACATTTAGCATAATTGCTCATGCAAAGTTGGCGCATTCTGTTTTCTGGAACTTAAACAATGTTGTAGGTGGTATTGAACGTAAATAGATTTAATAGATTCGCTTGAATTTCTAGAATGGCCCAAACGTCAATCAGTAAGACAACCTCAGGACGAGCTAGACAACCCTGATGTCACAACGGTTATAGCTGATACAACGGTAGGAGATGTAGTAGATATACCCGAAGATGTACAAGAAGATGTTGAAGAGAACATTCAAACAAAAGCTATAGATGTAGAAGACTCCAAAGTAGATTACTCCGGAGCACAACTGTGGAAAGTGGCGACTGATAAGAACGGAGTAAGAGTACTGTTAGGTAGATTGCGTCGCAGAAATCGTAAGTATCCCAATAAAATATCACGAACGAATTCTTGGAAAGAAAGATTAAAATAAATAATCTTTTTTCTATAATACTATCAGTCATTTCGACGTGGTCGGGGAACCAAACGTACATCGATGTCCTTGTGAAACCCGACGCCGTACAGAACGTTACACGGATATTCAAGAGAGAGAACATTACTTTTGACGTCATTATCGAGGACCTACAAAGGAGAATCAATGAAGAAAACCCTCCGCTCGATGAGAACGAAATTGAGCTACAGGACAGACGAGGTAATGTCAAGTTCATAGGACATAGGACGCCATAAAAACAATCAAAGATAACCCCCAACATATTATTCCAAGTATTTATGTGGTTTTGTTACAGCAAGATCTTACAATTTTTGGCGTTACAGGGCCACCCGATTAGGTGTGATAAAAGCCTTCATGGGCTACAGCTCTCTTAAACTTCCAATGGAGTTTTGGCCATATGCCAACTGGGGTTCGTTGTTGATTCGATATCAACAGTTTTATAGCCATCATAATCGTGTTAAACCCCTTGTTTTGTTAACTATTTGTTTTGGGGGATATTTTTTGTGAAGGTTGCATAGGTCTTCTGTGTTGTGACTAAAAATAGTGCTAAATCTAAAGGGTCCCGACGTTTCTAATTCAGTAACAATAATTTTAACTTTATAGTTATAAGTTAATATTCATAGATTAGGATGGGATTGTTTATTAGTTAATAAAGACTGTGAATAAAATATTGAATAAATAATATTAGTAATATTTTTTTTCTATTTAACAGGTCATCGTATGACATGGAAACAATATCACAGATTGGAAGACATTCACGGCTTTATGGATTATTTAGCCAAAACGTATCCCAAGATCGTGAGTGTGAACTCAATAGGAAAATCCTATGAAGGAAGAGACCTTAAAGTGAGGAAATAAATTATACTATTTATCTTTAATATATTCTTGTCATTTTTTATTCTTGTATATGGTTCTTTTTTCTATATTGCATGTATATTTTATATTTATTCCTCGTATACCATGGACATGTTACATCAAAAGAAACTCATTTATACCAAAAAAAAAAAACATTTCAAAACAGAGGAACATATAATAATTTCCTAGTGAAAATTAAAATTGACAATAAGGACTATTAAGGATATATGAGATAAAATGGAGTTTAGAATTTTTTTGGGTATTTTTATTAGAAAATTATTTCTACGTATGCTTATTCCAAATTAGCATCGTCACTTACGGAGAGTTAATGGTTTTTCATTCACAAATCCTCGCTCCTTATAGCAGAAACTTAGGTTATTGAATCAGACACAGGAAATAGGGATGTAGTGCAAAGTTGTAGGATAAGCAGACCACCCAAATATAACACATAATTTTTACAGGTTCTCCGTATATCAGATGGCAAGCCTTCAAATAAGGCGGTTTTTATCGACGGTGGTATACACGCTAGGGAATGGATCAGCCCGGCTACGGTTACATACTTCATCAACCAAATAGCTGAAAACTTCGACGAAGAATCCGATGACATAAGGGATATTGATTGGTAATTAAATTTCTTTAAAATATATTTTAAATTATCTGTATCATCTAAATGTATTCTATATTTTTAAAGGTATTTCTTGCCTGTTGTCAATCCTGATGGATACGAATACACGCATATCAAAGATCGTTTGTGGAGAAAAAATAGAAAGCCGGCAATTTACGGTGTGAGACAGTGTGTCGGGACTGATTTGAACAGAAATTTCGGGTATGGTACTTTAAATTATACTATATACGGGTAATATCATTATTTACCAACTGTGCGACAATAATTGGTAGTCTTTGTATTCTTAATGAGCACTGCCAACATTGAAAAACCAATTAAATAATGATAAAAAAAAATTACATGTAAAAAGTGACTCTTCTTAACTAATAATTTTTTTAGTTATCGTTGGGGTGGTAAAGGTTCCTCGAGTAATCCCTGCAGTGAAATATATAGAGGAAGTAGAGCTTTCTCTGAACCAGAATCCAGAGCAGTATCGGTATGAAAAATATATATTTCCAGCATTTTACTAATAACACTTTTAATTGGAAAGAAATGTAAATAAACTATATAACTAAAAAAACAAACAAATGCTTTTTCGACTTGGTTATAGCATCAAAGCCTCTTTTGTTGGTTAAGTCTGAATGCTTTAGTCCTTTTGCTTCAAAAGTTTATACATTTTGTGTAAGACTTTTTCTAATTACTATATGATATATCCAGGAATTCATCAAAACAAGTGCAGCTAATTTCTCAGCATACCTGACATACCACAGTTATGGTCAATATTTATTATATCCTTGGGGATATGACAACGCAGTCCCACCAGATCATAAAGAATTAGATCTTGTCGGCAAAAATATAGCAGCGGTAAGCTCATATGACAAAAGTACTATGAAAAGCCAATTTATCATGTTGTATGAAGAATATACCTATAATATTTAAATATTTTCAGGCTATTCAAGCGACTGGAGGCTCTAAATATTCTGTTGGGTCGTCTAGTGGCCTCCTTTATCCCGCTTCAGGTGGTTCAGATGACTGGGCCAAAGGCCAGGGCATTAAATATGCATACACAATTGAACTTAGCGATACTGGCCGCCATGGATTTGTTTTGCCGACAACCTTCATTGAGCCAGTAGCAAGGGAATCATTGTCAGGCTTAAGAGTGCTTGCAGCCCAATTAAGAAAGAACTAAGCATGACTTTATGTTTAAGTTAAAATAGGTTGTGATATCATTTTTGATTTTTTTTTTATAAAAATATATTTATTATGACACTAATTAAAGATTTATAAATTATAAGAACTATGAAATTAGTTTTATTTAATTTCTTACCTTGGCAACTGTATTTTTATTCTCATTCTGAATATTTTCACTTGGTTTTGTGACTTTAATTTTTGGGATACTTCCTGGATCAGTGTGTGGATAAAAGCCGTTCGAGACAGTAGCAATAGGGCTACTTTTTAATAAATTCTCAGTCTCATTAGATATGTCCTCAGCTCTTCTTAAAATCAACTCTACATCTTCAACATCTTCACCAATTTCAGTATCTTTATTTTTTGGATCTGATAGCTTTTTAATCTCATTAAAAATCATTTTTATTTCTTCGTCATCGTCTTTGTACGCTTCACAAGTCTTTTCGTAAAATAGGAACTCATTTGTGCTATTCTCGTTAGAGATTTCTTCGTTAATTTTTTTCATTTCTGCCATACTTTAAAAAAAAAGAAGCGACTTTTTCTTTAACTAGTATAAGCGATTTTCAAAGCTTTCATAAAGTTTTCTTTATTTATTTTAAATTAGAAGTTGCTAGGCAACAACATTTCAAGGTTTTTCCCTAGTTCGGAAACTTGTACAAAGAAATTTTATTATTACCATTTCTTTAAAAAGATGAAATATTATTCCATACTTTTAAAACTATTACATTCCTTATTTTGAAAAAAAATTGCGGTTACATTCAAATACAAAAGAAATCTATAATTGCAATTTTTAAGGTACGTAATGTTCTTTTAAAGTTTAACAAAACTGTTTTGAAATTAATGTCTTAGGTTATTCTTTGGAATTTCTAAGGTGAACTTGGTTATTATATTATCTAAATAATAATATTTATAAGCGTGCAGAAATACAAAGTTCCTTATATTTTCCCACGTTGTGAAATATTTTTCTTAGCAATTTTTTTTATGCTTATCCAATTTTATGAACTACAAATATAGAACTATGATAAAACACGAGCAGCTGATATGAAATAACACTTAAATATATGGCAAGCTTGGTTCGTATATATAGTTTATGAAGAGTATCCGATTAAATATAATTAATGAACTAAATTTAAGCTTCAATTTGACACTGACGTTTAAGACTAATGTTGTTGTTGATGAGATTTTATAAATTTCTAATAAAAAGAAATTAATATATTTTCAGTATAAGTTTCTTATTTTAATTAAACATTATGTCAGTTCCTCCGCAAGCATTTGTAAACAAAAACAAAAAACATTTTCTTGGTATTCCGGCACCTCTTGGTTATGTGGCTGGTGTTGGTAGAGGGTACGGATCTATATACATTCAAGTGCTGTATTCGTTTCAATTAATTATATTCTTAATATAATACTTGCTTTTTATTTTCAGAGCTACAGGTTTTACTACTAGATCAGATATTGGACCCGCCAGAGACGCCAATGACGTATCGTAAGTTTTATAGTTAGTGTAATTGTACCATATACCATAATAATCAACAATTTATCGTGTTGACTTCATAAAATCGTTTGGTATTGGTCTGTAATATATTTATTATTCTATGTAGGATATTCCACAAATTCGTTTGTTTTAGTGATGATCGTCATGCACCCCCAGCAGCCAAGCGAAAAAAAACTGAAGAGGAAGACGATGATGAAGACTTGAATGACTCTAATTATGACGAATTTTCAGGTTATAGTGGCTCTCTCTTTTCAAAGGTACTTTCAAATACACAGTGAAACATTTTTTTCAATATATAATCTTATTTCTTTAATTACGTATCTACTTCCAAGTGCACTCTATTTTATTTGGACTAATATAACAAATTATTAAGAATAATTTAATTGTAAAATGTTAATTTACCTAGGATCCATATGACAAAGATGATGCAGAGGCAGATGCTATATATGAGTCAATTGATAAACGAATGGATGAAAAAAGAAAAGAGTATAGAGAGAAGAGACTTAAAGAGGATTTGGAGAGATATCGCCAAGAGAGGCAAGTTTTATACTAAATTTAGCACATCACAGCTAGCTCAAACACTTCATAATAATTAATAAAACAACCTATTTTTCTTATGATTCTCTACATAAAACAAATTGTTGTGTTTTATTACTCTTCCTGTGAAAGAAACCTTCTTTCAACTAGTTTTTCATGTGAACATTGGAATTGTACTTAGAGAGAAATGTTTTAACTTTAAAGTGTGATAATAAAATAGATATGATTACCAATTACAAGAGACATGGATAGTCTGTGTTATATGACTCCATCCTATGGGGACTACCTGGAATTCCAGGATAAATTACTGCCTATGTCTTTCTGATCTCCAAGCTACATTACTATAAAGTTCAATCAAAATCTGTTAAGTCATTTTTATATGACAGAGCAACAAACACATGTATATCCTCTAACTTTCCATTTAATAATAACAATGAATAAATACACATTATAGATGTGTTAATTAATTTAAAAAAAGATGTGTTGATTGCAATCAGACAAAAATGTTAGCTAAATTAAGCTTCTCACTTCTCTTATAAGCCAAACTTTTCAGACCCAAAATACAACAACAGTTTTCTGATCTCAAACGTGAATTGAAAATGGTGTCGGAGGATGAATGGGCTGCTATACCGGAAGTTGGTGACGCGAGGAACAGGAAGCAAAGGAATCCAAGAGCTGAGAAATTTACTCCTTTACCAGATAGTGTGTTGTCAAGGAATCTGGGTGGAGAGTCTAGTTCAACAATTGATCCCAGCTCAGGCTTAGCTTCTATGATGCCGGGGGTTATGACACCTGGGATGCTGACACCTTCAGGTAACCATAAAGACAAATACAGAATAATTACTTATATAGAATAAAAATAGTAATAATTGTAGTGTTGTCTGTCATACAATTTCTAATCTTGTATAAAGAAATTGTATAAAAAAGGTGGCTTTTTAAACTGTCCATTAATTAATTAATTTACGATACAATATTGTATTGATTATTATATTTATAGAAATACAAATTAACAATTTCATGCATCTCTAACTTTAATTAATTGGATGGATAGCTATAATTGGATGTTCCGACTTGTTTGATAATATGAATATTATAGGAAATTAGTGTTATAAGACAGAATGTTTTATTTCTAGGTGATCTCGATCTACGTAAGATAGGTCAAGCGAGGAACACTTTAATGACGGTGAAATTGTCACAAGTCTCCGACTCTGTGAGCGGTCAGACAGTGGTTGACCCTAAAGGTTACTTAACTGACTTACAGTCCATGATACCTACTTATGGCGGTGACATTAATGATATCAAAAAGGCCAGGCTGCTCCTCAAGTCGGTGAGGGAAACCAATCCTAACCATCCACCAGCTTGGATTGCTAGTGCTAGATTAGAAGAAGTTACTGGTGAGTTTAAGACTATCACAACGTTTTTTTGTATGTACATAAAGGCTATTTACTGGTCTATCTAATAGTGTCACACAATATAATCTTAAAATTACTTATAATTTGTTTTATTTTAAGTAAATAGTCAATTTTTACACTTAAATATGTATATTAAAAACACAGTTATAGTTTATAAATGAAAAAAATCAATATAAACCAAGATATTATTTCTTCCGACATGTAAATGGCTTAATATTTGACATAGGTAAAATCCAGTCAGCCCGCAACCTCATAATGAAGGGTTGTGAGGTTAACCCCAGCAGTGAAGAGCTCTGGTTGGAAGCGGCTCGTCTACAACCACCGGATACAGCTCGGGCGGTTATAGCTCACGCCGCCCGCAACCTGCCTCATAGTGTACGAGTTTGGGTGAAGGCGGCTGAACTGGAACAGGAACCAAAGGTAATACAGGATATTATAGGATAATGTTTTTTAAACATAATATATGCAGCTCATGTTAGTTATCAGTTAGCTATATACACTTCAAGATGCTCAAATGGTGTTTCCCTTATTCTCCATATGTAACATAAGCTGGTCTATACTACATATATAATAATTTTGACCTGATACGATCAACATCTAATTGAGATCATTTCTCTGATTTAAATAATGTGTCAATGATGGGATTATGTCTTCTAACACAGAAATCCTTTGCCATAGGAAAAAAAAAACTTTTTTTTTTAGTTTATATTAGGAACAGAACATATATATGATAATCCTTGCTAAATACTATAGTAGTATAGTAAAATAGTGAATGTTGTCTGAGATATGTTATTAATTTTAATTCTTTTCTTCCAGGCTAAACGTCGTGTTTACAGAAAGGCGTTGGAGCATATACCGAATTCAGTGCGTTTGTGGAAAGCGGCCGTCGAATTGGAGAACCCTGAAGATGCTAGGATCCTGCTTTCAAGGGCCGTGGAGTGTTGTCCGACGAGTGTAGAACTATGGCTGGCTCTGGCTAGACTGGAAACATATGAAAATGCAAGAAAAGTACTTAATAAGGCACGTGAAAATATTCCCACCGATAGACAGATCTGGGTAACAGCTGCTAAACTTGAAGAGGCTCAAGGTGAGTCAAATATATGTCCGTTTAATAAATACGTAATGAAATTATCTTGTGATTGTTTTTAATGTCTAGTTTACAAAAAAAAATAGTTTTCGCTTCTGCAAAAAGGTTTATAGAAGAATTATTTATATTCATCATCATGAAATAATTATTTCAGTTTTTTTTTGTTACAGGCAACACTCATATGGTAGAAAAGATTATAGACCGTGCCATAACGTCGCTTAGTGCTAATGGCGTTGAAATAAACAGAGAGCATTGGTTCAAAGAGGCGATGGAGGCTGAGAAATCTGGAGCAGTTCATACGTGTCAGGTAGTTACTCTAACACAATTTTATATAATGTTACTTTATGCCACTTTAAATAAAATGACTCATTTTTTATTCAATTTTTTGAGGTGTTGCCTATATATATTTTTTATAATTTGGTTCATTAAAACAATATATATATATATATATATATATATTTATTTATTTAATAATTTTACATTGTATAATATTTTTGACGTCGTTTTATTTTATATTATTTAATTTCGTTATATATGTTTTCAGGCGATAATTCGTTCGGTGATCGGTCACGGCATTGAACCAGAGGATCAAAAACATACTTGGATGGAGGATGCTGATGCTGTGAGTAATATATATAAGGGAGCAGATCGTTATCATTTTATTGGAATCTCTCTAAATAATATCAATATATAAAAGCATGTAATTAGGTACAATGACTTGTAAAAGAATTTTTAAATTGATCGAAAATATTGTCTGAATGAAAATTTTAATTCTTCTAAATCAATACAATATGCAGATTACGTGTGAATTAATAGCGAGGATACGCAGATTAAATATAATTCCTATTCTCTCAGATAACATTTACATACGACAAATTGCCTTATTAACAAAAAAAAACAGTGTTACTGTTTATATCATCTGTATGAGTAAGATGTTAATAATAAAAAAAATCGGAAAGACCCTACAATTAACAAATACATATAAATACCATTTATACTAATTGTCTATTACAAAAAATAATAATAATAATACGATGAATACATTTTTTATTCCTCAGTGCGCCAACGAAGGTGCGTACGAGTGTGCCCGGGCGGTGTATGGGTACGCGCTATCAGTTTTCCCCTCGAAGAAGTCCATCTGGCTGAGAGCCGCCTACCTCGAGAAGCAGCATGGTACGAGGGCGACGTTAGAGGCTCTGTTACAGAGGGCGGTCGCTCACTGTCCCAAGAGCGAAGTCCTATGGCTCATGGGGGCGAAGTCCAAGTGGCTAGCGGGTGAGCATTTTTATACCAATTAGAAATTTTGAATTCCCACTCCGGTTAGGCCATATATTAATAAAGCGCGGGTTCTGTACCATTTTCTGAAACCCTTTGATTGGCTGAAGATTCTTCAGTAAATTTCATTATAAATAGAAACCCTCTATATAATTCCACGTGTGTTTTAACATCAAGAAATGAATATGTTTGAATGAATGAATTTTTCAGTGATTCCTTAGTCTTAAGCAGTAATTATTCCAAGAGGCATACATTGAATTATGCTCTTGCCATTTAACTTGTTAAATCACAGTTTTGATTACACAATATTTTTTTTTTAATTCCAGGTGACGTGAGAGCGGCTAGACAGATCCTGTCGTTAGCTTTCCAAGCCAATCCTAACTCGGAGGAGATCTGGCTGGCCGCTGTCAAACTGGAGAGCGAGAACAAAGAATATGATCGAGCCAGGAGGTTGTTGGAGAAAGCCAGAGCGTCCGCACCCACACCTAGGGTGAGATCACCTATTAATTTCATTATTATTAACCGACTTAATATAATGTAGGTTCTGTATTAAATTTTTATTTACGTCATCCAATATATAAAATTTAATTCATCATTCTCAATATAAACTATTGATTTTATTCAGTAATTTTTTTATATATTGTAAGTAGTTTTTTTTTCTTTAATTTATTAATAATCAAGAGACTAATCAAATATTTTTCTTTCCAGGTCATGATAAAATCAGCAAAACTAGAATGGGCTTTGAACAAATTAGACGTAGCCCTGAACCTGTTGTCTGAAGCTATCACAATATTTGGGGATTACGCGAAGCTACACATGATGAAAGGACAGATAGAGGAGCAGATGGGGAGAGATAGTGACGCACACAACACATACACGCAAGGGGTATTGATATACACATATATATAAGATATATTATATATATTAATAAATATATATGTAGGTATTATCTTATATCGCTTAACATGAAGCTTATATAGACAAAATAATATTAATATTTTTTTTTAATGTGAATATCTTAACTTTTATTCAACTATATGTAAAATCAAACAGTCGTATATTTAATTAGTCGTAGTCGTAAAATTTAATTTAGGCATTTTGTGAATTAACAAAAAAAATAATGAAGAATTTATAATTTCAGTTGAAGAAGTGCGCTACCAGTGTCCCTATGTGGATACTACTGTCGAGATTGGAAGAAAAACTCAAACACGTCACCAAAGCCAGATCTGTGTTGGAGAAGGCGCGTCTCAGGAATCAGAAGAACGCCGAGTTATGGTAATACTATACAATAGGTATAATGTTGTAGTATAGAATAGACAATAACTTCATTGAAGCGCTGAGACAATGTCAGGATTTATAGACACTGTTAAAAATTTTATTTATATTTAAATCTTACCTATAAATAGGAATTTTGCATGTGTGTCTAATGTATGCATGTGTGGGTTTTTGTCGTTTAATATGAGAAATAATATCCTGTGGACTGAATTTTGTATTAAAGTATGTTAATTTTGTAATAATATATAGCTATTTCACAAACAAAATATACCGCCTAGTTAAGAATAGTAAATTAATATCATTTTTATTTAACCATTAAAACTCTTTACGGGTTTAAAAATTCGGAATCTGGCAATACACAGTAAAATTAATGACAGTAATAAAAGAAGGAGTAAAAACTATAAGCAGTCGTAGCTATTATAAAAATACGTAATTTTACATACGCCTCTGGTATTGGATGAATTCTGTAAAACCTTTGTCTTAAAAAAAAAGCTGATAGATTTTTTTATAATGTTATTTTAGTAACGTCAATGAAGTATTGTAATAAAAATCAAATTGAAATTCAAATAGTTTATATGTAACGAAATACTTACAAACACTTCCAGGACGTCGAAGGAATTAAAACAGATGTTAAGAATACATAATGTTAATATGTTTGAAGGTTGGAGAGTGTTCGCCTGGAACAGCGAGCTGGTTGTGTGGAGGCGGCCGGCTCGTTGTTGGCGAAGGCGCTCCAGGAGTGTCCTACGGCCGGCAGACTGTGGGCCCTCGCCGTCTTCATGGAGCCCCGCCCGCAGAGGAAGACTAAGAGTGTGAGTATACACACACACACATACATAAAGACTTAAACACACAAAA
Source organism: Danaus plexippus (assembly GCF_018135715.1). Lineage (NCBI taxonomy): Eukaryota > Metazoa > Arthropoda > Insecta > Lepidoptera > Nymphalidae > Danaus > Danaus plexippus. The sequence goes on along the minus strand of NC_083548.1, from coordinate 2,541,548 downwards.
TACAAACACTTAATAGTCTCTCACACACACATGCACACGCCCATAAATGTAAGGCCCTAACACATCCGCATTTTTATCATTTCAGTACTTCATAGTAATATAATATATTATATATGCAAAATTTTGTGTGAATGTATGTATGTAGGCATGTTCGTTGTTCCTTCACGCAAAAACTGTTTAACGTATTTCTACGAAACTTTACAAAAGTGTAGCTTTAAAATTAGATTAACATATGAGCTCTAAATCATCCCAATATTCCGTGTACTACCAGCTCATAACATTTGTATTTCATTTAAAGTCACGCGGCACACACTATAGATGTCAACGACAGTTAATACCATGGTTTATATTTTTTACATTCCTCTGAACGTTATTCAGACGTCCATTTGCGCGGAGTCATTAGCAAAAAAATAATGTAAATTTAAATGACTATTCAAATAAGGAACTTAAAAAGTTAATTGGTGTAATGAGATCTAGGACTTTCGCCAGTATTCATTTAAATGAAAATAATGTATTCGGATTACTGCGCGTATTTTGTTATTTTTAAAAACTATGCAGGAGTATTCCATTTTTAAAAATAATAGAATACGCGTAGTAATCCGATAATATTAGTTTCATTTCAAATTGGTATATGTATGTTTTTTTTTCAGGTGGACGCCCTGAAGAAATGTGAACACGACGCTCACGTCCTGCTGGCGGTGTCACAGCTGTTCTGGACGGAGAGGAAATTAAATAAATGCAGAGAATGGTTCAACAGAACTGTTAGTGTATAAAATTAATACTTATATTCATCACAAATAGATTCGACTGAATTATAGATTTTTTTTTATTATTTATAATTAACTTAATAAAATATGTTCATTCAATACAACTTACGATCACAAATTTTCTTTAATATTCCCAAATACATTAATAGAATATAATTTTTTTTTGTTGTGTAACCAAAATAAATTTACCTACTAACAAAAAATTTTAAACATATTTACAAATATCTTATTGTTATTTCTTTTTTAATCTGTTAAATATATTTGGTATACAGGTGAAAATCGACCCGGATCTCGGTGACGCTTGGGCTTACTTCTACAAATTCGAATTGCACCACGGCAACGAACAGCAACAGGAAGACGTGAAGAACAGGTGCAAGGCCGCCGAACCCCACCACGGAGAGAACTGGTGCAAGGTCTCCAAAGACATAGCCAACTGGTGTTACAATACAGAACAGATATTGTTACTGGTGGCTAAGAATCTACCCGTGCCCACGTAGAATTGTATACAGACAATTTAAAATAAGAACCGTTCAAAAATATTAATTAGTTTAAAATAAAGTTAACCTGTGTTTTGATTAATGTTCTACAATATTAAATTTGAATTTTTTACCCATTACCCATACTGTTGTATAGATTTAAAGTATAATGAGTGAAAGAATTATGATTATAATCCTTGTCAAGATGGAAAAAAAAATAGTGGAAAATTACTAATGAAAGCAGTTTGAAATTTAATGATAGTTATTTTAGATCACTAGGATTTAAATACAGAATATTTTTTTTATTCTATGGCTTCATTCGCGCGGGAAACGTTGAATATTTTGCAAATGTCATGATACAGAGGTTTATTGTAAGTCTATATTATCTGACATCACTATTCTATAAGTGAAATATAGTTTTTTAACAAAACATTATATTTTTATTCCTGATGTAAACTTTTTTTATAAATAAACATTGAAAATATGAGTTTTATTTAACCTTTTTATATTAAAAGGTTAAGATCCAATTACAGAATTACACATTACACCAGTGGCGTATCATATTTTGGAAGTTTAATTCGTATTGTGTAGTGTAAACACGGTTTGCATATAAAAGTTCTATAAATAATGGTAGAGCGTGTTTGAATTAACTGGCGTCGTGCCAGACGTGGGTCGCGCGCTAAATAGCTTCACGGATTTTTCATTTCTTTTCGCTCCAGAAACGAAAGTCGTGTAACTGAAACAGTTATGCTCGATATATATAAAGTATAGTGATATTGTATTACGTTTAGTGTTATTGTGCTGTGAAAATGTCTCCCAAATGTCCAGTTCTACCGTTGCAAGAACTTAGTTTATCTTTAGTAGCTAGACAATTGATTCATTCACTGTCTCGTGTGATAACAGAGGAGGATGTGGCGCTGCCTTTCGCGATGGTGTCCTCTTACTACGAAATCATGGGCGCAACGAATGATATATTTCAGGATCTTCTAAATTTAATATTGAGCTCAGAATATCTAGATCCTTCCATCAGATATTATTCTATGAAGTTGCTATTAAAAGAAAATGTCAAAAGCTTAGCGACGGGCATCTTTCCTTGTCAGTATTACAGAAAGATCCTTGAACTAATTTCTGAGCAAGGACGACATCTGCACTCTCTCAACCTTAAAGGCGTTTGGGTAAAAGACGAGCAGTTAAATCTATTGTATGATATAATAAAAAATCTTAAACATTTAACTGCGCTTAACATACCGTACACAGCTAATGACGAAGTGCTCAAATTTATCGGTGAAAATAACAAAGTTCTAAAACTGCTGGACGTATCTGGTGAAACCGATATAACTGAGATCGGTATCGATGCAATGCTGTCAGGTAATCCACAGCTGACTCAGAGTTTAACTGTCATCAATATTGGAATGTACGGCGAGGAAAACATCGACCATACCGATGTAGCACTTTTTATACGATATCTACCAAACCTCACGAATCTAGGAAGTTATTCGTATGTCGGTAAAGCTTTGTACTACGTACATAACAACGACTGTCCTCCCGGCTTTAAAACAAAGTTACAGTATGTGCACGACATAGAAACCAATATGAGGACAATGAAAGCTATAGTCACGTTATGTCCTTTAATAGAAACAATTTATTTAGAACATCCAGAACCGGGTGTTTTACAAATGTTAAAAGATTTGAATAATATGAATAAAATTAAATTAAACAAATTCCAATGCCACGAACTCCACCAGTTGTTGGATAAGATTGGATATAAAATTGTCACGCTTATGCTGTCAGGTTCACTGGGTTCTTTTAATTTCACGAGAATAGCAGAAACTTGTCAGAATTTGGAAAGTATAGAAATTTACTCGATACAGACAGCAACACACGAAGAGGAGGTGCCATTTAATAAGCTTGAACATATAGAAATAATTCAAGGAAATCTTTCAACTTCATGTTTAAGATACCTCATGACTGGCAGTCCAAAACTAAAAAAAATCATTATCGGAGATGAAATTAAGTTAGATGACCAAGACATGGCGCGGTAAGTTGTTCGATTATTAAAAAAATGTTGACTGAAAAGTTAGAATGTAAAAATACAGAGTATATAAACTTGATCCTTCAGAACTAGATTGTTCTTTTAGCTAATTAATTTTATATAATTACTCAAACAACAACCAAATAGTAGGTGTTTGGTTGTTGCTTATGTTATATGCGCCAGTTTATTTGATTGTTGATAAATATTTAATTGAGAGTAAAATAATTGTGTATTTTAACATTACTCTTGGCATTGAAAATGTGAAATTCAAAAAATGGTAAAATACTTTATTAATTATGTATTTATTTTTTATAGGATGATACGTAGGTACAAATTCGATAATTTAGAAGGAATCTGGTTTCCAAACGCGCCTCGTCTCACACGTGATACAGTGGAACTTTTAATGGAGAGCTGTCCGAAGCTGCAAAGCCTTGGACAGTTGAGTGGTTGGAGGTTCACCCCTGATGATATGATGCTTATGAGAGCCATTATCGCAAGCACTAACACGGACCTAGTGCTGTTGCCGCTGGGAATATTCCAGCAGGGAAATTAAATTGTACGAAATAAATATATAATGTTTATTTATTGTATGGTTTTAGTATAGACTAGGTATTTTAATAAGAAGAAAACGAATTTAAAATTATAAAAAGTTTTATTTTATTTTAATAGATCCAAAATAATACAAATAGCAACTTAAATGAGAATTAATGGTACCGCCACATCGTATACATGTCCTTTGGTGATTCATACAAACAAACAGTTTCAAACTTATAAATATGTAGTTACAACAATTCTAAGAAACCTCCTTGTGAGTTTCTTCTCTTGCATTTATAGCTGGAGGTAGATTTTCTTGATCTTTAATTTTTTTGTTCTTTGTCCTTGATTTGTACATTTTACATTCATCCGCGCATTTTGTTGTTATAATGCTCCTGAAACAAATAATAATAATAATATGTTTCCTTTTACGATGCAAAAATTTTCAATTATTTAGCGCTTAGTATTACCTAACCAAGTTTTCTTTAACTTTAAACTTCGATGTTATTTCAAGAATAATGTCGGATACAATTTTTGGGTCGAGACACATTTTTGCGGGTTTATTTTGAAAGGCCGGAGACCGTTTTCCCGTCAATGAGTGTGTTGCTAGTATCCTAAAAATAAAATATACTAAAATTTCTGCTTGGATTGTTAATGATTAGACAAATTATGAATTATAGTAAAATTATTGTTGATACCACAAATTGTATAAGTAAAATGTAATAGCCCTTACCTTCTTGGAAATGTCGCTAGCAACAAGGTTCTTGTGGCTATGGTGTAAGATTTCCAATTCACCTTTCTGTATTTGTCTTTATGTATTAATGTTTTACCACTGCCTATTGGGATCTGTAAAAAAAATTGTATCCATTCAATTGACAGTTAGACAAACAGAACAAATTAACATAATTTAAATGATTTTTTTACCCATTCGTTTTCATTATTCGGCGACTGTTTTTCTCGAGAGTTGTCTGATATGACTCGAGCCTTGCTGTATTTATTTGTAATTAGGACGTTATCATCCGAACGATTTAAATCCTCACTTTGGTTATCTTCGCTGTGTTCGCTTTCATATGAAGGAATATTGGATTTTTCGTGCGTTGTGATATCTTTGAAACTGTTTATTTCTGTATTATTTCCTGTTTCGGGTTTCAAATCATTCAACAATCTAAATAGTTCTTCAAAACTTGCTTTAATATCTAAGAGATCTTTTACATTTATACTAAGGGTTTCCGTTTTAACTTCTTTAGATGGGGAGGGGTTTTTTCTTGTGGAATCAGGTAAGGATTTATTGTGTACAAACTCTTTGTACTTTCTCTTACGACTCGAGTTATGGCTCCTATTGTTTTCATTTATCTGACGTTCTTTTAAAACATTTACAACCGCATTTGGTCTATGTACAGGTACTAAAGCCTTTTTACTATTTCCTTTCCTAGAATAACGACGGATATATTGTTCCATCTTCATAGTCTTCGATTGTATTTCCTCCTAGAACAAAACATCGATACATGTCGAATATGAGGAATAATTTAACAAGTATAAATAAAAAAAAATTTAAGTGCAGTAAGGGCCTTAAATTATTTTTCATACATTATAGTCCATACTTTATCAGAATCTTCCGATGACGAAGAACTTTTGTCCGTTGGTTCCCAAGACGAACCACTTGGCGAATAATCCTCCTCGACCTCATCTTCGGGAACACTCTTCACTGGCACTGAACCGCTCTCATTATTAGACTGCCTATTCTGATCCGAAATATTATGTTGCTGAACTGTAATATTACACTTTAAATTTTTCCCGCGCTTTTTCCCATACAGCAATATAAAAAAAACTATCAATCGATTCATATAAGACCTTATTGGAGTATGCTTAATGTGGAATTTAAATTTAATAACAATAAATACGTTATGTTCACGTGGACTTACATTCCGTTATAGTGACTTTGTCGTCTTCCTGGTTCGGTGTCACAACTACCTTCATATCTTCACTCACTTTGATTACTTCTTGCATTCGTCTACTAGTACTCCAATCCGCTAACAGCCATTTCTCAATTTTCATTTTCGAACTCATTGAAACAACACTGATCACTATCGCTCACTGTATGTGACTAATGTAAGCTGTGCATTACCCGGGACTCAGGTAAAAGATTCATTGCACCCTTACTGCAGTCATTATTGCAGCCCCCGCCCATCCCTTCCGGAACAATACGGATTCGCTAACCGCCTCGGCGCCAACAAAAAATTAGACCTTTTTGCAAACCGTTTCTAAGTAAGAGATTTATTTGTGAATAGAATAGAGTATGCTCATTGTGTTTACCTATCGTAAAACTTGTTAAGCAGAACTTCCATGAAGAAATAAAATTCTAACTAAGAATTTACTCATAGTTAAGTTATTTGATTGTTTAAAAATTCATATCAGAATAAGTATCTGTAAATAAGTCCCAATAAAATTACATGTTTATAAGTTTAAATAGACCTATACATTTTAACCTATTATAATTGCTTTTACAAGCATTTTAAAGCACAATACAATCGAAAGAAGTGATTATCTTTATAACATATATATCTAACAATTATACCTTTAACTGGAGAAACATTCGTTACCTGTTGTTTTAATCTACTTAAATAAAACTAATATTTCGGATTTACTACGCATTTTTTATTATTTTCAAATAATATTCCAGGCGTTTCGGTTATTTTACAACAAATGACCACGAACAGACGAGATGAAAATGTCTGCTAACTAACGAAAACGTCGCGTCGGGAGTATGTAATTTTAAACAATAATAATCGCGTAGTAAATCCGAAAATATTAGTTTTATTTAAATGAATACTAGCGAAACTCCTAAATCTCATTTTTAATCCACGTTGATTTCTAAAACAAAAATACATTGATCAACTCATTTATAACATTATACATAACTAACTTTATTGCGTTTTACCATTAGAATTGAAGTTAAAATACTTTTAGTATTCATTATGAAAATATCATAACTAATTTTAAATACTTAAAGAAAAACTATAAAATGAATGCAGTGGATATTAAATAATTCGTCTCTCAGCTGTGGTGTGTGTTATCGTCTACATATTTTATATGTCTACATATTTTATATATTTCGGCTACCCGTCTGCTTGTGATCATGATAGCTGTAAAGTGTAAAGAACCGAAACTCCGAAACTATGTACCTAGTTAAAATAATAAAAAAAAAACTCGAAAATATTAGTTTCATTTAAATGAGTACCTACATGAGAGATCTTAGATATTATTGTCTACGTAAATTAAATTATCTAATCGTTTATTATATTTCAATGAAGCTAAATTTATTTTAGGGAAAAATATTGTGATTTACTATACTTTCATGACTAAGTAAAATATTGAGGTATACCTAGGTATTATTCAAACTAATATCCTATTAAATTTAAATACCAATACAAACTTTAGTCGTATCATGATTAAAGTCAAAATATAAACTAAATAGTCGTTATTTCTATGAATATAATAATGCGACTAGTTCCTATGTATTAATCTCATTACTATTTCGACGGCTATTGTATTAGTACGTTATCCATTTAGATAAAAATGTGGTAACCATTACCAAAAGAATTCGACGAAAAACTTCCTTAAGTAGGATAAGGGAAATTTAAAAACCTTGAAGATTAATTTTTAGGATTATTTTTTTTAAATTATTATGTTAAAAAATGTATATCCTTAATTATTCTATCTATGTCGTTTTACCCCCAGTCACTGAGTATTGACAATTGGAAATGCAGAAAGCGTCATTATATTAATTTTGCGAATACTAAGCTTTATTTATTATTTTATATATACATAATCCCGGGAGACGACATGAAAATGTCTTATGAGCGATTTATCATTACCTATCGTTTTCATTGTTCAAAATCCATTCCAATCTAGTTCATTGTCAAAATTAAAAACGGGATTTGAATAACCAATATTACATAATTTTCAAAAAAGCGTTGATAAATTTACACTGTAATTAAGATAAATCGTTCGACAGTTTAAGGTAGAGCTACACTTAGTCGATAAGGATCAAAAGAAAACGGGATAAATGAGGAGTTTATTATTTGTTTGTCTAATTTGTATAAGCAAACCGCAAGCACTAGCAAAAGCACTAGCTAGCTTTTATTAACAGCAAGACAGTGCAAACTGTCTGTCTATACACAATATTTGTTATATTAATCCCACTATACACTATTTCATGTGTGACTTTTTTCTCTTTAAATAACTTATTTTTCCAATTAATATATTTTTATATTATTGAATTACAATTTTTATCAATGTCGTTCCTTTTTCCCCTTCACTTACTAATTTAGAATCTCTTTTGCTATAACAGAAATGAGTCCGCTTCTGTCATTATTCTCTGTCAGTTGTCATGTGCAAATCCGAATATTTTAGGTTATTAGAGCTAAAATCAAAATAAACATAGTGTGAATGGGGTTATAGCATAAATAAATAAATAACCATGGAAGCACAGAAATTAAAACAAAATAAAATGATAGGTCGAAAAGGTAAAATAAAAAAAACTATAAAGAATGTTCTATGCCGACCTGACCCTGTAAAGTGGTAAATATAAATGTTTTTTTTTTTAAATAAATATATATCATAACAAACCAATGAAATAACAAATAAAAATATGTTTTATAGGCCTTTAATAAACGATGTCGAAAGAAATTCCCTAAAATCAGTTCTGGAGTTGTATAAAGTTCATGTTCCACAGTATAAAAAACCACACTGGAGTGAAATTAAGTTGATACCCAAAAGCGATCGGCCAAAACCTTCGCCAATTAAGTGAGTTAAATTATATTAGTTACTTTTTTTTTCTCTTTTAGTAGAGATGAAATGGATATTCAATACCCAGCTCAGTTTTCTCTGTGGTATCAGGTTGAATTCCAGACACTAAAATTAAAAAAAATACTTAACTAAACCCCTATAAATTAACAAAGATGTTAACATTTAACAAAGAAGTCAACAAAGATGTTCTATTAATTTGTAGTTGATTTCACAATTGGCAATTGTAATGAAAGAATGCCAATTTTTTTACATTTGGTGGTAAGAGTGGTTTTACTTGGCTTCATTTATCACTCAAGCTTCCAACGACAACCTTGACAAATGTGGTTGTAGGTTTAAATTATCTGAAAATACAAGTGTTGTGACTGTGATCAGTTCTAGATGTATTTCATGAAACATCAACCTCATTGGTGATTGGTTTTTGAGCAAATATTTGGTTTCCAGTCAAAGAACTATCCTTTTGTCCATCCATTTCAACCTTTTTATAATGTGTGTTAAAAATTTAATTATACAATATTTTTATACAAATTATTACAATGTGCTGTTAGTAATATCAAATTTTCTTTCCAGGAGAGTAAAAGGATTATTTTTTGGTATATCAGAATGTAAAAATGCCATTACAGATGGTCAATGTTGTTCAGTACTTATAGAAGCAAATGTGAACCCTAGGACCATAGTTCAACCAATTATTGAAAAATGTTATTCCTTAAATATACCCATACTATGTGTAGAAAATTTAAGACAATTGAGTAAAATATATTTTGGCATAAAAACCAGCTGTTTATGTGTCACGAATGATTGTTCAACAGATTTGGGTATTGAAATAAAAGAAATATTTAAAAATTACAAACTGAATACACACATTAAGTTTGATAAGACTATAGATGACACTGAAAAGAATGATAGAGCCGCCCAAACTAATGGTGACAAGAAAATTACTGAACCTAATATTGCGGAACCCTACTTGTTTCGTACTGACAAGAAAACTAGAGTGTTCAATCCGTCTGGAGGTCAGGAGAAAAAAGATACAAATAAATTCAGTGGCCAGCAATACATTAAAGTGTCCGATGAAAAAATGGAGGTGGATGTAGCAAATGAAACGGAAAGAAAGGCTTACATGAGAATGATATTAAAAAGGATATCTAATAATCCAAACAGGGTTAGAAGTAAGCAATGATTTGACGTACCTTTATATGTTTTATACAATTTATAATGTAAGCAAAAATACATGACTACAAATACAAGCAACATATTTTTTTTATACCTCCAAAAATGGTTGTTTTGGCTTATTAAACATAATGTTATATTAATAATTATTTATTAGTAATATATTAAAGACCACATCATAACTCTTCTTGGATACAATTCAATTATTATTTTTTTTTAAATCATAAAATTATAGTATTAATGTTATGAAGAGAAAATTAAATATGTAATATTCAAATCACGTTGTGAATATAAAATGCGTATTTTCAGCAAGATTTCTTTGGCTGTAGCTACGTGATGTTGATAGGAAAATAAACTCCGAAATGATTGTTCGTTAGTTAACAGTTGCCATATAAGTATGGTAAAAATATGAAAAATCATAAGTATATCATTTTATGAGACAAGCTATCAAATCTATTTAGCAGTTAAAATTAAATAGTAAATACACTTGTTCACTGAACAGGTGTGAAATGAAACATACTTCTTATATTGAGATTTATTATTTTTCTCTTAACTTAATTATATATGTCTATATACTATAATATAACAGCACTCAATAAATATAATCTTAAATTGTTAGTAATATAACTAGGACCTAGTCTAGATTAAGATATGAGTACTGAAATCAAACTTCACCAAGTACAAACCGAATGTGTATCGGTGAAATTTGTGTACATTAATGATTTGGTATACTCCATACAAAACATTTAATTTTATATAAAGTATGACCAAACTAGCTGATAAATTTTATCTTACATTTGATGCATTGCATTTAGTTTTGTTTTTATATTATTTTAAACAGTTCAATTTAATAAAATCAAACAACATGTATATTGTTTACATAACTTAAACATTATAACATATGTATGTGTTCTTGAAGAGCACCTCCTTCAATTCCACACATAATGTGTGATCGTCATAACCTTGTGTCAGCTAACAGTTTGTAAATGCTGAGTGAATCGCTCATTTAAATTACAACTTACACACTAAATAAACTATCAGATATTCAACTTTTAATTGGTACATAGTACCAAATATATTCATCACAAGAATTATTTTTTTTTTTAATTCGATATACATTACATATGTATACAGTTATATTAATTAACTAATTATATGTTAAATGTGCAGCATAATAATGTATGTGGTGTCTGAAGCTTTTCCTACATATATTTATAATTGTTTTGTCAAAGTAGATCCAGGTAAAAAAAGAAATCTTTAATTTTCTCCTTTGTCTCACTAAGAGCAAATGTTGAAATCAATGTCTGATTATGTTTTAGTGTAAAAAAAATTGTTATTTGCACATTTCACAGATAATAAACTTATTTCATAGCGACATATGCTTCTCAGAAGTATGTGTCTATATATGAGTTTTCATCAAGTCCGTTTGATTTGTCCCAGTAATGGACATTCTAAAACAAAACGAATCAACAAATATAAAAGATGACGTATACATTATCATAGTCTACGAATATATCGCATTTTTTTAATTTGTTTCAATCGTATGCCTTTCCATCTAATTATTAAAAAGACAATGACCGTATGATTAAGCTTTACGTATCTTTTATTACACGAATATAATACTCGATTTCCAAAAGAAATTGAGTTCAATTCTATAATAAACAGCTTCTAAGTATGTATATGCGAATGTATTGATATTTACAATCTACCCTCACATCTTGTCAGTGGGTAGGCCGTGGTGGCAGCGACTCGCTCGGACGGTATCTGTCTAAAATGATAGCGCACATCTTCTTTGCGTCAGTTTCATCTGGATATGAGGCCATCGCTTCCGCGACTTGAGCTTCAGGGAACACACCGGCCAAATGGAAATGCATTCTACGTCGAGCCTCCCAGTTCTGCAAGGCGCCCTCGGAGGCACACGGCGAGAGGGAAATGTTGTTGTAAGTATGTAGGGCCGCGGCCGCGCCCACTGGGGCAGACGATACTCTAACCGCTGTAGCGTGGAGTCGCGGGTCACACGTTGGGTTGAGTGTCAGCTGTCTGGCGAGTTTGCGGTGCGGGTTATGCTCTGCCTGCGAGGGTCCTGGTATTTGGGCTCTGTCGAAATTCGATATCAGCGAAGCGTCAGCCAATCGCGGCGTGGCAGAATGGGCTCTGGCCAGAGGTCTTTTACTGTCCGCGGGTCGACCTCCCGGTGGAAGACTGAGAGTATGTAAATCTTTCGCCTTCCTAGCGGCACGTTCGGATAACTTCTCGGCTACGGATTTGTGAGGCCGTCCGGCTCGTTCGGGATGATGGAATTTGCATTTATTCCCGTACGTGCATTTCCTTCCGTAAGGACAAGCAGGTGGTGGGCCGTACGGACCGTATGAACGAACGTCGTTACGGGACGGTGGTGCTCGAAGGAAGGTGTCCAAAGTAGGTCCTGATCGTCCGAGAGGATCGTCCGGTGGCATGAATCTGTCGTTGACGAAGGAGAACATGAGCAAGCGTTCTTCCACAACTTTTCTGAATTCAGGGCTCTCCGCCGCTAGATCTCTGTAGTTGTCGTTTGAGACGACTATACCGTCCGTCTCTGCCGCTAATCGCAGGATGTATCTGTCGTCGTAACAGATGAGACGTTTCCCTCCCAAGAGTCTACTGGGCGTGTACACCAGCACTCGGTTCCGTTCCAATCTATCGAGAGCGTCTCTATCGGCGACCGGATTGTCCGGTCTGGAAGCTTCTTTCCTCCATTTCGGCACAAACACTGTTATATCCTTGTGACCCCTTGCTCTGAACCAGTCTACGCAGATCTCGATGCCGCGGCACGAGAACACTTCCTTGTTGCCATGGCTGTGAAACGAGTTGATGAGGAATATTATTTATAACGAATATTTTTGCATAAATTAATAATAAGAATATAAAATATTTTCGGTCACATAAATCGACTATTATCATTAAACGTTGGATGCGAAGTTTTCTTATGTAGTCTTATGTATATATAATTTACTACAGCATACCTCATGGCAACATTGCTTCCATCAATAACGATGTGTCTAAGAGGTCTGTCGGGGAGGTCGTCCGTGGGTGGTGGAGGCGAGGCTGTCGGAGGTGGGGGGGAGGAGGTCCCCGGAGGCCTCTTAGCAGCCAGCTTGATGAGCTCCGCCAACAGCTCGTTCCGAGGCGGATCTGAACCGAGCCGCTGCAACGCGGTACGAGCCAACCGCTCCGAGTAGCCCAGTTTCACGGCAAACTCGATTTTCGCCTGTACGAAATTTGTTGTGTAACATACTTTGCAACAAAATGACCACGATAAATGTATAACTTTAACAACTAACATGCACTCATTGGATGTAATCTCTGATCGTACGATTCACTGCCATAAATTATATAATCTGTAGTAATAAGAAGCATGACATAATCGATAATTTACAACAATTTAAAGAATTTACTGTCGGTATTAAGATAGGATACGTATCATACCTATTCATTCCTTAAGCAAATCTTTACAACTTCCTGTATTGAATACAGCTCGCTGCCTAATGAGGTATTGTTTACCTGATTGGGTTGTGGTTGCGCAAGCGTGACGTACTCCGCAAACTCAGCCGCCAGCGTGTCTGAAGGTGTGCGAGAGGCGGTCCGATGACTGGCATCATCATCACACTCGGAGTCATAGCTCGAATCTTCACCACGTTCGCCTGTCCAGCCCAATGATGACTCCACATATTTCTAACAACGAGAAACATAATATTTAACACTCCTATACAAAATTATTTCATAGATTTCACGATACGTAAATTTTTATAGGTCCAAATATCCTCGTACAAAAGCAAATATAACAACTGACTCGTTAAGATGTACAACAAATACATATTCAAATAATCAAAGTGTTGGTTGCTTCAATCGGCGCCACCGCAGGTCATGAGGGCGTCGAGGCGGATCTACGGATGATCATTGACCTTTAGTGTGCGCAAATCCTCAATATACCGGTTATAATTAATTATAACGACGGTAACAAAACATACATACATTGAACCGAATATTAAATATAATATCCCACTGATATCTATATATTTGGTTTAGTTTTCCGATACTTGAAAACCAGTTATGTTTAAACTGAAATGAAACGTTTGCCTCATGATTGCATGGCAACATCCGCGTTGAGTCGCGCTCACTTCGAACCAGGACACGAGATCTAATTTCTGATTGTAGATTTCGTACTTTTGCTAGATTTGGTATTATTGCAACGAATAACTTTTCCTCTATATAGTGTTAAGTTACGAGTTAATTTCAATAAATATTCGAGATATTAGGTAGGCAGACCGGTGCAATTCATACTAAACAAATTGCACCTAATGTTGCTTGCATATAAATTAAGCTTAGAAATTATAATACTTAGATATTAATTGACATTTCAGTATATTTTAATTATTTCCTAACTTTATATTATACAAAACGTGTTAGTTTTATAACGCCAAAGACATAATATATATATATAATTAAAAGATATTTATTTTTCGCCGTCGTTTAGTTTCAACGTCTTATTATATATAAATATGAAAAATTATTCTTAAGTATGTATTTGAAACATAAAATATTATAAAACCCACATCAAAACGGACCCAGAACACAACGACTAGCGCGAACCGGATGCGACTTTCTAAAAAATATAGCGCGCGATATCACTACTACTTAAGAAACCGATAGTTTATCGGTTTAACAATAGATAACTTACCGGTTATTTGTAAATTAGACATAGCTGATTTGAAATTGGAAAAACATTTGTAAGAAAATTATATTATCAATGAAAATTGCTGTTCCCTTTAATCTGTTGATATTTAAAGAAGCGGTACCAGTTCTGATAATATTACCAGTGATAATTGTTGAACGTCAAAATTATCAAAATAATAAGATATAAATATTTTCAATTAATAAAAATTAACGTGTTTTTATCATATCA